>NC_053159.1:99242945-99842945 GCF_016835505.1 Polypterus senegalus | reverse complement strand
CAATGCTGCTACCAGCGCCCTGATCTTCCATGGCCTCTTCTATTTGTCTTCAAACTTTTTCTGCCTCATCCACACCCTACACATTCACGCCACCAGTTCTATCTCATACCACTCACTTGGAGTCAAAGGCAAAACCATCTGCACTAATTTTCCCCTGCTGTGCCAGTTCAAGTTAGGATCCAAAATCAGACATGTTGGTGGGTTACAGACACAGGCCAGTGGATTTAAGAAGGAGAGCAGATCTTGTAAGTTCTCTTACTCATATACATGCACAACTTATCAACATGGTACCACCCCTTCTTACATTATCTTTTTCCCTGTAGTGTGTTTCTCTACTAGAATTTCCATTCCAAAAATGTTAGTGCTTAGCATACTAAGAATCTAGGAGCATTGGGGTCACATTTATAAAACTATGTGTGGATTCAAGCATGAAAATGTGCCTATGCCCAAAAAACAAGACGATTAATTTGCCAAAAAAAATCCAATTTGTGAAACCTGGCGCGTCACATTTGTATGTAGTTTACCTTTTATTAATCACAATCATCTTGTTTATGTGTTTACATGAATGCGCCAACAGGTTGCTATCCTGTAACAATCATGTATGCACTATGCTTATCAACCTTGTAAATATGTAATCTTTATGCTGCAGACCTAAACTACCAGTCTCGCACGTGATGCATCCAGACACTGACACATACATCTTTCCTACATATGAGGAGTTCTATGGTGCATTCCACACAGCATAATGGTCCGAATGAGTAGCTTGTATTACTTGGCACATGTAATGAAATGATTGTTACAATGAATAGTACAAGCAAAATGAAGAAGCACTGAGGGTTCATTTAGCTGCTTTATCAACAAGCCAAACATCATGCACAGAACCACCATGAACAAGTCGTTTGCCCACACTACCTCAAAATAAATAAATTATAGGTTGATACTGACCATCAAACCATGATGTTTGTCAGTCTCATCTTGGCATCGCATATGACTTGTGTGTTAATGTAATGTTGTTAACGCTCACAATTAAGCAGAGTTATTCTCACTTATTGCTATGAGGGCTGTCAATTGCCTCAAATATGTGAAAGAAACTGAATGGCTCTTGGGAGCCTAAATCTACTCATAAGTTGATCATCATCATGGACAAATAAAATCCTGCCGGTCCCTAAATTCTCATTCCCTTTGTATATAACCTTTTGCAAAGTTTTAAGCAGCACTAAGCAAGTCATGTTGTGTCAAACCATTAGGTTATGAATAGGCTGTAAGGTGTCAGAGTTAAGAGTTTTCTGTATGCATAGAGCGAATCAGGCCTGCATTTTTACTGTACTTTGGTTTATAATCCTGAGAAGTGATAGGTAGGCTATATGAACTTATGGAAAAACAAAAAAGCTGTTCAGTGAAAATTTGCAGCATTGGCCCTCTTTTAAAGAGAAATAAAATAGTCTATGCATCATTTTCGTCACTTTTGAGTTTGAATATATTTGTCAAATCAACACACGTAATGGCTTGGTAATATGAATAATTGTGTGCATGAACCATCATTTAGTTGGTTTGGCTGCATTTCCGTACTTCATCTTTCTCCGAAATGTTGTATACAGATGGGTCAGTGTTTGTCGTAAATATTCTTTGGTTCTCCCATCTTTTATAAATCTTGACTTTTGTGTGGAAATTTGCATATGCATATTTCAAGCCTCTTTTTGTGCATTCCCAAATTTTTGAATCTGATCCCCTGGTCTATTTAAATGTGCATAACAAACAGGTTACATAGTAAGCATGAAAGCTATAAATGTATTTGCCAGAGAGCTGGCTCACTTATGTGTTAGTTTTGGGCTTACACTTATGAATCTCTATAGATCTAATTGTACTCCGGAGTGCAGCTGGCACGGAAAATTGTAAAATAATTGCATTGGTATTGGCTGGTGACAAACTAACTGAATGTTCATTTGCTTTGTTTTGGTACCTTCATTCTTAGCTTAAGACATGCTATACATTCTAGTGATAAAGAGAGAAGATGAGAGATCATAATTACATTAAAGTAAAACCTGAACGTTTCATCTCACAGTACCTGTATATAGTGGAGATATTTTAATTGTTATGTTCAAATGTCACCTAACCCTTCAAAATCTAATGTTAAAATATTTAATGAATATCAAATATGTATCATGCATAGCTGGAAATAATATGGGGAAAAATGTGCAAACAAGACTACAAAACACCAGGCCACAATTTGAACCCAGGTCCTTGGAGTAATGAGGCAAAAACTTTAACAACTGGGGCACCATGTTTTTAAGAATATCAGCTTAGAGCTTGAATCTAATTTAACAGAAGAAAAATAATCTTCAAAAGGACTGTAAGGCACTGGCATACACCTTACAATTATATTCCCGAATAAAGCGAAATAAGCTAAGAGCTGAAATTATCTACAACTAGGACTGCACTCATGATGACCCCCTACCTGCCCGCCCACTTTCCTAAACCACACCCTTTTTTCCTGACTGTCATTTTGAAAGTCGGATCAGCAGGTTAAAGCATCCTCTTCCTCAAGCAAGGTTCTGATTAAGCAGACTAGCCAGCAGGCAAAATCTAGTAAAAATTTAATTGAACAGCTGTGCATTTGAAGTGATTTAAGAGGAGAGGCACTTAAGAAAGTGCAGGAGATAAATGAAGCAGAATAAAAAATGCTGATACTTCTGAAAAGTGGATTAAAGAAAATTCCACTCTCCTGAGTCTCAAGGTCTCTACTCCCAGCAGCACAAGGTTGTCTTATCCAAAAGAACAGAGAGCACTTAGTGTCATCTTCATCGCTAAATCTTTATGTATTGTTTGCATTTCATTAGTTGCTTTCAATATTAAGAAAGAAATGTGAACATGACATTTAACATGAACAGCATTCTGAAATAATGCTATGCTTTTATTTCTCGTTTCTTCATCATAATTGAAATTTGTCTTCCTGTTTACAAGAGCTTGTTGCTATTGATTTTAACACAAAGCTTTGCTGTATAATGAAGTCTTTCCATCCATTTTCAGAGCCAGATGATGCCATTATGGAAGCTTTAGCTTCTACGTTGAATGGGTCCTCAGTACATCACAGGGTATACTCACACGGGGCCAGTTTAGTATTACTCCTTTATCCTATCAATGTGTTAAATATGTGGGAGGAAAATGGAAGTATGGCATAAGACAAGAACCAACCCTAGATGAGGCACCAATCTATGCAAGGCATTTGTAACAATTATTATGCAGTCCTAAGATGTACATTTAGGATGTGGGAGAAAACTGCAGTTAATGAATAAGAGTTACCCACCTCAAATCAAACTCGGATCCACAGAGCTGTGAGACAGCAACACCAACTTCTGTTCCATTGTGCTCACTAGAACCGAACTGTGATTTTATTGTATCAAAATACAAGTATATAAGCTTCTGTGAATGTGTGTTATTTGCAGGGTTTAATTTGTTTTTGTCATCTCCATGGGAGGCCTCTTTCATTTCTCTGTACATTAAGCAACTTTCAAGATCACACTGGGTTTGTGTTAGGACCTGATATCTCTGTTGTAATAAATATCTTTGTCAGTTTGCATCCACCTTTCTCCATACTGTGAGTTCATCTTCTTTCACCTTCCATTACCCATACCACTGGCACATAAATCTTTTTGAGGCTCTGCGTCTTAATAATTGTGACTTTGCTATCAGTAATATTTCATCTATCCTTCTCTTTTTATACTTACTGGATTTACAAATATACATTTGCATTCTTGTCACCCCATTGAAAACCTGTTGTCATGATTTGGTATAACTTTGGGTCCTCAAAGGCAACTAGTGTTTACAGTCATATGAAAAAGTTTGGGAACCCCTCTTAATTCTTTGGATTTTTGTTTATCATTGGCTGAGCTTTCAAAGTAGCAACTTCCTTTTAATATTTGACATGCCTTATGGAAACAGTAGTATTTCAGCAATGACATTAAGTTTATTGGATTAACAAAAAATATACAATATGTATCATAACCAAATTAGTGCATAAATTTGGGCACCCCAACAGAGATATTACATCAACACTTAGTTGAGCCTCTCTTTGCAAATATAACAGCCTCTAGATTCCTCCTTTAGCCTTTGATGAGTGTCTGGATTCTGGATGGAGGTATTTTTGACCATTCTTCCATACAAAAACTCTACAGTTCAGTTAAATTTGATGGCTGCCGAGCATGGACAGCCTGCTTCAAATCATCCCATAGATTTTTGATGATATTCAAGTCAGGGAACTGTGACGGCCATTCCAGATCATTGTACTTCTCCCTCTGCATGAATGCCTTTGCAGATCTGGAAATGTGTTTTAGGTCATTGTCTTGTTGGAATATTCAACCCCTGCGTAACTTCAACTTTGTGACTGATGCCTGAACATTATCCTGAAGAATTTGTTGATTTTGGCTTGAATTCAACCGAACCTCGACTTTAACAAGGTCCCCAGTCCCTGAACTAGCCACACAGCTCTACAGCATTATGGAACCTCCACCAAATTTGACAGTAGGTAGCAGGGGCCTCATGTATAACGCCGTGCGTAGAACTCGCACTATAACATGGCGTAAGCACAAAAGCCGAAATGTGCTTACGCACAGAAAAATCCAGATGCAGGAATCTGTGCGTACTCCAACTTCCACGTTCTTTCGTTACATAAATCCCGATCAGCGTGAAAACTAACGCTCGCACGCGCATTTTGTAATGCCCTAAATCCTCCCAGAATTACGCCTATTTGAATATGCAAATCAATATAAATCGCCCTTAAGCGCAGCCTTCTGTGAAAAGACAATGGGAAAAGCACGGGGAAAATATAAGAATTTCAGCGAATACCAAGTGGAGGCAAATGAAAAACATACTATTTGTTCAAATAAACCGTGGTATAATCAACAAAAGGAAGTTGATCGAGTGACATAGCGTGTTGGAGAAACTTGAAACCTCACATTCACAAATCGCAGTGCCGGAAATAAAAAAGAAGTCACGTATCAAAGTCGCCGTGAAAAGAAGAGTTGTAAGCCCACTGTCTGAGTGTCATATGAAAGCTTATTAGGGTACAGAGAAAAAAGGCACGGTGGGGAAAAAGCACGAAATGTCAACTTCAATCTCGACATTTCCACTTTAATCACGTAGTTTATTTTGTCATTAAAGTAGAACATCATAAACTTCATCTTAAAATCGTTTAATTAACCAGTTTCTCAAATCACATCGTAATTAAAGTAGCACGTTAAATGCTTTGTTTTGTATTTGATCTTCTATGTGCTCTGTGCGTGTGAATCACTACTTGCTTCTTAAACCGGCTCTCTTACTCCAACTGGACACAGAATCCATTACATTTGTGATATTACAGCTCTCTGAATAACTAAAATACTGAGATGTATACGTGATGTCATTTTCATGATGATAGGAGCTAAAGCACATTATTAAACATGTGTTTCATGAGCCTCGTGCTCATGACAAGCATTATCTTTTGTCGAAATTTGTCGCTGCGTTTTTAGCTGTGTTGTTATTTTCTCTTTCTGTTTTATATTCAATATATATTGGCGTGCCACCCCAAGAGTCCTTGCTTTTCTTTCCCCAAGTAACCGATCGCCACACAATCAGCTCTGTAATAGACGTTAAGCCATCTGTAAGCTTAGCACCGATTCTTCAAAACGTTTAAAGAACATTGAAATATCTTCGTAGTACATGTTTAATTATTCTATCCGTCACGACACTCCCAGTGAAGAATATAGATTATTTAAATGAAGTTAAAGTTTTATGTGTATAATTTAACAAACATATTTTGCTGCATTTCACCTTAAAAATGACATCGTCATCATATGTAAATACGCGCTTTATAAAGTGGCCCAGGTTGTGAGATATTATAACTGTAGTGCAAGTTTACAGTGGGGTGATTGTACTTATAAGTACAAACCGTTCTACAAGGAGCAATTGATTGAGTGCATTTAAAGTTCTTGGGATTAAACTGTTTCTGAACCGTGAGGTCCGTAAAGGAAAGGCTTTAAAACATTTTGCAGTGGCTGAGACAGCGTGTCCTTAAAGCTGTATACCGATAATTCTCTTTCCGATCAGCTGCTGCTGTGATTCACACTCAGATACAGTGATATAAATACTCTGAGTCGTGCAGTGAGAGTAATAAGGAAAAAGATGATCCGCTGTGGCAACTCCTAACAAGAGGAGCTGAAAGAAGAAGAAGAAGAAGAAGAAGAAGAAGAAGAAGTGAGAGTAACAACGCTAAAGCAGTTATGGTAGTTGGAATACTATGGCTGTTCCCTGGACCATTATATTGTTACGAGTTAATTACAATCAGATGCATTACACTAATAAACAATATGCGGTTAGTTTCTGTGTATTTATAAAGCCGCGTCATGAAAATAATGAGTAACCACACAGGAACAGTAGCACTGCTTTGACGCTGGGTGCCGCCAGTTTGCAAAACCGAGCGGAGAACTTGCGTACGACAAGGCATGAGGTACCGTGGAAAAGTGCATGGCTTTACGCCAAGTGTAGGTTTTATACATCGCGATTTGAACGTGGAAAAGTTCTTACGCAACATTTCTGTGCGTACGCACCGTTTATACATGAGGCCCCAGGTGTTTTTCTTGGAATGCGGTGTTCTTCTTCTGCCATGCAAAGCTCTTTTTGTTATGACCAAATAACTCCATTTTTGTCTCATCAGTCCAAAGCACTTTGTTCCAAAATGAACCTGGCTTGTCTAAATGAGCATTTGCATACAGCAAGTGACTCTGTTTGTGGCGTGAATACAGAAAGGGCTTCTTTCTCATCACCCTGCCATATAGATATTCTTTGTGGAAATTGCGCTGAATTGTAAAACGATGTACAGATACACCATCTGCAGCAAGATGTTCTTATAGGTCTTTGGAGATGATCTGTGGGTTGTCTGTAACCATTCTCGCAATCTCATGCTGCTCCTGTATTTTTCTTGGCCTGCCAGACCTGGGTTTAACAGCAACTGTGCCTGTGGCCTTCCATTTCCTGATTACAATCCTTACAATTGAAACTGACAGTTTAAACCTCTGAGATAACTTTTTGTAGCCTTCCCCTAAACCATGATACTGAACAATCTTTGGTTTCAGATCTTTTGAGAGTTGCTTTGAGGATCCCATGCTGTCACTCTTCAGAGGAGAGTCAATGGGAAGCACAACTTGCAATTGACCACCTTAAATACCTTTTCTCATGATTAGACACACCTGTCTATGAAGTTCAAGGCTTAACAAGCTAATCCGACCAATTTGGTGTTGCAAGTAATCAGTACTGGGCAGTTACATGCATTCAAATTAGCAAAATTACAAGGGGACCCACATCTTTGCACAGCCAGTTTTTCTCATTTGATTTAATTGCATACAACTAAATACTGCTTCACTAAAAATCTTTGTTTGGAAAACACCCCAGTACTCAGATGTTTCTAGAGAATGAAAGACATACCACTGTTATCTTTTTTGTTGAAACTAGAGTAAATTATTATTCAGGCTGAGATGGGTTCCCGAACTATTTCATATGACTGCGTTTCTATTCTTAGATCCACTTCCAGTGTTGGCAAGGGTGTGGCCTCTGCGGTCAGGAGCCATGTGTAATTGATGCAATGGGATTAAAGGACGGCTATGAGTGTAAATCCTTATCCAATATGTAAATACCAAATCTGTAAAGTATTCAAAGTTTATCTATGAACTTTTTTCTCACATGTACTTACAGTTTTGACCCTCTTGTTCTCTCAACCATGATCATTGTCTCTTGTATTGGGCTTTGCTTCTGTTTCACTTTACATCTTTTTTGTATTATTTTGTTTTATAAGCGCCTCTCTCAGTTTTTGCTCAAGAGTTCATCTGCCAATTCACTGACAGAACACATGTGGGGTGGGTAGAAGAAGAGAGTACTTAGGACCCTGGATGATCTGGAGAGAATCTTTTCCAAGAACAAATTTAGTTCAGTTAAAGACTGGATTGCTCTAACTTTTGCTGTGCAACCCCTTTTACTCATCTTTACCAGGGATGCCAATAATTGTGGAGGGAACTGTAAGTCAGATACAGTCACTGAAGTAAACAATAAACACAATGCATTGTGAAGGCAATGGAATTTCTGATATAAAATGTCTAATTCTGGAACTTTTTGAAATGACAAGAATACATTTTTTTTAAATCACTCCAATACACCAGCACAACATACATTATTATTTAGTTTTTTTTTTCAAGGAGTCCAGACTATGACACAATGTTTTATCTCTTCACATTACATTTTCTGGTGAGGGGGTAAAAAGCACAAGAGAGCAGGCCAGACTTTGCCAATCCCCAGCAACATTCTTCATCTCGTATGAGAGAATTCACAGTCTTGCATCTTGCCAGCTAAGAGTGGGAGTGCATTCTCACTACAAGTCCAAACTATCTCAGGTGTCTTCCAAGCCAGCGAAGTAGCTGCTCCACTTCTTGGCCCTACTATAATCTTGAGCTTCTCACCCTATTGTCCTAAAATTGTTAATAGTTGGCACATTTACATTGTAACTATGGTCGTATTTTTTAATTTACTACCCAGACATTCTGACCAAAATGAGAGTGGTAAATTAAAAGCTTCGTTTAAGGCCGCCTTCTAATGTCTTTCCCTGTTACTTCACTTTTCTGTGGCTTCACACACCTGTGTTGCCCCCATCATCTGGCACAATATTTACGAGTTTGGACCCAATAATTCCTAGAAATGTTAATAAAAACTTTATTATCAAACTTACAGCAATTTCCTGTTAGTCACCTTCAAAATAATCTCCTTCCCCATTCCTGTAAACATGTCCTGTTCTCATCTTTTATTACCATGTCTAAAGGCTCCTGTATTTTTTTGCTGAATTTCTTCCAGGGTAGAAATGTTCAGTTCAGTCTCGATTTTAACTTCAAGAACAAAAGGAAGTCACAAGGAGGGATATCTGGTGAATGCGGTGGGTGTGAAGCAACCATATTGTTTTTGGTCAAAAACTCCTTAACAACGTGATTTATGTAGTTGTGATATCATGGTGCAAAACCCAGTTTTGCCTGCGCCAGATGTTTTTGTTCCTGATGCTTTCCTGCAGATGCGTGAGCAGTTCAGTGTTATGTTGCTGATTAATAGTCTATTCACAAGGAGCAAATGTTGAAAAACATGATCATCATTGTATTTTGAAAAAGTGCCACTGTGGCTTGGAGATAAAAATTGCCAGTCACTTGCATGATTGTAGTGTAAATGCCATAAATACACACCAGTCAGTATGATGCTACTTGGAAGACTGATTAACCAGACTTGTAGGCATAAAATACCTAGTGACATATTCAATAACTACACTCTACTCCTGTGCTATTGACCGATTCTGTGAAGTTTTGGTTCCCCCCTCGTATAGTACTGCAGGTACTGAATGGACAGACAGCTAAATACATTTACTGTGTATGCATGGCTTTAGATACTGCTTTAGATACCTAATAGACAGTTGGTCTCCCGTTTACCCTTAGAATAGCCTAAGTTAAGCAGTGTATTGACCCAGCAAGGTGTTGAAAAAGTGGTACAGATACAGTCATATGTTTCAGTTGTTGAAAATGACAAGTTGGTGCATCTCAGTTAAGTATTGCACGTTTCATGTCATCACTCAGAAGATTCATTAGATTGATAAGTGCTGATGGCGGAGGACACTGCATTCTGTTGAATTTCTTTCAGCTCATTGTAGAGCTTTCATAGCTTAGTGCCATATAGTGTTATTTACCTAAATAGTCCACACACAACTGGGTACATGTTGTAATTTATGCATATCTCCAGTGTTTGTGTACTTTGTTTCAAAGCAAGAAAAGGAGGAGTGGAGGGAGAGAGACTAGAGTGGAGTGAAATTAGAGGAGTTGAAGTTGAATGGTGTCCATTGCATACCAAGTTGTACATTCTGATATTCCTCTTTCAGTCCCTCTTTCATAGTCAGCAGTTAGTTGGGTGACTGTTGCCAAATGGTTACTGTCCACAAGATGTGCTATCCTCTGATGGTTCTTCAGCTGGAGATATTTATAAGTGATGGTCTAATCTCTGTAAATCTGTGAAAATGTCTGTTCCTGAAGTACTAATGTTAAGTGTGAAGCAACCCTTATTATGCCCCATGTGTGTTTATTCATTCAAAGATCTGGCAAACTTCTACAGCAGTATTTATCCTAATATTGCAGTAAATGGTTTCAGTGCATTAATTTAATTTAATGCATAACTTGTTGAAATGCAAGAGACACTGTTGTCAGTCTAGATATAAGAAGAGAAAGAAGCAGGCTAATGATGACCATAGGGTGGAATCTTCACTGACCTGTGAGCTCACAAGGCAGGATGAACCATGGTAATGAAGGGGCCCTGGCCACAGACCTTTTCCAGTGGTAGCAACTGGCTCATTTTGGAGCTGGCCACTTGTGATAAAGATGACAAACGAACTACTAGGGAAGGGAGGAACCATCTGATCTGTCTACAACAACCTCAAATGGGACACCCTCTTTCACTTCCTTTTTGGTTTTGTGGCATGATCATTGGAGACAAGGAGCCTTACAAGATGTTACCTTCCATATGCACATACTGTATGTATACAGAAGAGTTATTTATACAAATTGTGTCTTGATTGAATTTTAGGAAGTCTAATAATTACAAAGAACAGGGTTTAAGTGAATTAAGGTCTTTAGTATTTTATTTTTTGGTAGATCTAGATATAGATGCTGAGCAGACTACGTACAGCTTGTTACAGGCACATTCTTGAACCAAACCAATTCCTGTACATGGGAACCTCATTTTTCTTCTAGTATAATCTTTCTCTTGATTTTTTGGTCATTATAACTTAATATCTTCATGACAGTACAGGACAAGCATGGCTTGAGCACTATAAGAGGCATAAGTAAGATCTGGCGAGAAATTGAGCAGCAATGAAAGAGAGTGTTGTCAAGTTACAATTGAATTGATATTGTTTGCTGTGATTGGAAAAAGTAGAATTTAAAGTAGGAGCAGTGGAAAAACATTTTGTTGATTGCTTCATTTTTAACTCTTCAATGCTTGATTTAATATACTGTAGATTTCTCCTTTGTGAAATTATAAAGTAACATTGTGGTCAAAAAATCTCCAGTGGTATTTGCAGGCTTGTTAGAGTGTATAGGGAGTATTGGTATATACACACAGAGACAGTAAAGGAATGTCCTTCTGCAGAGTTACCCATTATCAGTTCCACCATTTTAGATTCTTCTGGTGCAAGGCTGGAATCAGGTTGAGGCACTAGTCCATCACAAAGCACAGTCATGTATACTGAAAAAAATTTAGAGTAACCAATTAACCTAACATGTAAGTATTTTGGGATATGTAAGGTAAACTGGAGTACCCTTGACAAGACCCATGCTGACTTGTAGAAAATGTGTAAACTAAGCAGATGCAGTGACCAAACTGGGAACAGTGAGGCAGCATTGGTAACCAATGTGCCACTCTGAAGAAAAGTTATATTTCCTATCAGCAAATCCCATTTGCTACATGGCTTAAATTTTTTTCACCTTAACCCTAAGATCATTTAGCTATGTTGCAAAGTTTATCAATTTTAGATTCCAGACTTTTCTAGCTGTGTGGGTGTGCGTGCCTTGTGTGTGCCCTGCGATGAACTGAAATCTTGTCCTGGATTGGCAGCTTCATTGCATTTCCACACAAACCTGAGCTGGAGAATGCAGGGATGGATGAAGAGAATTTTTATGTGTACAGTTAAATTAACAAGATTGGATGTTCAAAGAGGCAATTTAAGAAAAAAAAGTCACTGGAACTTTCATTTTCTAAAGGGGATTAGAAAAGGGAACGATTTTAAAAAAGCAAAAGATTTAAGGCTCACCAGGAAATTACAGAAAGTGAGTCTAGCCTCTGCATCATCTTGATTTAAGCCAAACAGGGAGTCAGAATGCCTTTTTTTTCCTACCCCAAACAAGATGCTCTTAGAAAGAAGTTTCAGCTATGCAGAACTGCACAAAGGAAGACCATGGAAGCTTATCATGCCGTCAAGTAAATTAGACACTTTCCTCCCGACGTGACCCGAAACTAAAGGAACTGATTTACCTCAGGGCCTTGTCACTCTAAGAGCAGCTACTTGTAATGAATGCAATGCAGATTGAGCCTGACTAGTAGTGTCTTATAATCATAAATATGCTCCTCTGTAATCAGCAGAAGAGACTTGGTGGGGAAGCTGGAATATAATAATCTGGAAAGCCTCCTGCTCTTAGAAAACCTTGTCCAGTCATTCTGAACATACTTAGAGTAGGTATATGCTAAGACTGCAAGGCATTAAGGTGAGGAAAAAAGGATTCAAATTGACACTAGGAAAGCAGGCATGAGAGGCAGAGACAGAATGAGGAGAGTGAGATTGACCAGCATTGGACAGGTATTTCATGCAAGTGTTAGCTTTACACATTCCACTTGATTTAATACAGTGTGTAGATCCCTTTTAGGATTTTGATAATATGTAATATGTTACAAACTCAGACCCTTTCCTTAAAAATGAAGAGAATATCTTTCTTTATCCTCTTGGAGCTGATATAAATAGCATAGTGTGGTGCAGCTGTAAGGCACTGAACTTTAATCCAAAAGGTTGTTGGTTCAGGCGCATCTCTGAATCACTGTGCGACCCAAGCAAATCACTTAATCTGCCTTTGCTCCAATGTACTTGTAGTCTATTATTATATTATATTATATTATCCATCCATCCATCCATTATCCAACCCGCTATATCCTAACTACAGGGTCACGGGGGTCTGCTGGAGTCGATCCCAGCCAACACATGGTGCAAGGCAGGAAACAAACCCTGGGCAGGGCGCCAGCCTACCGCAGATATATTATATTATATTATATTATATTATATTATATTATATTATATTATATTATATTATATTATATTATATTATATTATTAGTAATTTGACTTGAGCTGGTTTTTGCTTTTAAAAGGCATACATTATATGAAATAAAGGTTGGTTGGTGGTTTCTAACATAGTGATCAGAAACTGTAATTAATACTCTGTGATGGACGGCTGGTGGTTCAGTCTGGCCAGGACATCCTAGAATGGGAAGAAGGGAGAAGAGCAGCCTTTTCAGGACACTGCCTCCCCGGGGACGCTAGGTGGCAGCTCCCCTGGACGGCAACGGTTCCCTGGATTCCCTAAGGGCATCCTGGGACATGGAGGCCGTTTCCTCAGCCCTGTTGGGTGCTATGGGTGCCACCAGGGGGAGCTCACAAAGAACCTAGGGACTCCTATTCTTGCTACAACCTGTAAGTACTTCGAAATCACGAGGACGGAAACCTGCAGTACTTCCAGGCTACTTGAACGCTAAGGATGTGGCGTTTGACCCAGAAAAGAGAAGGAACACTTCCGGGTCAAGGAATATAAAAAAGACTATGGGAAACCCAGCAAGGAGAGCCGGAGTTGGGAGGGTGTGTAACGGAGCTGCTTGAAGTGGAGGATTGTGTTATTGTATTGTGATTATTGATTATTATATTATTATTGGGGAATTGTGGTGAGTGTGGTGCTTTGTTCACTTTATTTGAAGAAATTATTAAAGAATTCTTCTGGGTACTTTTACTAGAGTGTCCTGGATGTCTGTCTGGTGGAGTTTCACGGGGCAACAGCGACCCCTAGCGTCCACAACTCCAAGTACAATTTCATAAGTGCATTTGAACCCAACATGCAGTCATTTGAAATTTGTATAGCTTTTCACATCTTTACATGACTCTAGTCATCTCCAAGTCATAACAATTGCATAAATCTAATCTCGCATAACAAGCAACACACAACAGATTTTATGGGATGTATTTACATTTTCATGTGACTCTTCATCAATGTACTGTATATTACACAGCTGAGTATCACAGGCTAATATTTGAGTCTTTGTTTCTATTTATTTTCTTTGAATAGTTATATCTCCTCATCTCTCAACCTTATTGTAATTTACCATATTTTATTTTTATTGCCTGCACATAGCACTTTACTAAAAGTACTTTGAATTATTTCTTCCACTTATGTTTGTTGCTGCCTCTATATTTATTGAATACCCTGAAGATATATCATTCATTATAATTATTGTCCTTATACAGAACCCTGAGGGACCCTGATAATCTCCTCCAAGTTGAGCATATTCCTCTTAACTCTACATCTTATTAACCGGCTACCTTTTAAAATATTGTTTTCGTGTCAAGTGCTCTGGTATTATTTCTCGGACAGAAGTATTGCTTTGTATAATTATGAGAATCCTTTTAATTTCCATTTTAATCGACTGGAGCATTGTTCCTCAAATACCTTTCAGAGACATTGCTAGAAGAGGTCTGTTAATGGGTTCAACTTATCTAGAGAACATCTTGTTTTGGGCTTTTGCATTCTTTCAATTTTCACATACCACGTGTACCTATTTTTATACAGAGTAAGCCCTTGTCTATTCCTTTATATTTTTTTCTTCTTTCATAAAAAAAATAAAAAGGAGAAAAATTGTGTTTTTAAGTCATGCTTTATTTCACGTATTTTGTAACAAACCTCTTTCATCCATTGCTTCTTATGTACTCAATTCACAATTTCAGGATCTAGGGCTTGTACTGTGAACATTGGCCACAAGATGAGAATATGTCTTGGGGAGGGTGCCAGTCAATCATAGGGTGCTCTTACACACACCCCATGCCAACTTAGAGTTGCCAAGCACATACCTCTTTGGCATGTTGTTGAAACATTAAAAAAAGGTGCATATGCCAACCTTAAACTTGTAGTACTTACCAGACTATGATTTGCATCCAGCACCCTGTCAGTATTAGTCAGTAGAGTTTTACAAGCCTCGCTGACCTCCCAATTCATTACTGGTCAGCTAAACACACTTGTCCATCTCTGACAGAAATGCAGATATTTGCTTGTAAGCATTAACTTAAACAAGTGGTGTGAAAAGTGAAGAATAAATTACATGAAAGTGAAGGGCAACTGAAAAGGGTTGTGATTCACTGTCCTGCACATGTCCTTTGTGTGCCAGTGTGTGTGCTGGTGGGGGATTTTACATCAATGCCTTGTACCAGTAGTATAGCCAGCTTCTGCTTAGTGTTCTGTTGCAACAGGTAGAGTGTGTTTTGTTAAAGCAGAGTATTGTCTGCTGGAAAGGGAACCTAATGGACTAAGAAATGCAACTGAAGCTGAAGAGAACCGCACTGCATTAATGATGAGGTGATAGGAAGAGGAGTATGGTGGCTTGTTTCTGTATCTGGTGTTCTTGAGGTGTATCCTTTTGCCCATGCAGCAACAAGACCTAATTTTTGCCTGCCTTCTGTTAAAAAAAATAAATGCACTTGAATAGGAGGGCTTATTTGCTAATACTGGGTTCTGGGTTACTGTTTTTCTCCTTTTGGTGTTTCCTACAATATAGTATATTGACATTGAGCCAGGGCAGTGATTTTCAGTTAGTGGAGTATTCTAAAGAAAGAAAGGACAAAACCTGACATGGATGAACATTCTGCATTGAAATCAATGTCAAAAAAATACCAGCTGCACATCTTTGATTGGTTTTTTGGAGCATTGCAAGAAGTGTACAGTGCCGCAGTTCTTAATGTTTTTCACCCCATGTAAAAACACTTTAGAAAATGTAGGTTTAATGTGACATTTGCATAAATTCAAGGATTTAGTTAGCTGTTTTAAAAGTTGGGGTATTTTTTAATTTATGTTTATTTGCTTCTTCAAAGAAGAATATGTTACTTTATTGTTTATGAAATATTTTTTATAAATATTTAAAAATAAAATAATAATTTAATTTAGTTGCATGTATTAGCAGAATTCATAAAATATATTTTAATAGTATTTTAGAATAGAGTACATAATATACAAATTAGTTAAAAATGTTACCCAAATAGTCTTGTAGTGGTTGGAAAGTGTCATTGATTGATGTCCTGTTGTTAGTAGTTGGGTATGCTGGGTCTATGGTTGTATGTAGTTCACATGCCTTAATATTTAACTATTTGAAAGTAGTACCCGATTAAAATCGTCTTATCTGTATGGCCACACGGGTGCCTCTAATGGCATTTCAATACCTTGTATTGGTATCTGTTTTACTGTCAGAAATGGCTTTCCAATGTATAAAAGAGGAAAATATACAAGTTGAATGAACCTCTCTCAGGGTAAATTTGAAGCAGTAAATTAATCAGTATTGGAGGTCTAAACAGGATGCTTTACTGTTCTCAGATAGCCGATGTAGAAAATTTGCCAATGCTTTTTAAAAGAAGTTCTTGAAATGTCAAAAATGTCTTCTTTGGACTAGGACTCTATTTGAGATATCTCGATAAAACTGGAGTTTCCCAACAAATTTCCTTGAAGAGCAAGTGTACCAAATGTCAAAGAATGGTCCACTGGGAACTGAGTTCTCTGTTGCAGACAGACATGACATTGACAATAGAACCCTTTGCATTTTACATGAATTCTTCTATAGGGTGGTCCAGATCTAATTATTCAATTTTTTTTACGCTATAACTTATTAAGTTTATTACATAGAAAATCACCTGAAAAATCCTGGACCATTGAGAAGTGTGTGAACTGACGACATGAAGAATCATCTTTGTGTCAAACTGGAATCATCCCCGCATAAATCAAAGTCATCCAGACGATCTGGATCTGTATAATTAGATCTGGACCACCCTGTATAACCTCAGCTGTTCTTTTTTTCTACTAAAAGCCCCTGATGGAACCATTTTGGATTCTGAGATGCTGAAAATAAAAAAACATAGCAACATTCACAGTGACATGCCCATCAAGCATATACAATACCATAAAACTGTAATGGAGCAGGGGTTCAAGCTCTTCAACATTAAATTCATAATGAAAAGACCAACACTGCCAATGGATTCTGGCTTTGTACATCACTTGTTTAGGAAACATGCTATACTTACATAGACAGCTGGCTTTATTATTTGTAGTTGGAGTTTGTGCAACTGTGACAGGCAGCCATTTTTAGGCTTCCCTGCAACTGGCTCTGAATCTACTAATTTTAATGGAATTAAAGGCTCATACTGTTTGTAGCACAGTGCTGATGTGCTTGTCAGCACCATTACACTACTTTGAAAAGAGAAATGTCTCCATCCCTTAAAATCTTCTCATGCAGAGTGGCATATAGAGTTTGTAAAAGTTTTACTCAATACTCATGGATATGCAGTTGAAGGTCTGCAAAATAACAGTTCATTTGCATCAGAACAACAATAAATCTGGATACGGAACAACCAATTGCATCATAATTAAGCAGGTGTCATAATTGATGCTGCATGTATACATTTTAAATCAACAAGTTTTTACTCTCATCTAATTAAGTGTAAATTATTAATGTTTAATTTAGCATGTATGCTATGTGAATTATAGCATTAAAGTTACATCCAAAACTGTAATAGAATCATGCATAACATTCAGTTTTCCTGTACAGCAGGGCAAAGTCTCTAAACATTTACCTTGGTCAAGTAATAATACAACTACTACTACTATTTATAATAATAATAATAATAATAATAATAATAATAGTACAGTAATCCCTTGCTATATCGCGCTTCGACTTTCGGCTTCACTCCATCGCGGATTTTAAATATAAGCATATTTAAATATATACAGTGAAACCTCGGTTTGTGAGCATAATTCGTTCCGGAAACATGCTCGCAATCCAAAACACTCGTATATCAAAGCAAATTTCCCCATAAGAAATAATGGAAACTCAGATGATTCGTTCCACAACCCAAAACTATTCATATAAAAATGATTAAGACAAAATATAAAGTAAAATACATAATACAAATTAACCTGCACTTTACCTTTAAAAAGAATCATGGCTGGTGTGAGTTTCTAAACTCATGTGGGATTCCACCCAACAGGAAGACACGCGGAAGAGTGTCCCAAAGCAATCGCAGTCTCCCAGCGCTGTAGCAGTTTGCCGTATAAGCGCATCCAAAAAGATCGAAGACATGCTATAAGCGCCTGTCATCAATGGGTCATACAAGGAACATTATAAAGATCCCAATAAATAACAGCGCTGTTGCTGTTTCAAGCTGAATAAAACTAGTGTTAAAGTACTGAGACTCGGCTTTGTGTTTTGGGGGAGCAAGATGGGGACTCGCACTTCACAGCGCACACACACACAGTCACAATGCTGTAGTAAACAGAGAGACGCGCTGGGCGAGCGAGATGAGAGAGAGAGACGCGCTGTAAACAGACGCGCTGGGCGAGCGAGATAAGGAGAGAGAGAGACGAGCTGTAAACAGAGAGACGCGCTGGGCGAGCAAGCGAGATATGGAGAGAGAGAGAGACGCGCTGCCCGAGCAAGCAAGCAAGATAAGGAGAGAGAGAGGTGCTGGGCAAGCGAGCGAGATAAGGAGAGAGAGAGAAGAACCATCAGCTCAGCTGTGATCACATGACGCTCAGCAGACAAAGTGTATCCATACTGCTCGTATTGCAAGACATCGCTCGTTTATCAAGTCAAAATTTATTAAAAATGTTTGCTCGTCTTGCAAAACACTCGTAAACCAAGTTACTCGTAAGCCGAGGTTCCACTGTATTATGGATTTTTCGCTGGTTCACGGATTTCTGCGGACAATGGGTCTTTAATTTATGGTACATGTTCCCTCAGTTGGTTTGCACAGTTGATTTCATACAAGGGACGCTATTGGCGGATGGCTGAGAAGCTACTCAATCAGAGCATGTATTATGTACTAAATAAAACTCCTCAATGATATACGATATGATTCCCGCACGGTGCTTCGCATACTTAGACATTCTCTGCTCCTGACGGAGGGGGTGTGAGCAGAGGAGGTGTTTGCACAGAGGCTGTTTGCCTAGAGGATACAGATGCTCCTCTCAAAAATCCTGAAAGACTACCTTCACATTGCTCCCTTCCTTGCGGCCGCTTTATCGCGGTGCATCGCATACTTAAAAGCTCAACAGCACGTATTGATTTTTGATTGTTTGCTGTTCTCTCTCTCTGACATTCTCTGCTCCTGACGTGCACTCATTTGAAGAGGAAGATATGTTTGCATTCTTTTAATTGTGAGTCGGAACTGTCATCTCTGTCTTGTCATGGAGCACAGTTTAAACTTTTGACTAAAGGGTGTTATTTCATGTCTAGAGGGCTCTAATAATGTTAAAAAATGCATTTAGAAGGTTGTAAACAGGTTTTCTACGCTCTATGAAAATATTAGATTTATAAATAAAGAATCCTACTTCGCGGAAATTCATTTATCGCAGTAGAGTCTGGAACGGATTAACCACAATAAACAAGGGTTTACTGTAGTAGTAATTCTAAAATTCTAAAACTTACAAATAACCCCATGTTAAGAACGACTATGAATTTATCTTCAAATTAGCAGACCAGAAAAGTTCACATGGAGCTGCAGAAGTGAATTTACTTCCTAAACTTACTGGTGATTCAACTGCGTTCCACACAAGATGCTGTGACCCATCCCACAGTTGAAGATAAGAGCCAGCAGAGGACGCTAAAACACTGCCAGGGCAGAATAAGCCACTGCACCTCCCACATTTTACATCTGTGGCAAAATGTAAAGACTGTAACAAATCAGTGAGTTTGTTTTTATACATGTAATACAGTATATAAAGTGTAACAGAATGCTTAATTTACTTTTAAGTGATTAATAAGAGAAAAACATAAGGTATATTTGTGATGTTATGGCAAGTCATTATTAGTAGCATGATACACTTTGGCATCATGAAGATTAATTATGTACCACACATTGCAGACACAAATCATGTATGTAATAGTCATTTAGATTGTAATGTTTAATACAACCTGTACAAAGACAGATTTCACTAAAAAGTGCAACTCCGCCAAAAGATAATACAAAAAGCAATATCCAGTTTAATAAAAATCAATACAACAGAATCTTCCTTTATCATATTAGGCCAGGTTTCTGCCCAGAAGCATCATACCAAAACAAATGTGTACCAGCTCCTTAGAGATGGAGGGGTTTTCAGTTATTACACATGCCAAAAGCAGTGTGGCATTTTTACAAAAACATTTTCTACACTGTGGTAAAAAATAAAGGAAAACTACAAACATGTCAGGATTGGCAGATTATTTTCCTGGGCACATAATGAATGAAGAGACATCTTCTGGGAATTCCCTGTTGCCCAGAGCTTGTAGGATGGCCTGAAACAAGAATTAAGAGACTGTGTGCCCAGAAACAGCCTTATATGCCACTTGGTACTTCATGGTCTACTTCCTGGCACCCACACTCAAGACAACGAGAAGGGGTGGCACCTCATATGCTGTGTGAAGGATGCTCCTGGCCTTGCCTGTAACTGCCCCTTGGTAATATGAGGATGTCAATCTAGGAATGTTGCAGGCTCATCCACAGCCTGCTCAGAGACCGTGTAACCTGGAGCAAGAAATAGTCTTATTCTCCTTTCCCTCCTCCTTCAAAGTATCAGCAAAAGCTTAGGAAGACTGTCCCTCTTTCCCACATCCTAAACAAGTAAAATAGTGCACATAGCACACACACAGAGTTTAAACAGTGTAGTCAGGAAGTACATCCCATGGAAATTGTTGACTTTTTCAACATATTTGAACAGACAAACATACAGGCAAACAGTGCCGACAGATAGGGATGAAATAAAGGGAAAAAATACAAGGAAAATTTGCCTTTTCAATAATTTATTAAACAAAATTATCAATAGATGTATTGATATAAACATAGTGCATTGAATCAGACAAGTAACTCAGAGGAAGTTGTCACTAACTTTAACTAAATTAACCATTCTGTACTTTTATTGTATTCTGTACAATGCGTATATTTGTATGTATTCTGTACGCTATTGTTGCAATTTGGTCAAACAACAGTCATCCAGGAAAATCACTGAGGTCATCAGGTGGGCTCCCCCTCTCAAATAGTGTTTCATTGCATTTAAGGCCCACAACACTGAGATGGTTTCAACAGTGTACGTGATGTTTCACACACAACCCTCTCCTTTCCTGATGGATGAGGCTCAGCCACTTCTAAACATTTCTTAGATATATCTGAACCTACTATAAATATTAAAACCTACATCAACAAATAATTACTAAAATACCACTGTCAATAAGTAATAAAATACCAATCCTACCCTGCACATGACTATTCTGGCAACCTTCAGAGTTAAACTACGATCGAAGTCACACAAAACAGTCTTGTACTACTATTCTATCTCAGCAACCTCTGAAGGACTCAGATTGGAGTAGTGCTAAACAGGATCAGGCTTTCTTGCCTAAATCACCTAACTAAAATCACTTAGTTGTACCTACCCCATCTAAACTTCCATAAAATACCATTAAACTCTTATCTATACTAATAAAAGGCAAAGCCCTCACTCACTCACTCACTGACTCATCACTAATTCTCCAACTTCCCGTGTAGGTAGAAGGCTGAAATTTGGCAGGCTTATTCCTTACAGCTTACTTACAAAAGTTGGGCAGGTTTCATTTCGAAATTCTACGCATAAGGGTCATAACTGGAAGCTATTTTTCCCCATATAATGTAATGGAGTCTTGAGTTGGAGATGGCCGTGGGGGGCGGAGTTTCGTGTGACATCATCACACCTCCTACGTAAGTACGTAGAGAACAAGGAAGAACTCCAAACAGCGATGAGCACAAAACGCCATTTCACAATTGAGAAGGCAGAAAAACATTATGAAGCAAATGATGCATACAAGCATATTCATAAGTACAGCTACTGCGGAAACAAAGCACGGCGTGAACCGTAAGTTTATATTAAATTAAGTTCATAGACAGGCTGCCACTAGCGTTTGTAATTTAGTGCCTGCCCATATAAGGCCGTCCATCAGTGGCAATCCAATACAAACACTGCCGGTAAATGTTCACGGGTGAAGGACTGTGCTTATGCAGAGGAAGATGAGATGGTCAGGGTGGTGTTTGGCACAAACTCATTGAAACTGCGAGAGAAACTTTTAAGTGCCGGGTCTTAGCTGACATTACACGAGATGGCACCAGCACAGCTGGGAACCTTCGATGCAAGAACACCAAGCTGCTCACATGAACTGACGCAGTGCACAGACAAAAGCAACAGTTCCAAAGAGTGCTGAACAAAAACCGAATTACACAATTGAGAAGGCAGCAAAAATATCCGAAGCGTCTTATACATACAATCATATTCATAAGTGCAGCTACTGCGGAAACAAAGCACACGGTGGAAAAAGTGAATGTCCTGCTAAAGGAAGACAGCGAAAAAAAAAACGTGCATGCAGTTTGTCACGTCTCAGATAAAGAGGAAGACGAGCTGTTTATTGATGCAGTAAGGAACTAATCGATGAATGAAACCTCTTATCTTTACAACGATTGACAAACACGGAATGTAACTTGAACACATCCTACAAATACGAGCCTGATTGAAAGAAATAATGATAATCAAATCCTTGATGACAGCAACATTCAATAACACTCACAAAACAATTACTGTATATTGACAATCATGTTACGTTATTTTTAAAATGTTCCCTTTTCTTTTTCATAACTTCTACTTCTCCACTGCGGTACACGGGTATATATATATAAATGTATATATATACCCCGATCTACAATACATACTTTAGCATAGACAAGCCACACGCTGTGGCTAATTGTAGAGTCTTAAGCCTCTAACGCCGACATTCGAGGTTCGATTCCCGAGAGGGGGTGTACTGACTATGTACCCGCGCTACCCGATTCATTTTACCTTCGATCTCCTTGGTTTGGGACGTATGAAAAATATTAGGTTAACGCAGAATCATGTTACGTTATTTTTAAAATTTTCCCTTTCTTAGCACAAGCACAGCTGAGAAGCTTCGATGCATGTACTCCATAACGCGCTAAAAATAACGCATTTAATCACACTTTCAATTCCAAGCAAACGGAACTTTTGTCAATGCATGATTTCCTGGTACATCCATTACACTGATGCACACATCACAGCTACAAAAATGTTAGAGTCGGAATAAAGCGCTCCTACGACTGATCATTTCGACTACCCGAGTAAGCCTTGATAAAAGCATGGTTTTGTGCACACTGAAAAGCAAGCAAAATTAGATGCATTACAGAAAGCGGACTTTGTGGCTCTTTATCATTGGACGTCCGTGACCGTTAGTAATTCTAAATACATCTAATTACAAAATGTTCAATGATCACACTGTTTTAGCCTAATGTACAAAATAATTTTGGCTAATGTTACTCAGAGTTTAAAGAGTAAGCTGGTCAAATTACCTTTTATGTTTCTGACTTATTTTTTTAAGAAGAAAACTGCACTTTATGTTGAAATTTTGGTTATTATTATTTAAAGACAATACTATTCTGAAAATGTACTTAAAGTACTTAAACTACCACTTTATTTTTAAGTCTGCCCAATTTTAACCAGGGATGATATTTTTGTTTCTGTTTTGAATTCAAATGCAGTTTAAAAGCTTTTTTTTTCAGAAATTAAAACAGCTTCAGTTTACAATATTCATGTCCATGTCTATTATTTGATTCTGTCGCCCACTAAAACCGTTTTAAATTAAAAAAAAAAAAAAACATTTGCGATTTGGGGCAAATTTACGTGTGCGATTACATACGATTAATCAAGATTAATTCTTACACAGCCTCTAATTAATTGGATTAATTTTTTTAATCGAGTCCCACCCCTAATATATATATGTAGATATATATGTAGATTTGTATATATATGTGTATATACAGTATATATGTAGATATGTATATGTTGTATATACAGTATGTATATATGTGTGTGTGTATATATACAGTATGTGTATATATGTATATGTATATATATGTATGTGTGTATATGTATATATATATACTGTATAACTGTATATATGTATGTGTATAGATGTGTGTGTGTATATATACTGCTCAAAAGAATTAAAGGAACACTTTTTAATCAGAGTATAGCATAAAGTCAATGAAACTTATGGGATATTAATCTGGTCAGTTAAGTAGCAGAGGGGGTTGTTAATCAGTTTCAGCTGCTGTAGTGTTAATGAAATTAACAACAGATGAACAACAATGAGATGACCCCCAAAACAGGAATGGTTTAACAGGTGGAGGCCACTGACATTTTTCCCTCCTCATCTTTTCTAACTGTTTCTTCACTAGTTTTGCATTTGGCTACAGTCAGTGTCACTACTGGTAGCATGAGGCGATACCTGGACCCTACAGAGGTTGCACAGGTAGTCCAACTTCTCCAGGATGGCACATCAATACGTGTCATTGCCAGAAGGTTTGCTGTGTCTCCCTGCACAGTCTCAAGGGCATGGAGGAGATTCTAGGAGACAAGCAGTTACTCTAGGAAAGCTGGAGAGGGCCATAGAAGGTCCATAACCCATCAGCAGGACCAGTATCTGCTCCTTTGGGCAAGGAGGAACAGGATGAGCACTGCCAGAGCCCTACAAAATGACCTCCAGCAGGCCACTGGTGTGAATGTCTCTGACCAAACAACCAGAAAGACTTCATGAGGGTGACCCAAGGGCCCCATGTCCTCTAATGGGCCCTGAGCTCACTGCCCAGCAGCATGCAGCTCGATTGGCATTCGCTATAGAATACCAGAATTGGCAGATGCACCACTGGTGCCCTGTGCTTTTTACAGATGAGAGCAGGTTCACCCTGAGCACGTGACAGAAGTGATAGGGTCTGGAGAAGCCATGGAGAACATTATGCTGCCTGTAACATCATTCAGCATGAGCAGTTTGGTGGTGGGTTAATGATTGGCTGGGGAGGCATATCTATGGAGGGTCACACAGATCGCTACAGGCTTGACAAAGGCATCTTGACTGACATTAGGTATCAGGATGAAATCCTTGGACCCATTGTCAGACCCTATGCTGGTACAGTGGCTCCTGGTGCATGACAATTCCTGGCCTCATGTGGTGAGAGTATGCAGGCAGTTCCTGGAGGATGAAGGAATTGATACCATTGACTGGCCACCACACTTTCCTGACCTAAATCCAATAGAACACCTCTGGGACATTATGTTTTGGTCCATCCAATGCCACCAGTTTGCACCTCAGACTGTCCAGGAGCTCAGTGATGCCCTGGTCCAGATCTGGGAGGAGATCCCCAACAACACCATCTGTCATCTCATTAGAAGCATGCACCGATGTTGTCAGGCATGTATACAAGAACACAGGGGCCATACAAAGTGCTGCGTACAATTTGGAGTTGCTGCAATTAAATTTGGGCAAAATGGACTAGCCTGCCACATAATTTTTCACTCTGATTTTTGGGCGTCTTTGAATTCAGGGCTCTGTAGGTTGATCATTTTCATTTCCATCAAACGATGTGGCATCCTTTCGTTCCTAACACATTACCCAGTCTATATCAGTATAGATATCCAGGAGGATTTCTTTTTCCCATTGAGATCTGATGTGTTTTCAAAGTGTTCCTTTAATTTTTGAGCAGTTTTATATATATATATATATATATATATATATATATATATATATATATATGCCAGCAACACTCATGACAATGACAAAACAATTAAATTGTCAATCATGTTACGTTATTATTAAAATGTTTCCTTTTCTTTTTACTTCTCGCTGCCAATCGCAGGTATTTTGCTATATATATATATATATATATATATATATATATATATATATATATAGATAGATACATATATATAATATAAATAGATAGATATGACAACAACACTCATATCAATGACAAAACAATTACATTAACAATCATCTTACGTTATTTTTAAAATGTTTGCTTTTCTTTTTCATAACTTCTTTAACACACTACTTCTCCGCTGCGAAGCGCGGGTATTCTGCTAGTAAGTCATAAAACTCTAAAACTTCAATCTACACACCCTGTCCGTAGCACAGTATCGTTTGTGCAATAAAACCTCTCTAATACACAAACTTAAAAGTACAGTTAAAAGCGCTAAAATGAATATGCTATAACGCACACCAAATAAAACATACTTCTGTACAAAATGAAAGACTTAGTTGTCTTTTGCCCATTCCATATTATGTCACCTTAACCATATCCACTGACTTGTTTCCTCTACCGCGTTAACCAAATTTTTAACTACTTGCCACTTTGCTTCGTTGAAAAACCAAACTCTGTTAATAGTGATGTTACTGATTTAGCTACAAATTCATGGCAGCTTATCTCAATTGCCCGCATGTGCGCAGTCTAACCTCTCTGGGTAGTGTCAGTCAGTCAGTCATTTTCCAACCCGCTATATCCTAACACAGGGTCACGGGGGTCTGCTGGAGCCAATCCCAGCCAATACAGGGTGCAAGGCAGGAACAAACCCCAGGCAAGGCACCAGCCCACCACAGTCCGGGTAGTGTCAGCTGCCAAATATTTTGCTTTCTTCCTTTTATGCACTTTTTCAATGCACCCTTCTCACGGCACCGTTAATTCAATGAAGTACGCTACATGTTTCTTTTCTGACCATACCAACATGTCTGGCCACAATCTACTTGAAGTTATCCCCTTTGGTTCAACTAATCTTGTACAAAGGTCTACACTTTACTCCCAATCATTTGTTACACTTAATTGATCCGCTCTGTGTTTAATTATACTTATTAAACCATTGCTGTCCCTCTCCTTAACAAATATGTACTTAATCTCTTTTGCCTTCTTTGCTGAATTTACTCCCTTTCTTTTTTCCTCCACTGCCGCTGGAACACATGATAACACTTTATTGTGCCTCCATTTGTATCTTTTTTGGCTCAAATTAACCTTACAGCTGGATAGAATATGCTGCAATGAGACCCTGTCCACACCATTAAATTTTTCAGAGATGGGAATACATCATATATAGCCCCAATAACCCCTTACCTATCTGACACTTCAGTCTCCTCTTCTCAAGGCTTTCTCAGTTTAACCACTGACCTTGTTTTCCTTGAGAAGCTGCGATAGCATTTCTGCCTACCTCCTCCTGATGCCTTATTTCTTCCACCACCATTTGTCTGCACTCTCCCTCCTCTACCCTATGCCAAAATTGCTCCTTAACTTGGCAACCAAACCCTGCCCTGCTGTATTGCACATGTCCCATTACCTCCTTCAGCCTGCTTTACCGCTGCCTTTGGGTCCCATTTGCATCCAGCTTGAATCAAGATTTCGGCCTTTCTTATTACCATTTTCATTTGATTGAGACAATGTTAAGTGCAATCCTGCTTTTATGCACTTGGAACTGCTCTACCAAGCTGGGTATTGGTAACTCCAAGAGTTCCTTGCCATAGAAGGTTTTTGCTTAGACATACAGGAACTTCCAGCCATTTTTTTTATATTTGCACTGATAATTCTTTCAACTCTCTCCACTTAACAAATGGTAATATGATATTACCGACCATCATTATCCATGTAAATAACCTAAACTGCTCACACCACACTTTAAATTTGCCTGGCAGGCCACATTCATTAATTCTTTTCATTCCATTAATGATTTGTTGTTTGATATCTTGAACCAGCTGCCTATCACTTAGTGTTGCATTATAAACCTGATAATGATAGCCCTGATAATAACTTCCATCACCATGGTAAACAGTATTGGACAGACCAAACACCCAGCCATAATGCCAACTTCCAATTGCTGCCAGTCCATTATGAAACACATTTTTATGTCAATAAAATACTTTAGAATTAAGTATAATTTATACTTTATAATTAACTCCTGAACAGCGCCACCCACAATAATCTATATGGTTTGGACCCATAAGCATTAGCCAGGTCCACAAACACAATATGCAGCTCCTTGTTCTCTTTCTTTGCTACTTGAATTTGGCTCCAATAATACTTGTATGCTCAAGGCATCCTGAAAAGCCAGGCACACCTGTCTTCTGCAGTGATGTATCAATTAATTTGTTATCTAACAAATACTACACCAGTATTTGAGCTGCTATGTTGAAGGAAATCTTCCATTCCTCATTCAGCAAGCAGATTGGCCTAAACTGGTTAATAGCAGCCAAATCTTTTTCTTTGAGAATATATACTCCCCCTGCTCTCCGCCACATCTTTGGGATGACGTTACACCCTCAATAACTTACACAAGTATCTCAGCATCCCCGGGACCTTCTTGTACACTTTATACGGAACTCAATTAGGTCCTGGAGTTGACCTCACCCTAGATCACTGCACACCTCTTAATACTTTTGACTACCTAGGAGGATTAGTGTCCTTGTCCTTTGCCACATCTCCCACTGGTGGCATATCCAATGGCAGGCTCATCTTTCCCAGCTTTTCCTTATCAGTACATGTCGATTGAAAGTGCCTCTCTAATTCCTCTTTAGATGCTATCAGGCTTTTGTTCTTTTGGTGTGCAAATAAAATTTTGTTCAAATATTGTGAAAAAGGCTGCCCTTGCATGTTCCTTTTTCTTCCTATTTTTCCATATACTGTCTGAACTCTACTACTTGCCTGTTTAAATATGATGAAAAAGTCAACATATTCAATGAGGTTTACTTACATTTTCACATAATATGTAAATAGAGTGCATTAAAATAAATCCTTTCAAGAACTGCTAAATAAGCAGCCATTGTTAATATTGCTAATGGTGTCTTCCTTGCAAAAGAGAATGTAGGCTAAAATATTGTTTCAGCAAATTCAGTAAAAAGAGAACTGTTCCCCCTTATCAATTGGCATTTGTTTTCTTTCACCTTTGATTAATTTATAGCTGTCTTTATAACACTACTAGTCTCAATTCATTTGCAGTAGCCTCCATTAGGAGGTGCTGCAGCATCTTCAGCACCTTTCCAAGCTTGTATTCCTTCAGCACCTACTGTATAAGAACAGACACCATAATTTAGTAGGGAAAGACAAATAAATTGAGTTAATAAGTGAGTTTTGTTGTTTCTCTTAAAAAATACTTGACACATATGTGTATCTTTTTGTTTCAGATTAAACTAATAGGGTTATTTTCCACTGTTGCTACAAATTAGGCCTGATGTGCTCTCTCCTAAAGCCCCATTTTCTAGTTGTTCAAGGTCTCCCAGTGTAAGGCACAACCTCATAATTCCACTGCCACATCTCCACTTGATATTATGCCATGTTTCAAAATCTTCAAAAATAACTAATTACCATCTTAATTTACCATCTTCTCTAATATATTGATATTTAGACTACAAAAGAAATAATAACTTAAAATCAAAAAAATGTAATTTAACAATAATCACATTGCATACAAGTAATCAAATGTCACAATATTAAAGAAGCAGCCTTTCCACTGAAATTAAGCTTTTCTGTAAAACTACCTTAGAAGATATTCTTCTATTTGATTTTAATTGCTGTTTACAAAATTATATTCTGTTATGCAGCTGTCAAGGCATTTCTCTATATTTATGTATTATTGACCTTAGAAGTTCAACAGTAAAACTGTTCACTTTACTTTGAAAGTGAATTGTTTTAATACACATGCAATTTTCAATTATAAAAATAATCAGCTCAGATTTGGGATAGATTTTAATACGGAAATACATAGCATCTTTACTTAATAATACTTAAAGTGTGATCAGAAGTGAAAAGCCTTTTTCATAGCAAAATAAAATGGCAATTGCCTTTTTATATTTCTGCTTTACTCTTCAGAACAAGAGGCGCTGTTAACAGACCTTCTCAAGTGCTTGCACTTGAAATGTAACATAACCTGATATAAGATGAAAATAAGATGATGAATCTAAAATTCAATTTTATCCTTCTGAACTCTGAGAAAAAGAAATCGAATATTCACTTAATTTAAAAGAAAATGCAACCGTTTTGAATTCTTTAACCTTTAGAATAATGTAACACAACATTTTCAGACCTGCTTAATCCAGTAGAGAATAAGGAATCCCAGAAGCACAGAACAGGATGCCATTCCATCACTGCATACACTCACTCACACACCCACCCACTTCCAGTTTAGAGTGGTCTCTTAACTTGACACAAACATCTGTGGGATGTTGGAGGGAAACTGGAGTAGCTGGAGCAAAACCCAGTGCATGCAAACAGGGCATGGTAGTGGGGACTGGACCAGGAACAAGCAAACTCTACACAGGCAGTGATCAGGCTGAGAGTCAAATCCAGTTGATGCCATTTCTAACCACTATGCCAGCGTTCTGCCTATTTAATAACACTTGTTTACTAAAACTTTCCAGCATTAAAGCCAACTCCAGCATGGCAGATTTATTCTTTTGCCCTAAAGGAATGACTGTCGGGCGGCACAGTGGCGCAATGCGTAGCACTGCTGTCTTGCAGTTAGGGGACCCGGGTTCACTTCCTGGGTCCTCCCTGCATGGAGTTTGCATGTTCTCCCCGTGTCTGTGTGGGTTTCCTCCCATATTCCAAAGACATGCAGGTTAAATTGTGCTTGGTGTGTGTGGGTGGGTTGGCACCCTGCCTGGGGTTTGTTTCCTGCCTTGCGCCCTATGTTAGTTGGGATTGGCTCCAGCAGACCCCCGTGATCCTGTAGTTAGGATATAGCAGGTTGGATAATGGATGGATGAATGTCTTTGGACAATAATGATGGTTATAAGAATAAACCTTGGTATAATTAAACAGGATGCCCTTAGGTAACCTCAGATTTTCCCCTTGCTGTTTGATTTATTAATGAATTCCACAAAATACAATTTACTCTACTGGAAATTACCTTTAGGGCTTTGTTGTGAACATTCAGTTGATTTTGTGGTTTTCTTGATTAACATGACACCATATCTAAAGTTCATTTGGCCAATATTAAGTTTTTGTGATTCAAAATTTTATTTGTCTGTAAGAATTTTTGAATCATGTAATTTTTTATGGTGTAGTTTTTCTTTTGCTTAGCTTCCAGATATTAGAACCCTATCAGCACCTAGCCTTGAGGGCATAAAGCGGTGCTGTGTTGTTGTGTTGCAATGCATGGATGTATTCACCCAGAAGGTTCAATAAAATTGAGAAGGAAAACAGCAGTGCTGGTTTTGATTAATGCAGAGGGTCTAACAGCAGGGATATCAGCAAGACACCATTAGTATTTTATGCCCAGCCTCCGTGGAGAAGCACAAGAAGTGTATGTCTCAGTAAGCCACAAATAGAAAAGCTCCCAGGACAGGTTCAAGAAATCTTTCAGAGATCAGATTTTCATCAAACAACTGACCACCACTGCTATGTACATTCAGTGTTCACTCACTCCTGGAGGCGCTCCAACTACTGACTGAGGAATTTGGATTTATCAAGTACAACATTGTCTTTTAGTAGACAAAGAGAACTAAGCACACATACCTGAAATGAAAGACCAATAAATTCCTCATTCTCTGCAGTCAAGAGACTAACAGGGTCTTCAGTGGAGTTGATTTTGAATCTCCAAAGAAGTTACTGTGCTCAATCTCAGTGTCAAGATCCTCACTCTCTGACTTGCCGTGCTCCTAGTTGCAATACCAAAAGGTAAAAAGATCCTTATTGTTAATGCCTCCAAAGACATGAGGGAAGAATTGTATGAGAACATCTTCACAGCCATGCAGTCATTCAATGCCTTCTTTAAGTTCATTGTGCCGTTTAATGCCTGAGTAGGAGTGAAAGAAGAGGAAAAATCCTCGTCATTCTATGGATGTCACTTCCTCAGCAAACAAGGCCAGTGACTCATCAAGTTATGCCATCCCAAACTTGTAAACTGGACAATTTCCCACTTGGATGTGGAAGGCACAAAGTGGAAATCACCTTGCAAAGACTTGCCACATCCTCACCAACTGTCTCTATAAAGCTGAAATTGTCAGTTCCTTCCAGACTAGATTGGTCCATCAGCTCATCTGTGACCACAACCACTTCCACAAAAACAATTGAGCCATTTGTCTTTTCCTGGTTATCTACAAGGTATTCTCAAAGGTGATCCTCAGACTAATTCAATCAGTGCTAAAATAAGAACCACCAGTTGAACAGGAAAGATTCCACAATAATTTCTGCTGCATTGACCAACTGGTATTTTGGTACTTTGTTTACTGTAAGATGACCTTTGATATGGATGAGCATGGAACAGTCATTCAGGCAGTCCAAAGGCAAGAAGTCAAAGCCACCAATTTGTCCTTATCCTGGCATAGTACTACTGAGACACTAGCATTAAAATCCAGCTGTTTGGCTGACCCATCATGGTATCTATCAAGAAGGGAGTAGACCAGGGAGGACGTTGTCAGCCTAATCTCTTCATAGTATGTCTTAAGGCCATCTTCTCAACTGGGATGACTTTGAAGTAAACATTGATGGGTGGTGGTCGGACCATATACACTTCACTGACAACATTTTCCTTATCAAGTGGATGTGCAAAGAAAACCCAGCATCGCTCTCCCATCTACACCACGGTAGCTCAATTTGAGTACTTAGTATGACATATTCCAAACAGCAAACAAGGAGGAATCACTTTGTCAAAACCAATCCAGTGATTCTGGACTATGTGGACACTGAGAACTATATCCCCCTCAGATGGCACCATATGATACTAAGCATTCCACAATGGAGAGATCAGCAAATGTAAAGGTACAGCTTGGGCATCATTCACTAACATCACAGATATCCTGAAGAAGATGAACTTTACATTATTAATAAAATCTTCAACACTGGCTAACTTCCCAGGCTCTGCTACATAAGTGAGATGTGGCCAAGGATTAAGGCACAATATTAGAGTCTCCACAGTGTCCATGACCTCAAAAAGCAATGACACAATTCTAACATCACTGATGTGGACATTGAGAACTACATCCCCCTCAGATGGCACCATATGATGCTAAGCATTCCACAATGGAGAGGTCAGCAAATGTAAAGGTACAGCTTGGGCATCATTCACTAACATCACAGATATCCTGAAGAAGACGGCCTTTACATTATTAATAAAATAAAATCTTCAACGCTGGCAAACTTCCCAGGCTCTGCTACATAAGTGAGACTTGGCTAAGGATTAAGGCACAGTATTAGAGTCTCCACAGTGTCCATGACCTCAAAAAGCAATGACACAATTCTAACGTCACTGAATTGGACATCTTCCCCTCTCTGGCTGTGCCTTGATATCCTGTTCATGAAAATCATAGTCATGATAGGGGTCAAAGTACAGGCCGACTGGAGTCACACACCCCACAGCTGTCACTATAATTATTATACTGGGACTGAATAGTCCTTATTAATGGCTCCAGAACCCCATACTCTCCCAGTACCCCCCACAGAATCCCCCCGGTCATAAACCTTCTCCAAGTCCACAAAACATATGACACCACTTGAGCGTACCTCCAGGACAGAAATCTATATTGATCCTCCTGGATCTGAGGTTGCATGACTAGACAGAGTTTTATTTCTTTTTCAGTGATGTCATATTCAAAAGTTCTTTTTTCACCATTTCAGACCAAGTCTTTCTCATTTTCTATTATTTTTTTTTTACTTCCAGTAAAATCAAAGTACAGTGTTGCTGTGGCTGACATAGTGATTAGGCCCTGGTTTAAGTAGGCTTTGATGTGTATAAAATCAAATAAATCAATGTTGTCATAATACAAGTACCGCACCTAAAATTCAAGATGACCTTTTTCACTATTCTGTTTTTGTATTGGCTAAATTCCTAAGCAGTAGATTTTTTTGTAAATTAAACAATTTTAGTACACATTGTGCATTCAAAGAGTTGGTATCAGAGTGTACAAATGTCTTGCTGATCTTTCACTTCAGGCTCTTTTAGTCAATATTAGTTGTTTAAAATGACAAGGTCTACACAGACATCAACTCGTTTTGATCTTGGGACACATTGAGTGACGAATCAATATTGTTCAATGAGTACTATTTTCCTTTTTTTTTGCTTCTTTCCAAAAGGGATCTCACAGTCAATACTAGGAAATTAGAAATAACCTGAGATCACCAGTTTTTCCTAGTGTAATGCCCTTTTTATGTTTTATTCCCTGCTTAACTTTTGCTTGCGTTTATCAAGATGTGGAGGTCAGTAGTAGAATCCATTCATTATATCACACAGTTTTTTTCCTTACTGAGTTGATGCACGGTGATTCAGACCTTCTCAGTTCCACCTTTACTTTAATGTATGTGTTTATAAAAAGTGAAATGCAACCTACATTTAATTTATATTCATTTATATGTATTTTCTTAGTAATATTAAAACATTGTAAATGTCTTTCATGGCTCCCATTTACACAACATAAGCTGTAATATATGCATTGGACACAGTGTGTCAGTCTTGTCCTTGACCCTGAACATAAGAGAGTGAAACCCACTTTACCTATGTGCAAGTAAGAGCCATGAATGAAATTTACATCTACTGTAAATGTATAAATTATTTTAAATTATAAGTTGAGTACTTTTGATAGCTTTTATAAGGACGTGTGCTAAAGCATGGTGGACTGAGGATAACTTTTGCCAGCAACAATGAAGAATTACGCTGAAAAGCTATACTAGTTGTGAGACCCAGGTCCGAATACCACCAGACAAACACCGCTTCTTTATAAAAAACACACCTTTATTTCTGAAACACAGTCCCGCACAGCACACAGTGCTCCCAGCACCAATCACTCCCAACATGGGCCTTTCTCTCCCTGTCCATGGGCCGCCTTTCCTCTCTTCACGGGAGCTTCGTCCTGCTCCCACTCCCGACTCTAGCTCTCTGACTTATTCCCACCCAGATGTGCTCCATGTGCCTGATGACACTCTTCCGGCAGCACTTCCAGGTGTGGTGGAAGTGAATGTTTCCCGGGCTCTATGAGGCTCAGGGCGCCCCCTGGCGGTGGCCACAGGCCCCAAATGGCTTGAGCCTCTTTACTTCTTTCCCGTGGTCCCCTCAACTTCCAGGGCGGTTGCCTCCTCGTGGCCCGGGGGACATATACTCCACCTCCCGGTCCTTCCAGTCGTCCCGGCTGCGTCTGTCCCTCAGCCTCCTGTGACATAGTAATAAACTAGCACACTACTATACTAATATTCCTGTATATAATGAACATTTGAAAAAAAAATATGATTGAAGAGGTGCTATTATTAAGATGATTTTTCATATAAGATACAGGTAATACATACATTTTTTGTATTTAATTAAATGATAATATTATTAAACTGCATTATGCTTGTGAGTGAAACAGCACAATGTTTTACATGGTTTCTGCCAACTTACTTCAAATCCGAGCCTGAATGGGTTTTCTTTCAGGTACTCTGCTTTTTCTCCTTCATCTGGTTAGGCTCACTAAACCAGTCCTTTTTGAGAGAGTGCGTGAGTCAATGTGTCCTTGGATTGACTGGCATGCCACTCCAGGGTTGATTATTGTCTTGTGTCCAGTGCTGCCAGAGTGGGCTCTTATATTTGAATGATCAGCCTTGGAAAGTAAATGGAAAATTTGTAAATGTGTTCAGTGCATGTAAAAGGTATTCACCCCTTGGAAGTTTTCATATTTTACAGTAATACAACATTGAATCACATTAGATTTTTAATATAGCTTTTGTGACACTGTTCAAAGGAAAATTATTCTTTAATGTTAATGTGGAAACAGATCTTTGCAAATGATCCAATTTAATTACAAATAAAAAAGACAAATATTTGATTGCATAATGATTCACCCCCTCTCTATATGCTTTGCACATCTAGATGTTGCAAATTTTCCCTATTCTTCAGTGCAAACCTGCTCAAGCTCAGTCAGGTTTCCTGTGGATCATGAGTGAACAGCCTGTTTCAAGTGCAGCAAGCCAAACATTCTCAGTTATCTTGAGGTCTGGACTCTTTGACTTTTCTACACCAGGACATTAATATTGTTGCTTTCTGCCATTCCTGTGTAGTTTATACTTACGGTCATTGTCTTGGTGGAAAACAGATCTTCTCTCAAGGCACGGGTTTCTTGCAGACACCATCAGGTTCTCTTCCGCAATTCCCCTGTATTATGCTGCATTCACTTTACCCTCTACACCCTAACAAGCCAACACCATGCTTCATTTTGGTATGGTGTGTTTTTGATAAAGTGCTGTGTTTAAACCTGGTGTTTAGTCTGGGCCAAGAGCTCAATTTTGGTCTCGAGACCACAGAACCTTTTTTTAAGCTGACTAAGGCCAAGGCGCCATGTGCGTTTTTTTCTGTTTGCCACCTCCCATTAAACTTTAACTTGTGAAGCCCCCAGACAGCAGTTGTTGTATGCACAATCTCTCCAGTCTTGGATACTTTAGCTTGAAAGTCCTCCAGAGTTATCACAGGTCTCTTGGTGACCTCCCTCACTAGTCGTCTTCTTGCACAATCACTCAGCCAGTTTTTGTGGGCAGCCAGGCTCTAGTCAGATTTACAGCTGTGCCAAACTGTTTCAATTTCTTAGTGATCGATTTTATTGAACACCAAGGGATATTTTCTTACATCCATCTGCTGGCTTTTCAATCACCTTTTCACGGACTTGCTTGGAGTGTTATTTTGTAACCATTGTGTAGGTTAGGTTATGATACTGACCAGTATAAGTGGTACTTTCCAGATAAGGTGCTTTTAGGTGATCTCTATTGACCTAATGATGAGACTTCTAAAGCCGATTCACTGCACCAATGATGATTTAGGTCTCATATTAAAGGGGGTGAAATTTTGTATTTTATGTTTGTCATTAATTTAGAGCATTTTCCAGAGATCTGTTTTCAATTTGACATTAAATAGTCTTTTTCTGTTGATCAGTGTCAAAAAAAATTACATCCACTATAGTTTAATGTTGTATAACAATAAAATATGAAGCCTTCCAAGGGGTGCATATTTTATATAGCTGATGTACACATTTATAAATTTTACTATACTTGTCATTGAGGAGCACAATGTGAAATATTAAAATACTTGCCTGGTTGCCTTTCGTTTCTTAATGTGTTCACACTCTGGTTTAAAGGTTTCTTATTTAGTTTTAAAGGTTTGTTACCACTGGACATCAATGGTCACTGGTAATATAAATATTTATTTCTTCCATATGCATTCCCAAGACCCAATGTAAAAGAAAACGTTTGGGATTTTAATTCTATATACAGTATAAGAATAAAGATCATTGTTAACACAAGTGGCACTGATCTGTCCTGAATAAAAACATTTTAATATTTTCAGTTGTGCTTTTGCATTGTTAAAATGAACTCATTAATTACAGTATCTGTTACTAATTTAAAAAAATAAGCACAATGAAAAAAATTCAAACGCCTTGTCTCAACTGTATTTTTTCAAACAGCTTTTTTTCAGGCACAAGCAGAGACACATTAGTAATTTACATCAAAGTTCCCTGCACCAGTCACTAAAAAAGCACTTGGGATTTATGTTGCATAGACCAGTATATCACAGCCCACATTGGGACATCTTGTGTTGCATAATAGCCCTGATGGGGTCTTTTGGAATGAAGTGCAAGTGCTATATATTCAAATGCATGACAGTGAGATGAGCCTTGAAACAACAGGGGGAATATAGTTTTGGAAAAAGGGAGACTATAGACGTGATCATTCATCTGTTTTGATCAGAGAATTTGCAAACAGTTTCTATGGGGATTTTTTATGTTCAGTTTAAAGTGTTCTTTCTGTACATTATCTAGAGAGAGATGCACACACTCTTATGTCAGGGGCGTAACATGATGGTAATGCAAATGCTGTATTATGTAAGGTAACAAGATTACCAGTGCTGTATTAAAGCAGAAAGTTACATTTATCAATTATTGAACCTGCTTAGTCCAGTTAAAGATTACTGGGGCCATAATCTATGTCATCCTCACAGCAAGGCAGGTGTCAAACATGGACAGGGAATTGCAGGACAAACTCATGTGCACAGGGCTGGCACCACCATTAACGCGCATTAGGCTTTTGGCACAGATCATAAAGTGGTTGTGGTTTGGGGGGGTGAACCAAGCCACACAGTTTAGCTACCGAACAGTCGGTTGGAGCACTAATAAGCTTGGCCAAGGGCACAAAATAACCTAGCACTGGCACTGCATGCACATATAATAACACATAATATGATTATATAAGAGCTAATTACAAATTGCCAATTAGCATAATATCCACATCTTTTAGGCATGTAGCAGGAAAATTAGACAACCCAGAAAATATCTAAAAGGACATGAGGTGATCACACAAACACTACACAGGCAGGGTAATCTATGTAGTGTTTTCATGCAGGATCTGGGATTGTAGGGCATCCGTGCTATTCACTGTATCACCATGCCGCTTCAACTAAGCGTCAGAATATCCTGACGTCTGTGTTAACAGGACCCTCAAATTTTTGTTAATCTCCACTTTGTCTTATGTCTAAGAAGTAAATTGCCTATCTTGATGTAAAATATGTCAGCAAATGCAGGTCAGGTGGATTGGTGATTCTAAATTGGCCCTAATGTGTGCTTGGTGTGTGGGTGTGTTTGTGTGTGTCCTGCGGTGGGTTGGCACCCTGCCCAAGATTGGTTCCTGCCTTGTGCCCTGTGTTGGCTGGGATTGGCTCCAGCAGAACCCCGTGACCCTGGGTTCGGATTCAGCGGGTTGGAAAATGGATGGATGGATGTGTTACTGATGGTTTATACTTGAGTACTAATAATTAAGGAATGATTCTGGTTTGACTTGTGTTTCATTTTGGGAACATTTAAAAGATTTTTGTGCTTGCTTACATTCATGGAAGACCTTTTTCTATGCCTTTGAAGAAAGTCTGCTTTTCACCTCTGCCACTTGTTATAACAGTCTGTCTAATTAGGTACATAATTTGTCTTATTACAAAGTATCTGCAGCACTTGGGCCAAAAGGCCTTTCAGGGAAGCAGTGGTGGGCACTAACTAATACACCAAGGCTTGCTATTGGACTCCATACTGCGGAGCCAGAAATGATATTTAGTAATCCTATAAAGAAGATGAAAAATCATTCTAAATAGTGAAATTTCTTTATCACATTGTGCAAACATTTTTCATTGCATGTTTTAATGAAGAAAATGATAAAGTTTATGGTATAATAGAAGACAATAGTAAATAGTAAAATGTCCATTAAATTTTAGAAAAAAAAATCTCACATGATTCATGTTGCAAATAATTTTGTGGAACTATATTTAATAATAATTTTGCAAAAAAAATGCAGGTGTTTTGCACATTTTGAGCATACAACTGAATAACTAACAGATGGATTATGTGATACAGATAATATTATTTTTTTTCCATCATGGGGTGTTTCACATTATTTGACATTGGACAGCTTTAATTGCTATTGGCTTGTATTATATCAAAAAAAAAATTCCTGCCCGTCACTACCAACTATATAGGGTAAGTAACATATGCAAAAATTACCTACATGTGTTATGTAAAATATAAATGCAGAGTACCACAGGCTAAAGGTAGCATGAGTCGTTCCCCTGGTTTCACAGTCCATGTCATATTCGATCACAACACAGGCAGGCAATGTTGAATAGCAGTTAAGGCTTTGGACTTCAAACCCTGAGATTGTGGATTCAGATTCTGCTCTGGCACTATGTGACCCAGAGTAAGTCATTTGCCTGTTCTCCAAAAGTTTAAAAAAAAAACAGACTCGTACCCAATTGTATCTCTGAAATGTTGTAAGCCACCTTGGACAAGGCATCTGCCTTATAACAAGAATTAATGGATCATACGTGCTGTGTATACTGTGGACTGCTGAGCATCATTTATTGCTCACAGAAAAACTAAGAGAGCACAAGAACTGATTAGTCATGTAACCATCTCTCGTCATTAATAAAAACAGTAGCAAAGGCTGCAATTAGGTATCAGAGTGTTTACTCACTACATTTTTAACAAATGGGCTTGATGAACTGAACAGTCTTCTCTCGTTTTTCAAATTACTTATGTTCTATGTTCTTAAGGTGTTATTTACAGTATGTTGACTTGTGTGATGCTCAAATAGTTTACAGTTTTCAGTAATTTACTAGGATATATTTAATTTCATAACAAATATAAGCATAATCTATTGCACACCTGCTTAAAAATTTAGTGTAGTACAATATGATTGAAAGCTTTTTAACATAATTTATTAATGAGCATTTTAATTATTTTTAAAGCACTGAATTTATTTGATAAAGAGGAGTTACTGCTTAATTTTTTTCAGACTGTATAGCCCCTAGTTAAAAACAACGTATTAGTTTTCATTTTATTTAATTTTTGAGGTGTAGGATTACAGTTCATAAAGCACACATAAACATACACACTTACAGTATGTATGGATATGAAATAGAGTAGAGTGACCATTTGATTGATTCTTGTGAATTCATTACATGTCTAGAACGTATAAACATCATCCGCAAACCTTTACATGTTATTCAGTCAAACTCCATATGCTTGTGTTCTTTCTCTACCTTTAAATGCAACTTAGTTTGTTCCTGTCTTATTAAAAGTGAGTAAAGCATATTAAAATAGAAGTTCTTCATAGGATTTAATGAGCTCACATTTACATTTTGTAACTGTTTGTCAACATTAGTCATGACATCTTATAATAGTTTGAATAATTACTTGACTGATATGAAAAATATAAACATTTTTGTAATTAATATTGGGTGGCCAAACCCTGTCCAGGTAAGGGAAAAGCTTTTTGACTGTGAGAATCCTTTCTGAGCACCAGAGGGAGTAGTTGGCTGTACTGCACTTTTTTTAAGTTTAAGTTTTCTTCCCTTATACGAGTAACATTCTTTGCCTCATGGTGCTCCAGCTTCAGATTTTGTTGTAAGCTGAGGTGCAGTTTGTGTAGGCTTTCGTATGTTCATTTAGGTTTACAGTGAAACCCCCTCCCTCTCTCTGCACATATGAGGTTTTGTCTTTAAATTTCCTTAGTTTAAATCTCTTTGCAGTTCTGTTTCAGTTATTCAGTTACAGTACTATCCAGGATAGATTTTCCTGTTTTGCAGTAGTGGTGTTGGTTTAAGCCCTAACACACCTTATTCCCACCTAAGAGAAACTAGTGAACTGAAAATTGTTGAGTGGATTTTATACTGTTATGTTCATTCAGATATGTTTAGCTAATGCAAAATAAGCATCTTAAGATGTTACACCTTGAACATGACATCAATTAGCAAGAAATATGTGTTGAACAATTTGTTACCATTATGCGAATGCCAGCCCAATATAAAGACTAACCACTGCATATCAACCAATAACAAATGATGGCTTAAAAACCTCTGATGTTTTTCGTTAAAATACAGAGGCTTGGCCATTTGACAGGTGGATGGTACTGGCTGGTGTTTCAATCTGTCCTTCTCATGCCAGGTTTCACTTGGACTTTATCTCAAGCACTTTTCTGTTGACTTTATGGGCTTTTTAAAATCCACTCACATTAAAAGCCTCTGAGATTATTTTTATTGCTCTTTGCAACCATCAGTGCACAATCTTGTCATAAAGATCCCTCGTAATGGGCCTTCCCATTGTGCATTACTGCTTAAATAATAAATTCATTGGGACACAGACTTGCTTCGATGGCACAATTATGGGTAATCTCTAGAATGTGTGCAGGGAAGCTAATGGACGCCACTATTTTTGGATCATAAAGAAGAAACTGCTCGGCCAAATTTAGACAGAACAGATGGCGAGGGGACAGCCACTTGGTGATGGCCACTAGAGGAGGTCAATTATTTATGTGCTGCCAGACAAAAGCAAGTCTGTTTTATTTTGTCGCAAGGTTCAGATTTCTGTTTTGCTAATCTGATAGCAGTGAAAGATGACCCTGTGCTTTTATGATCTACACATGGGGAAAAAGTGCAAGGCACAAAGTTTTACTTAGATCCCTCTTAATCAATCAGTCAACAAACCTGAAGTACCTGCACTGTTGAGTCTTTTAAGATGGATGCAAGCAGCAGATATTTTTGAACTATGAATGAGCATAAGCAGTGGAAAGTCAGTTTTAGTTTTACTGTTATTAGTGAATATTCAAAAGAGAGATAAGATAATTTTTTATCTGCCTCATGCTGGCTTTGTTTTGAAATCTGTGGCCTTTACTCCAATTTTTTTCACTCTGTAGTCTTTGTTCCGCTCTTTGTCCTTTTGGTCCAGGATAATCTGTATATTTCTAAATTAATGAAAATTATCTGATGAAGCATATGAAACCTTTCACATGAGACACCATCACATAAAAAAAATAAAAGAAGGAGCTGTGTGACAGTTACATTAAACCGTTCACACTCACCATATGAATGCTGAAAAAATATAGTTTAAATGACAATTTGAAATAAATTCACCAAGGATTCTTTATGGACTCTATAAAAATGTATTATTGATTGGGATAACCATGTGAAGATTCATTAGTTGGTCAAGAATCATGTTTTCAATTCAAAATGTGACTCCTACGAAGATTTAGTGTACTGTTTAAAATGTTTAATAGGATGTGCTGAGCGTTCTGGAAGTAACTGTTTAACAACATTTTAGCAAAAAAGCATGTGTTTTGATCATTTTGAGCATATCAATTAATAGCAGACATGTGGATTATGCAACACTAGTTTTTTTTTCATGGATTTGTTTTACATTGTTTTCCATTGTTACAGTATTGATTATTACGGTTATTATTATTATTATGGTTATTATTTATATTATGTCATAAACACTGCATGAAAACATAAGATTAAAAATTTTTCTCAACCACCTCAAAGTACATGGGGTTCGTATTCCTCTAAGGCAATGAAATACTACTGGCACTTTCTTATTTTCACATTTCTTATGTTATGAGGAAGCAGTAACCAATGACACACTTCTACTATGCATTTAAGATGCTTTTAATGCTACTATTTAATCTTACTAAGTGTTTTCATTTACCAATGTGAAAGTGAAATTTAACTTTTGCCTCTTTTCCTTTTCTTTAACAGAGTTAAGGCCAAGAAAGGTGTAAATCTTTTAAATACCAAGTCTCGGAGCCAGCAGTGGTCTGTGAATTCAGAGGTTTTAACAGGAGGAAAGCATTCTACTGCCACAATTGTTGTAAACAAAATTGAAGGAGTCCAGTTGAGGTAAGCCTCCATTTTATCAGTCTTAGTGGGTCTTTGTGATGCATCTGCAAATTATGTGACAACTGCCCTTGACTCCTGCTCTGCATTTATTCCATATAACAACTTCACCATGCTGAATTTATGTGCCTGAATCACATTGAAAATTCCCATTCATTCTCTACTACATTGCACACCTGCAGTCTCACTTCTGTACTGACTCAAGATGAGACTGTGAAGATTCTAATGAAAAGGATGGGGATGAGGGTGTAATACATGGTTGAGAAAACTGGCAAGGGTGCAAACCAGAAAAGATAGTCATGCAGACAGCAAGTTTAAAAGCCTAAGCAAAAAAAAAATTCTTACAACCACAAAATTTTAGTTTGTAGCCAGGAATATGAATATACAATACAAAATAATGCAATGCACATCAACACAGGAAACCTTTTAATATTTAATTGGATGCCTTTTTGTTTTAAAATTGTTTTAATTTTGTTGCATAGTAGTGATATTATTTTCAGAGCCATTTTGTTTTTTCATGAGTGCCACCAGTTTATAGATTCTTTGTATATCATTGCTAGGATGGTTGCCACTGAAAGATGACCAGATGTCACAACTCTACATATAATCAGGTCAAAAGTTTAACGGTCATTACCATGCACTGCCTGGTAATCTGTGAAGGCAGACTCCACTAAAGACTTTGTTCTGTGTGTTATTTTGCTTAAGATTTCATGGTTTAAATAGTTTTATCTTTTTTTCTCTAGTATGTTTTGAGATTTGCCATTTGAACCATTGTTTTGTTTAATTGGCTACCTGGCTTGACTTGTTTTTTGAGTATGTTTCACTTTCTCTTCCTAAATCAAATTCAAATTGCCCCCAGTAGACCTAGGCAGGACATTATCTGAATGTTACCATTTTGTTAAATAAAATAAACCTTTCTATTATAAAAGGAAATGTTGGGACAAGACATTCTCGGAGATAATTTAAAGTCCCGCTAGAGACAATTTCAAGTGCAGTGAGACAAGACTTTATGCAAAGAGATTTTGAAAAGTCATGCACTCCTCTCAAACATTTAGAACAACGTCTACGGTCCAAGCACTTCTCATTCGTGTGAATGCTATGATCAGACACAGTTCCTGCACTCCCAGCTCCATGCGGGGTTGGAAATAAAAGACAAAGAGTAGAAGACAAAGTAGAACATCGTAAAGAGGTCCAAAAAAACATTAACGCGATACACATGCAGAACAGGTTACAGATTATGAAAGGACTAAATTTCGAAAGTCTCTAAAAACTGATAGTAAAGAAAGATCATATTAGCGGTAACACACGGAAATTATTACATGGTGAAATAACAGAACAGCAAAAAGAGATCGAATATATGGACATAGGTGATATGACAGAAGTATGTTGATACTGTTTGGCTTTAAACTTTAAGTCAGACATTTGTATATTGTCTAATTCGTGTTGCCATCAGGGAAAAGTAGTGTTTCTTCCCAATGAAGAGGCGTATCTGCGAGAATTAAAAGATTTGTTGTTTGGTGGAACTGAAATCCACATACGCGAATGGCAGAGACGTGAAGTGGCTGGCACGAAGCGCAGACCGGGGGGTTGGCGAGTGAAACGAGCAGGGGGCAGAGTCCCCAAGTAATTAATAGTTTTGTTTACTGGGGCCAAGAGCTTTGCATGTCTCATGTTTTTTGAGGATGTAGGTCTCACAGCCTACTTCAAGTGGTCAGGCCTTTTTTTGTAGTTGTTGGCACGAACCATAACATGCTTGCTTATTCTCCTTCTCTTTTCCAAGATCCATTCACATAAAGTCTTCCTCTACTCGGCTATAGTACATCTTGCAATATTGCATAATTTATAACCCTCTAATCTCACTCACTTTCCTTTTGGCCTACTTTGGTTGTCTAATATGATTTAAAATCTTCAATACCGATTTCCTACTGGCCAGAGTTTGTATTACATTTCACAAAATTGGACATCCCCTATGTATTTAATGTATTTATTTCCTTCACAGTGTCTTCTTGTGCTCTTCTTGTTCCTAGTCCCTGCATTGCTTTCATGCACTGACACATATAGACTTACTTTCTAAAGTAATAAGAATATACAGTTTAAGAATCAATAAAGACATAACTTGGAAATTGCCATATATTGATCTGAAATTACCTGTTTTACGAATTTCAAATTCCATGTGGTAGAACTCTGTGCTGTTCATACAAGAACAACCAGACTACATGGTAGTTCCATCCTCTGCCATTTTTCTGATTGTCATACTTATGTTTTCACTGATGAGCTCACTGATTTTTTTTTCCTTTATGTTATGGGGTGGATCCAATTTGCAGGTGATCACTAAAGGTCTGATTGACTATGTCCATATTCCTCTCTTTAAAGTACTTTACCCATCATCTGACACTGTTAGTACCAATGTAAGCGTCTGTATATGTTGTTGAAAATCATGTGTGAATGTCACTATGATGATTTCCTCCTTCACAAAAAGCACAATGAAAATAAAATGTCCTTGTTAGCCATTTTCTTTCACTGAATTATAAATAAACTTCATTCAGGTGTGAGATAATAGATGGAACTATTAGGTACAATACTGAGAATTTCAGTATTAACAGAAACTTAATAATTTCCATATCCTCTTTATATTTGGAACACCCAAACAGTCTCTCAGAGGTGAAGTACAGACAAACTATTTAAGCACAAGGCAAGACTCTTGGAGTGTCATCATGTAAAAGATTAAGACTTCATTTTGCTGAAAAAACTTCTGCGGTAAAAACCTTCAAAAGAAGAAAGCAGTAAAATATTTTCTTTTAATTACAATTTGATTTAGAACACTGATTTGCTATGAGTTGCACAGAGAGCCAGTTCAGGAATGTGAAATAGAAATTCCGTATTTTCAAGTATATTTGTTAGCCAAATGACAAGCATAAGGCCTGTGTGACATGGGATACTGATCAGAAATCCATCTGTATTTGTTTTCATTCCTTCATTTTATTAGTCCAGGAGAGGGTTGCTAGAAGCCAAAGCATCATCCGGGCAGGATCACATGTAAAGCTATCACTTTCCTATTGCTGTTCTCACTTTATGTTATTGTAATTTAATTTCACTCCTTTTGCTTCATTGTATTTTCCACCGTCTCGAGCTATTAGAACAAATTGAACTATCAAGTCATTTCTTATTAAGTCCCATAGAGCCACTTAAATTCTCTAAAGTAGCAAAAAATGTTTTGCAGTGAGCAACTGGAATGCTGTCAGGTCTTTAGTCCATCCCATTTCTGAGGTTCTTAAAGCACTATAAAATTTTATTTCACTCCTTATTGCCTGTGCTTTCCTGGGGCTGGATGCTACTTTCATGACAGACAGGCATCCTGAAGCCACATTTAGCCTTTGGGAGCATTCAGAAGATGGCTACTTTGTTATCTTGGTTGTCTGCCTTCTATCACAGTTTGCTTGCCATCAATTTGATTTTTTTTTTCTTCAAGATGAAAAAAATCTCAGGAGTGTGCTTAGTGAAAGATCCATTGCATCATCAAGTGATTAAGCATCTGCCATCTCCTGGGTGGGCTCTGCTCAGTGCTGAAATTTAAATAGCAAGTACAGCATTTGAATTAGTGATAGATGATGCATATCTGAAATGAAGAGTCTCCTCAATGAGCTTTTTGTGAACACTTCTGTGGAGGTCATGTGTTGTAGTGGGGAAGGGTTTGGAAGAAGTAGGTTAACAGTTCTGATCTAGGCTCAGCCACTGACTTCTGTTTGGACAAATCACTCATGAAATCCTCAGAAGAGACTATGCCAGCCAATGTGTTATGAGCTTTCACCTAACTTTTTATGTTTTGATTATGTGTTATTATCTATATATATACTTCTCTAAGGCAAGACAACCATGGAAAGCACGCCGGAAGGGGCGTGGATTCACTGAGCCGCCGACAAGTAAGACACCTATGGCGCACGCAGGATGGAGCCACGCCCACCAACTCCAAGACCATTGGATACGACGACAACTCGCAGAGCCACGCCCACCAACTCGGACGTGATGACACAGAAGAAACAGCGTCATTTATATTCGTCTGTCGTAGAGGCCACATGCACCTGCACGTTGACTGTTCATAGAGGCATGTTTCTCGCAGAGGTAAATCGCCATATGCAGCGTGTAAAACAGTTTGCGAGGGGTATCCCATGGGATCTTTAAAACAATCCTTTACAACTGAGGTTAAAACACAATGAAGTAAGCAGTCTTTAAAAACCGAGTTTTCGGTTACGACGCACAACCGCGTGCACCATAGCAAACTGTTTTACACGCTACATACAGCAATTCGAATACGCGACAAACATGCGTCTTCTTAGTGCTCCTGCACAAATACAGAACACGTTTCCCTGCCCATGTACCCGGACGCAAAAACTCACCGACCACCCAGTTAGCCCCTTTCATCTGTGCTAGGAGTCCACATGCACATCTAAGACATGTTGACTTATCATTATTCTTTTCGGTTTCGACACCCGACCGCGTCCACCATGAAAAACCATGCGAAAGGAACAACGAAGCCCCGCCCAGAAACTCTACCCCTCCTCCCATGTGCTCAGGAACGCACCTCAGACCACTGCCCGCCAAATCAAACAGCTAATCAAACACATACTCACTCCATTTGGTCTGTGCTGCGGTCCAAACCCAGCTGTGAGCCACGTTGACTATTCTTTTGCTGGCACATATAATTAACCCATGTTGAGGAAAAGCGAAGCACGAAAAGAACGCGAGTCACACAGCTCCAATTTTATCCTTTCAGGCTTGCCATGAGATCTTCATTTAGTGTCTTGCATTCCAGTGGCAAACTCTTCCAGAAATACATCGTTGACGCATATGTCAGAACAGAAGGCGCGCGTCTACATTACCTTCACTCACATCAACAAGATATGCGTGTAGAGCAATACAGGGGACTTATGGATGCTGTCACTGCGAAAGCACATCACCATGACCTCCGCCCTGGACAATTGATCATTCTTCCGATTGCAGTCCGCCAGTTTTCAGTCACAGATGATTGTGTGTTGGTTCGTACTGTGCATTGTTACAATGTTGCTTTTCTTGCTGATTTATTACATTACCGATTTTTCAAATGTTAATTACATGGGTTAATTGTATGTGCCAGCCTGGATCTCCGTAAGGGAATAGCAGTGGATAAACTATGGGGTCACAAATCATATTGAGAACAGAGATACGCTTGCAAGCATCTCCCCTTTGATATATGTAAATGTCGCGTTGTGCAGGAGGTTCCCCGTCTTCACCTACAAACATAGCTGCAACATCAGTTTGACGGGACGGGGCGTTATACCTTCTCATATCCAGACCTGGATTTTCCATGAACACCGTTTGTACAGCAGTAACAGGGTTACCGTGAGTGATAATGTCATGCATTTGCATGTAAGACTTTGCGAAAGGATTAAACTGTCATATCATGTTGTCTAGTTGAAGCAACAAAATATCACTGCAAGCACAATTACATTGATTTTGCAAACGGTGACTGGTAGCCTCAGCAGAATCGAAGATATATAGCTGACCGTATTGTGGTGACGTGTCAGGATTGTTATATAAAGGAGAGACTTGGTGATAAATTTGACCGTGGATTTTGAAAGCATACGGTCCTTGTCCAGATAGTTGAGCGATGTGTGCGCCCATTGAGGCGAAAGCTAAAGCAGAGTTGTATTCCCTGATATGATCACAGTAATTTTGGGACAGCGGGTTCTTGCCAGTTAAGAGGTCTTCTAATAAAAGAGGGGGTTTGGATAGCGGTGGCAAAGACACCTTGCCGGCATGACAGCACTTAGTGTAATGTCCGGATTTGTTGACCTCTGCTGGCCAATGAAGAGCATTGCAAGAAGCACATCGTGCGGTAGGAAGGCCAATGTTATGTTCTTGGACGTGAAAGGCGGTATCTTCTTCAAAAGCTGCAGAAAAGTGAATGTGATGTTTGTGCATGAACGATTTAGTGCTGTGTTGACACTGAAGGGAATTGGAATGAGTTGTGTCGAAGCATTGCTGGCAATGTTCACATTGCATAATTCGTTCAGTGGAGTGTGTTTTTAAATGCATGTTGAGAAATCTCTGCACTCGGAACGTTTTTGAACAAATCGTGCATTCAAAGATCTGTTTGGAATGCGTTTGCTGAGTGGAATGTGTGTGTTTAAATGTGCTTTGAGATATTTCTGGCGTGTGAAGGTTTTGGAGCAGTGTTGACACTGAAAAGAATTCATCAAGGAATGTGTTTTGAGATGGTTAGTAAGGTATCTGCGTGTGTGAAAGTGTTTGTCGCAAATTTTGCATACAAATCTTTGTGTTGAATGGATCTGCATATGGTTGTGGAGATCCATCTCACCCGTGAAGTCCTCGGTACAAAATGTGCAATTGAAGGTGAGAGTGGAATGAGTTCGTAAGTGTTTTTTGAGAGCGCGAGTTGTCTCGAAGCATTGTTGGCAATGTTCACATTGCATCATTCGGTTAGTGTTGTGTTTTTTCAAATGTGCGTTCAGATATCTGTGCACTCTGAAGCTTTTGGAACAAAAGGTGCATTGAAAGTCCTGTGTGGAATGCGTGTGTTCAGGGGAGGGTGTCCTTAAATGATTTTCAGGAAGAGGAGAGTGGGCAGGTGACGTCACATTAGTGTGGCGAGCAAGTGGGTGTGCACGCTGTGTGCACATACCGACAGAGTCAAAAGATGTCACCAGAAGGTAATCACATGGGTATTTGAGAGGCATGAGAACCTCGTAATGCCCATGATCCAAAGGACCGCTAAAGAGCAGGGATATGAAGAGACACTGGGCCGGATTGTAAACTCGAGGAGATGCATGCGGACGTTCTTGGAAGTAAATGCTGATAGTAGCTGGAAGGAATTGGGACATTGCCACAATTTCTGCCTCGCCACCATAGATTCTGGACGTATTCATGTAATCAGCGTATTGTTGAGCAGACTGTATAACAATGCCTCTGTGACTAAGAACAACGAACACCACGTCACCGAAGTTATCCCAATGTTGGCAAACAAATCTGACAGCCATGTTACGAAGTTTGAGAGTAACAGTTTCGTTAATAACATTTCTCCAAAAAAACCTGACTGACAGAAACAAACAGTTACCTGAAGCAGGAAATTTCTATAACATTGAAAGAAGTGTTGTTTCCATGAAATCCATCTGAAGCGGTAGCCATGGAGGGAAAAAGAATAGTCAACGTGGCTCTCAGCTGGGTTTGGACCGCAGCACAGACCAAATGGAGTGAGTATGTGTTTGATTAGCTGTTTGATTTGGTGGGCAGTGGTCTGAGGTGCGTTCCTGAGCACATGGGAGGAGGGGTAGAGTTTCTGGGCGGGGCTTCGTTGTTCCTTTCGCATGGTTTTTCATGGTGGATGCGGTCGGGTGTCGAAACCGAAAAGAATAATGAAAAGTCAACGTGGCTTAGACGTGCATGTGGACTCCTAGCACAGATGAAAGGGGCTAACTGGGTGGTCGGTGAGTTTTTGCATCCGGGCACATGGGCAGGCAGTGTCAATGCCTGGAGAGCGAGGGTAGACGCAGACCGGTGAAAAAGGAGTGTTGGTGGGCAGGGGAACGTGTTCCGTATTTTTGCAGGAGCATCTAAGACGACGAATGTTTGTCACGGATGCGAATTGCTGTATGTAGCGTGTAAAACAGTTTGCTATGGTGCACGCGGTTGTGCATCGTAACCGAAAACTCGGTTTTTAAAGACTGCTTACTTCATTGTGTTTTAACCTCAGTTGTAAAGGATTGTTTTAAAGATCCCATGGGATACCCCTCGCAAACTGTTTTACACTCTGCATATGGCGATTTACCTCTGCGAGAAACATGCCTCTATGAACAGTCAACGTGCAGGTGCATGTGGCCTCTACGACAGACGAATATAAATGACGCTGTATCTTCTGTGTCGTCGCGTCCGAGTTGGTGGGCGTGGCTCTGCGAGTTGTCTTCGTATCCAATGGTCTTGGAGTTGGTGGGCGTGGCTCCATCCTGCGTGCGCCATAGGTGTTTTATTTGTCGGCAGCTCAATGAATCCACGCCCCTTCCGGCGTGCTTTCCATGGTTGTCTTGCCTTAGAGAATTATATATATAGATATTTTTTGGGTGGGGTATTCCTTTAATGCAGCATTCAAGATCCCCTTGAGTCCAGGGTCCATTAAGATGGAATGTGAGTCTGAAGTACTTTTTTTTAGGAGAAGAGCCATCATCTCTTGCAACAGCAACATCTTCCTTTCGACTGTTATTTGCAAGGGCTATTTGTCTTTTTAATTTAAAGGCAAATTTCCTGTTGTAATAAACCAGCGGCATAGGAATAAAAGCCTAGCCCTTTTTCTCAATAACTCATTTGTACAGTGTATGATGTCCAAGTCAATAAAGATGACAGAATTAAAAATAAGTTGTTGTTAAGTTTTAAGGAAAGAGGCAACAAAATTAGCAGAGCTGGGCATTTATCTTTAAGTTTAAGCTGATAGCTTCAGTTTTCTCTGCAGGGCTTGGGACTGTGCCCAATCCTGACTACTGCTGTTCATTCTAATCTCTGATTCTGCTTTTGCATCATGCAGTGTTCAAGTGTGTGCCTTAAATTTCTGTTACTTTAACACACAAGCTACATTTCTAATATCATGGATCTTGACATTGGAGTACTGAGGAGAGTTGCCAGTTTAAAATGCTTGGATTTTAGTTTACAAGAAGTCCCATCTGGTGCTGCTTCTGTGTGGAGTTTGCATGGCCTTCACTTGCTGAAGCAAATCTGTGGAATTAAGTGTCTTCTCACAGTACAAAGACATGCTTTTAGGTTGATTGGCATGTTTAAGGTGCTGTGCTGTGTGTGCAGACATGATGTGCAATACTTGGCACGGTAGTTTCCTTTGACCTCTTTGTTATAATACTTCTGTATTTCTCATGTTTCTGTAAAAGCTACATTTCTTCTTGGAACAGGTAAAGTACTATCTGTCTATGTATCTGTCTATCTACCTATCTATCTATGCTAGATGAAGTGAGTGCAGGAAACAAGTAATTAAGTAGTTTTTCATTCTGATTCACCTTATGTGTAATTATTCCTTGGCAAAACGGTGTCTTATATCAAGTTCAAGATCTCATCATCTGTTAGGGTTTTTGGAAAAGCCCCTGAAATTAACACTGCTTACCAAACACAGAGATAACTGTCTATGCTGTTTAAACAGAATTCAGAAAGGGTGATTGAAAGCTCAGGATGTGTACAGGATTATCTGCGGTTATACAAAAACAATGGCCACTGATAGCTAATGACAGGCCAAAAATAAGGCTGAACAATATACCAAAGAAAACTGAAATTAAAACAAAGAATCAAGATATATTAGACAGATGTCAGGCTAGACAGCATAAAGTTGAAACCTATCCAAAGAGCAACGGGCACAAAAGAGGAAGGGGGCAACAGCCTCTGTACAGGAGAATAATATCTATCAGTCAGTGAGTCAGTCATTCTCAAACCTTCTATATCCTAACACAGGGTTCACAGGGAGCCAATCCCAGCCAGCTCATGGCGCAAGGCAGGAATAAACCCCGGGCAGGGCACCAGCCCACCACAGGGCATGCACACACACACACACACACACACCCCAAGCACACACTAGGTACAATTTAGGATCGCCAATGCACCTAACCTGTGTTTGTCTGACAGTGGGAGGAAACTGGAGCACCCAGAGGAAACCTACGCAGACACAGGGAGAACATACAAACCACGCAGGGAGGACCCGGGAAGCGAACCCCTGTCTCCTTACTGTTAGGCAGCAGTGCTACCACTGCGCCACCATGCTGCCCTATCTAGCATATAGATTGATATTTTTTAATTATTAATTTCCAACAATACAAATCTTTAAACAGTTCTCTAACTATCTAATTGTAAAGTCCAAGAAAGCTGGATAAGCCAATTGTTTCTCTGAGACATTTACAGTTTGCCAGATCAGATAGACCCTTTGTTAGGAGGACAGTTGATCAGGGGCCTCATGCATAATGGCGTGCATAGAATTCACACTATAACATGGCGTAAGCACAAAGGCGGAAATGTGCTTACACACAAAAAAATCCAGATGCATCTGTGCAAACGCCAACTTCCATGTTCTTCCGCTCCATAAATCCTGGTTAGCGTGAAAGTAACTGCTGTCCCGCCCCATCTCCTCCCAGGTTTACACCTCTTTGAATATGCAAATCAATATAAATAGCAATGGCAAAAGAATGGGGAGAAATAGAAGAATTTCAGCAAATACCAAGTGGAGGCAAGGAAAAACATACTATTTGTTGGTTTAACACTAGAATTACCAGAGCCTACGAAAAAACTCATAGACCTGTCCCACCTTAAATCGCTTCTCACCTCTCCCATCAACGTCATAATTGTCCTGTAAATGTGTTGATAAGCAGCAAACAGCAAGCAGCCTGCTATCACATCCCCCAATGGCGCACAGTTTTCTCAGCTCAAGTTTGCTTACCTGTGTGTCAGTTGTTTGGAGTTGTACAAAGTGAGAAGCCAAGCAAAATCACACATTTTATAAATACTATATCGTTATTTGGAACACATTCATTTCATATGTGTTCCGTGTCTACAACGATCTGGTAAATGTAGGATGACAGGAAATGAGAGACAAGAAATGCTGAACACATACTTAAAACAGAAATGTTCTCCATGTTTTAGTAATAATGACATGAAGTGTATAATGTGTGAAGACTTTAGTCCAAATATCAAATAAACATGTGTGCTTTTATTCAAGAATATAACCAAAGAAAAATAAACATTTAATTTACATGTTGCTGCCAATGAGTTAAAAACCCAAGGTCAAGTGTCAATTGACAGAAAATTTATATGTCTTCTTGGATGGTGCAAAGCTAAGAATTGCTTCATTGTAACTAAAAGGTTGCAGTTTTGAGTCCGGGTGCTTCTCTTTTTGAGTAGTGAACTGCTATTATCCTCTTTAATAAAACCCCTGTGTGCGTCCAGGTGTCCGTGTGTGTGTGTGTCTTCTGGTAAAGTGCGCATGGCACAGCACGTGTTCAGTCTCTTCCTGTGCTTTCTCTGTGTGTGCAGAGAGAGAGAGACAGAAAGACACACACAGGTGTGTGTGCACGAGAGACAGACAGACAGACAGAAACGCAGGCCCCTCGAGAGACAGACACACACACACACACACACAGGCCCGCCCGCGCGAGAGACAGTCACGCACGCACACACACACACACACACACAGAGACAGGCCCGCATGGGGGACAGACATGCACGCGCACACATGCACGCAGGCAGGCCCGCGACAGAGACAGACAAGCTCGCACACACACACACACACACACGCAGGCCCGCCACAGAGACAGACACGCACGCACGCACACACAAACACACACACGGGACAGAGTCAGAAACACACACTCACACGCACACAGGCGCACGCGTGCATTGTTACTTTTCTTGGTTGTTTATTAGACTACGAATTTTCCAAATGTTCATTTTTTTCCCTGTGCTTAAAATTCATTAAAAAAGGTGTTTTTAGCGAAGCGGGGTCGTAAGGCTATAGCGCGAACTCTTGCAGTGTTAGTTTTCTCTGTTGTTCAAGGTTTTCTTAGTGTTATTCAATGTTTTTACATTTAGTTTACTATTACTATGTGCATTCAATGGTATAATTAACTATATTTGTGCTTAAAATCTTAAAAAATATATATATTTACATACAGTTCATATGATCTGGAACGGATTAATTGTATTTACATACAATCCTATGGGGAAATTACTTTGGTTCCACTGTATTACTGTCTGACAAAATTACAGGCATTTTACGAAAATACAAACCAGTGTTACTGAGAGACAAAATTAAAGGCACACAATACAGTGACGTATATTACAGCTACATACAAGGTCCCTTGCCATTTAATATAGACTGTTCCTACTAATGTTTATGCACTACTGTTCTAGCGCCCGTTATTGTAACGGGCTTAATGTCTATTTATTACTATAATATAATAAAAACATACATTTGATTTGAGTCTGTATCACCTGTTGTAAATTTTGGCTTCTTGTAAAAGTTAGCGCTTTTTTTTATTATTCAATTTTATTCTTTCATTGACGTTTATGTGGTACAATGAACTTGCCTCTCCCTTTCTGAGTTGATGGCATTTATCTCCATTCTTTTCACAAGAGCAGCGATGACCACAGTTGGTGCTGTGGTTGATGCCTGCTCAGAACTATTTGTTGTACCAGCAATCAAAGATATGATGCCCTGCGACCGCTATCAGACTATCGTGCAGCATTTGCGATTTGACAACAAAGACACCCGTGCAGAACATGTGAAAAACGACAGATTTGCATGTGCATGAGTAATGCTACTCCTTATTTAGGAAAAGATCCCAGTCGTGCCACTGGAGAAAGACTTTCAAGACTGTGGTGATAAAACCGTTTTTGGACAAAGGCAGAACCTTAACAATAGACAACTTCTTCACGTCGCCTTCGCTGGCAAATAAACTGCTGCACTGCAACACAACTCTGTTTGGCACCATAAAGTGAGACAGGTACTTCCACCTGCAGCTAAACTCACTTCAGTATATGTGCAATTCTGCACGCTAGTGTTTAGATCTGGCAGTGCCTATTCTACCTCAAACTTTTTGCCAAGCTTTAATTAATTCATTTTCAATGAAAAATAAGGACTTATTACAATGTGCATCATGTAAACCTATTTCACATCTGAATAATGAAGTTAAGATACTCTCCAAAGTTCTAGCTAGAAGGATTGAGAAAGTGCTTCCTTCTGTAATATCACAAGACCAAATAGGATTTATTAAAGGCAGACACTTAGCTTCTAATCTTCAACATTTTTTTTATGTAATATACTCAGCCACAATATCTAACATACCAGAGATCTTAGTATCTTTGGACACAGAAAAAGCATTTGAAATGTTTGAATGGGACTACCTATTTACCCCATTTGGCCCAAACATATGTGCATATATAAAATTACTTTATACCAGTCCAGAAGCCTCTGTTTTTATTATCATCATTGTTTCAGATTAGAAGGTGGGACTTAACAAGGATGTCCCCAATCACCATTGCTTTTTTGAAAACACCATTCAGTCATTGGCCATTCACTTTTGAAATGCATCCAAGATAAAGGGGATACCAGAGAAGGATTTGAACAGAAAATATCACTTTATGCAGATTATATAGTACTCTACTGTATATATCAGACCAACGAACTTCCTTATCAGTAGTCCATAATGCACCAGCAGATTTTGAAAAGATATCTGGACTCAAAGTTAATTTGAATAAAAGTGTGCTTTTTCTGGTGAACTCTTTAGCACACAATATTAGACTGGACACCTTACTATTTATTTTAGCAGTTTAAATACCAAGTGGTAAACATCAAAATTAAATATAAAGATTTTTTTCAATTAATTTTTGCTATCTTACACTAGAAGGGAGAATCAGTACCATTAAGATGGACATTCTTACCAGGCTTCTTTTTCTGTTTCAGATCATTCTCTTTTTCTTTTTCCATCTCCTTTTCTTATTGTAATCATGACTGAGAGAATAAGCGAAAAAAAAAAAACTTTTACAAGTACTATAAATGTACACCGGCTGTTACAGACACAAATCAAATGGATGTTTTCATTGTATAATATTAACAATAACTACTCAAAACGGTACATCTGTGAGCCAGCCAGTATCAAACTGGTGACCTCTTGATTACAAGTCAGCAGTTCTTACTGCTGCACCACAGGAACTGTCGTATTATACTTGTACCTTTTGTGAAAGTGTTTATTTGATTTTTGGACTTCAGCCTTCACACATTATGCAGTCATAATGTTGACATTTTGTCATTTATTACTAAAACATGAAAAACGTTTCTGTTTTAACAATGTGTTTGCATAGATTGTTGTAGACATGGAACACACATGAAATGTATGTATTCCAAATGAAGATGTATTATTTACCCTCTACAACTCCAGGCAATTCACTCCAAGATAAGGTCCTCAATGTTTCTTTGTGGATTGAGCTGCAGCGATGGGTGGGGGATGGGATAGCTGCCTGCTTGCTACTTGTGTTGATCGACACATTTACAAGACGAAAGACGCTGACAGAGAGGTGTGAACGGATTTAAGGTGGGCCGGGATTATGAGTTTTTTCATAGGCTTTGGTAAGTCTAGTGTTAAAATTGTTCAAAATGTTTCCAGGCCAATATTCAACCTGTGACCATTGCAATCTAGTTCCAGCCTCACTGGGCCATAAGTTTTGGGTGTGCACCAAATTAAAATCATTCTGGACAATAATCTTTGAATGCCTGTCAGCAAACCTTGGTATCAGAATCACTCCTAGCCCATTAACAGCTGTGTTTAAAGTGGAGAAGTACAAATTGATTGTAGTTGCCTTTACCACAATACAGTAATCCCTCGCTATATCGCGTTTTGACTTTCGCGGTTTCACTCTATCGCGGATTTAAATGTAAGCACATCTAAACATATATCACAGATTTTTCGCTGGTTCGCCGCTTTCTGCGGACAATGGGTCTTTTAATTTAGGTTACATGCTTCCTCAGTTTGATTGCCCAGTTGATTTCATACAAGGGACGCTATTGGCGGATGGCTTAGAAGCTACCCAATCAGAGCATGTATTGCATATTAACTAAAACTCCTCAATGCTATAAGATATGCTTCCCGCGCTGTGCTTGTTTGCTTCTCTCTATCTTTCTCACTCTTTCTGCCTGATGGAGGGGTTGTGAGCAGAGGGGCTGTTTGCACAGAGGACACGGACGCTCCTCTACAAAATGCCGCTTTATCGCGGTGCTTCTGTATACTTAAAAGCATGTATTGATTTTTGATTGTTTGCTTTTCTTTGCGCGCGCTCTCTGACATTCTCTGCTCCTGACGCTCCTTTATGACGGCGCTCCTTTGAAGATAAGATATGTTTGCTTTCTTTTAATTGTGAGAAAGAACTGTCATCTCTGTCTTGTAATGGAGCACAGTTTAAACGTTTGACTAAAGGGTGTTATTTCATGTCTAGAGGGCTCTAATAATGTTAACAGGGTGGGAGAGTTTATAAGGGCTTAAAATATATAAAAATAACCATACAAACATATGGTTTCTACTTCGCGGATTTTCACCTATCGCGGGGTCTGGAACGGAACCCCCGCGATCGAGGAGGGATTACTGTACAAGCACATAAAGTTATCTTTCTCAACTGTAAAAATCCCAGCCCACCTGTTATAAATAAGCGGATAACAGACATTCTATACTATATTTGAAGATGGAAAAAATCTAATTCTCACTTAGTGGGTTCGTTTAAAACTTTTTTAAAATATGGCAAAATCTAATTAAAAGAATTTTAGAATAAGCCTTTATATCGGGTAGAAGGACATTATCCCTTCTTTGTTTTTTTTAAAGATTTGCTCTTGTTGTTGGCTCTTCAGTTTTTTTCTTGGGTTGGGGATGAATTCTGATTTGTTAAGTTTGTCTTGACTGTTCTTAATGTTATTTTCTTTGTTGTATAAAAAACAATCAATAAAAAAACCTGACCAGAAAGAACTGAGTGTAACTACACATTTATGCACCACCTAAACTATGCATCTAGCACTGTCAGGTTGTGTGGTTTGCAAAGCCACATTCTATTTGCTTTTGGCTTATGGCACTAGTTTTAATTTTTAAAGATTAAATCTTGCTATCTATATGCATGAATAAATATGTAATTTTTTCTACTGCCTATTCTCGTACTCAGCCATATTGCCTGGGGTTACACATGTTAAAAGTGGGGCAAGTGCTGAACTATGAGAGTATGTGATTTGAGCTATTCTGTTAAGGTCTACATAATAAAGTGTATAAAGGGGAGAAAAGGGTCACACTATGACCCTACCATGACAATGCAGTCTGCTGCAGGACACACATACACACCCAACATAGAGCTAGTTTATAGTTGCCAATCCATGTCTGACATTCCTTTCATGTCAGTGGAAAAAATGAGTTTTTGGAGAAAAACTCACAAAAATACTGGGAAAACTTGTAAACTCTACTTTGAAAATCCCCAGGCTAAATTTTAAACTCAGCATTCTGGAGCTGTGAGGAAGCAGTACTATCCATTGCATTTCTGAGCAGCTGCAGTAATATATAGTAGGCAGAAGTAACAATAATATATATACAATAGTAGAGGATAGTTTTAGATTAATGTAATCAGAAATAAAAAAAAATACAATCTGATATGAGAAGCTGTGAGCTGTACTCAAAGTAGCCAGATGCATGACTCCAATTGGAGTAGATTAAGCCTGCTAATCTGGACGCATATACACACATTTTATACCTTTGCATATTTTCTACATGCATTCACTTCTAAAAGCTGTAACAGTTTGTACTCATTAACCCATTTACATTACCTTGCACACAGCTACATAGACATTATACCATAAATCTTTCACATGCTTTGCACTATTATAGAACATACTCATACATGCACTCACTTCTAAATTTAATAAGACTGTGTAGTCATGACCTCAATGTCACATCCTGCACACAATGCCCTGCATTCTCACACACACTCTTAAATACATTGAGACTGTGTATTCTAAACCTTGCATGCCATACTGAGTCATCACATGCTTTGTATACCTTTAGTACACGCCACTCACAGATAGTATGTACGCACACACATTTAACTGCAAAAAACTGCATTCATGACCTCATGTTCAAACACATACACACACACACATTATGTGCTAATCCTTATAAGACATGTACACACAAATAAACACAAATAGTTAATCATGTTCAACTCAAATTACCCATATGCCTTCTATGCATATAATTGACCAGATGTGTCTTTAAAGTGTGGGAGATAACCAGAGTGCACATTCACAGAGTACCCAATGATAATGCATGAATATGAAAAAAAATGAGCCCATGTCCCCAGAAGCCATCATTCAACACTACTAACTACAGTGCCAACATCTTTTAACAGTTAAATATTTTTGTGACTTTTGCCTTTGTTTGTATTATACTTCCCAGGATAAATTGACACATTCTTTCTGTCTGTTCTGACCCCACAATGTTAAAATTCATTCTGTTCCTCTCTATTGGCCCATAACAGTTAAATCCAGGGGGCTGTACTGGTTCAGGGTGAGTGAAGAGCAACAATATAAGGCAAACATCGACCCTCCACCCATCCTCTCGAGTTGGCTCATCCAGATGAAAGGATATGTGTTCAGGGAGCACAGCGCCTCCCTATCGACAAGCATTTGATGAATTAGGGAGTTAACAGGGCTAGAAATTAACTTTTTTTTTACCGAGAGAGATGTGAAGCTGCAGATCGATGGAGGTGGATTAATCTGTCTGCTGCACTCCTATATTGATGGCCTCCTTTGCTAATCCCCATTCAGACTCACTCTTATTTAACAGCCAGCGTGAGGTATGGCCTATACTGACAAGGGAGCGGGCAGGATTGTCTTGTAGATGATGCCCAAGAACCTAGCCAAAAGAGCCTCCTGCACTTCATGAGAAAGTAATTCTTAAAAGTCAACTTTTATTCTCAGAATGAGACTTAAAGAGCTTAGCTAGCAAGGTAAGTATGCAGTGCCCTTGAGCATCTCCTTAAAGATAAAGATGTGATTTTTTTGTCACCCCTTATAATATTTAACAGAGCTGTATACTGCCTGACACATTCAATTCTGGTCAGTGTCATGAAAGAAGAAAGCTTAGCTTTTATAGTGCAAAGTTGTTGCAGCACTGGAGAACTAGTATTAAATATGTGTGTGGACATTGGTGGGACTTTGGTCAATCTTGGAAGCACTGGGTTTAAGGTAAGAATCTGCTTTCAATCTACTTATGTCTAGGCCCCTTTTAAATGGATCTCTGTACAAAACATCTTGGGATGGCTTAGGCATTCTTCCTCTATGCTGTCCTTCTGGCAGTTGTGCTCATTTTGAATTCTAGTTATTCATCCAGCATAAGTTCTAACTGTTGGTACTTCTTGAGCTTAACTTTTAATGTTTGTTCAGTATCACTTGTTAATATTATAAAATGTAATCTCTTAAATTTTATGCATTATGATTTACCTTTATTAAAGATATAAGTTAAGTTTAATACAGGTGTCTGCTACACAGAGAGAAAAAAGAAGAAGAATAAAAACTGGATAGGGAGCTTAGAGGGCTAGGCCATATGAGGTCACACAGAGTATACAAAGTCAATAGTGAATATCCATGTAACCTACTCTGCATTGAGCCTCCATCTTGGAGTCAATTGAGACTCTGATTGGGGCTCTTGAGAGACTGAGCGAGGAGTCTGAGTGTCTGGGCTATCGGGTGTCCTGGATAAAAACCATAACCCAGGCCTTTAATGACCTCTTAGGCACAGCCATCAGCAGGGCGGAGAAAGTGTCTATCTTGTTGTGAGGTTTAGTTTCTTTGGCAGTGACATTCATGTCTCTGGTGACTCTTCCCATGAAGTTAGTAGATGGTTTGGTAGAGCATGGGGGTTCTTGAGGTTGCTGAAAAGGGATGTGTGGTGCTCCTGATATCTATGCAAAAGGACGAAGGTCCAAGTCTTTAGAGTCCTCATGTTTCCTGTGTTGCTATATGGTTGCAAGACATGGATGATATCCAGTGACTTGAAATGAAGACTGGACTCCTTCGGTACTCTTTCTCTTAAGAGAATCCTTGGGTACTGCTGGTTTGAATATGTGTCGAATGAGTGGTTGCTCATGGAATCCCGAATGAGGCACATTTCCTTGTGAGGGAGCATCAGTTACAGCACTATGGCCTTGTGGCTCGATTCTCCGAGGGTGATCCGGCTCGCAGGATCTATCATTGTTGAGGACCCGCGTGCCTGGACCAGGCCAAGGAGATGCCCACGTAACACCTGGCTGTGGCAGATAGAGGGTGGAACTGGTCTGTATGTCTGCCTGCCAGCCAAGCAGGATCAAGAGTTGTTTTGTCGGTGGTTGGTGTGCCAACTCGGTATACCAGTGCATGCTCCCCAACCTAACCTGACCGGAACTATTCTGCATGTCTTTAGGGTATATGAGGAAAACAGCTGCTACTTTTCATTTAGGATCGAAGGCAAACTATACTATTACAAAAAAAAAAAATGTAACAGGTATTTTTTGAGGATGTTATATAATGTTTTGTTAGGCCTTACTTTTCAGAACAATTTATTGCTTGATTTGGAAGTCATAGGGTTAGGTGGGATTCTTGTTGGGTAGTATGACTAATTACAAAAATGTACTGGACACCTCATGCTATCAAACTTTTTACCCAATAGGGCATGTTACCTTCTCTGGTGAACACAATATAGTTCAGGGATGTCCTCTAAGACCTAGCAAGGACTTTACCTGGGAATGTTTCAGATGCACTGTTTTTTTTATTTACTGAATACTAAATATGTACATTAGTATATAGTATAAAGACATCAGAAATGTGTTTTTATACTTATCTTTAGTTCCTGAGAGAAGTTAGACCAAAACTCTGGGCATATGCCTAGGTGTGTCCTGCAGTTAACAATGTTTGAAAGGTATAACAGTACTGAAAAAGTACAGAAGAGCGCAATTTTTAAAATAGTACGATACTAGCCTTTTGCTATTTTTGGTATGGGAAGTAAATGATAGTTTTCAAAGACCTTGTGCTGAACTCTTCATTCTTCTGTTCTCTGATATGCTATAGACTCTATGGGGACACCGCCCCCCAATAGTATTTGACACATTGAAGACTCCATTGGGAACCAGCTCTTCCACATGCTGGAGACTCCAAGGAAAATCCACTCCTTGTATCAATATGCAGTGTTGTAAGGCAGGCAGGAGTATTGCTGTGTGGAGCACCAGGAAGGCTGGGGTGTGATGGAGATGAAGTTATTTGCCTTGGCATTGTTTTGGTACCGGTACTGAGGTTCGAAACCTGCTATCAACAATGAAGTCAAAATTTTAGTACCTATTCAACACTATAGTGGACTGGTGTCCCATCCAGAGTTAGTCCCTGCTTTACATTCTGTGCTACTCAAATGGGCTTTAGCCTTCATGAACCTCAAACCAATTAACTGTGTTGAGAAATGAATGGATGAATTTGGTTTAGTAATGAACAGAAAGACAAACATGTTCTTAGTCTTAATATCAGAGCAGCATTGGACAGTAAAAACAAAAGGAGAACAGGTGTTCGTTATCTAGTTTTCACATTTTTTTTAATCTAGTTTTAACTTACTAAAATATACACTCCATTAGATGAAGTGTCTTCTCTGGGGATTGATGCTATACAACTCATAGTCCCCACATCTCCATTTTGTGGCTCTTGCTGTATTGTCTAAAACTTTCCTTCTTTCCCATCTATAGTGATGTCAGCTCCAGCATTGAAATCATGCAGCTTGACTTTGAGATGGAGAACTTCACCAGCCAGTCGGTGACAAGACGAATCAACTGGAACATCGACTACGGTGGCCGTAGCCCTCCACCTGACTCTGAGAAGGTGGTCACTGAACTGACTGTAATTCAGAGAGATATTCGAGCCATCATCCCATTGTCCATGGTAAGTAAGCAGCCTGCTAATACAAAATTGTCCAGAAGGTTTGTTTTAAAAATATTCATGTTTAAAGCAAATAACCTTAAACAAGACAAGCTTCTTAAAAAGCTTTGCATAGGTCCTACTCATTTGTGGCTCTCTTTTTCTTTCATTCCCATTTGGCATGGGCTTGTCGGTTATATGCAAATAACACAGTATCTCATTAACATTTAGCAGTCAGCTCCCCATTTCTCACTGGTGGGTATTAATTAAAGGGCTGGAAGCACAATTGGCAGTAATTACTAGTTTTAATCAGAATGCTCCTGGTGCTTGGCAGACTGCAAGACTGTCAGAGACGGGTTGCGGCAGCAATCCGAAGGGCACTCATAATATTAAAAGTGCCCACTGGGGATCTTTAGGCAAGACCCTCCAGGCCTCCAGTTAGAGTTTTGGCTGAAAATTTTAGTACATGAAAAGCAGAATAAGCCTTAAGGTGAACTTTTCAAAAGAGTCATTTTTGAAGGGCGTTAGCAGACTGATTGAAAGCAAGGGTCACCATGTTGACTCTTAAACTAAGAAGATGTGGCTGCTGAAATGAGAACCTGTGCAAGAAAAAAGCTTCTGTTTTCATTATCCTGCTGCTCTGAGGAGTGATTTGTGATGGACTTGTTTCCTGTTCTTAGATAGCTCATCTTTGTTCAGTCTTTTAACAGCTCTCATGCCTTGGAAAATGTGTTTCATTACATTTCAAATGGCATTCACTAGAACAGAAGAGGTTTAAGTCCATTTGGCATAAACCAAGTTGCATCCCTCAGTCTTACACTGAATTGGGCACCACTCAACTCCTACCTGTTTAGGTCTAGCCTGGGTTTATCACAGCACATTTTGGCAGCCCAAATGTATTGGACCAAAGGCAGAAATCCACAAACTCTTCATGTTACAAGTATAAGCAAAAATTTCAGAATTCTTTTAGTTTATTAGATGCTCTTGCTCATTCAATACAGGATGTGCACACAAATATAGATAATATTAACCTTATTTCTGGAAATCTCCAAGCATTTGAGTTCAGATTCCAGAATAAGTCTGCGTGCCAAAAGTGTAGTGAATGCAATCACAATTTGTTTGTCTGATTTCGCACTTCAAACGGAATGTACTAATATATATAGGCCTGGCCAGAAGTGACTTCAGAAAAAGTATTATTGAGTCTGTAGTTGGGAGGAGAGTTGTTGGTAAGAGCTCAGCTGAAAGGAAGGAGAGGTCTGAGATAAAGATACAGATAGAAGAGAATTGAACATGGGTATGAATTTGAGTGGTGTTATGGTAAGCAAGTAGTTTAATCAAGGTGGCTTGTTTCAATGCTTTATTTTATATGCTACATTTTGTAATATTTTCCTCCTGCATGTGCTGTGGGTGCAGAGAGCTGCTACAAGGTCCCACTTTAGCAACAAGCATAAATCTTATAATGTGCTCTTTCCTAAGGGGGATTTTGAAATTATAGTAGTGGCAGAATCTGTTAAGCATAGAAGGTATAACCCATGTAAACTAATATTGCTATGGCTAAACATTTGGATGAAATACCACTACAATAATAAGCTCCTGAAAAAGTGTCAACTGTCTACTATCCTAAAATTGAATGATTCTGACTAGCTGTGTCTGGATTACTGCCAACCCCACTAGAAGGAAGCGGTTCAAAAGAGACAATTCATCAAAGGTTAAAGTTGGAACCACAATATATTGGAATGATTTGGGGTGTTATAAAGGATTACATTGATGGTGATTATAGAGGACAATGCCTCAGGATAATTTTGTTGAGGTAATAAAATGACTGAGCTGTAACCTTCTAAAAGAAGGATTTTTAAGATATGATGACAAGGGAAGATAGTAACTTTTCTCATTGGTCACTCTTTCATGCTCTTCATCGGTTAACACGCAGTAACAAAGTGATGAAAATTCATTTCACTTTATATTTGTTATTTTATTCATTTTAAATGAAGCTTTGGCTGAAGCTCAATAACATATAGTACTGCGAGAAGGGAGAGAAAAAAAAATCAATCAGACAAAGAATTGATTTTGGTTTTCTATAGCATGTCTTTTGTGTCGATTGCCATCATGAAGGGGTTTCAATAATTCTGCATGTAAAGGGCATGGAACTCTAATGAAGTGCCAAATATAAAGAAGTAAATATCTAAAGAGCTGAATAAAACAAATCTGTCAAGTTATCGATTTTTCTTATATAGAACATCTTCAGTCCGCCATAGTCAAGAAGGTTAATAATACAGCATAAGAAAGCAGTCTAAGTAACATTAAATTCCAAAAAAGCTAATGTTTTAATGATAATTTGGAATTGGTTAGAGTGTTCAAATTCTTGAAGATGCAGAAACACAAATGCTTATACTTAGTCAAAAAAACAGATAACATGTGTTTCAAAGTAATTAGTATTTAAAAAATGCACAGATTCTTTCTTTAGTTAGACAATCTTGGTCAACATAGAAAGAAACACGTATATTTAGAAATTATGACTCAAGGTTTTTTTTTATTTTGTCTTTTCTCTTATATATCGATTAGATTTTGGAGGAAAAGTAGCATTTAAAAATAAGACGTTTTGAAGTGTTTTGGTGGATTGGAGTGACAGATCAAAAAATACCAACATAAATTTAAAAAAAAAAAAACAAAAAACAAACATTGGAGTGGGAACATCAGTTTCCACCTTGCAAAACATTTCGTGATGGAGCAATACACTGAAAATGATGAAGTCAAAACCATCCCAGGTTGAAAGCTGCTTCTGTCTTAAATTAAAGTACACTCCCCGTATGATCCATGTGCACCAGTAAGTGCTCAGCTTTCCCATGCTAGCTTCATTTTTCTAGTTATATGCAAACAACTTAAGAAAATATTAACACTCCCAAAGTAGATGACCACTGATTCAGCTCATAAAGAACCAATCGAGCAAGCTGGTAAACAAAGAGTGAAGATATTTTGTAAGTGATTAATCACAGGTAAGAGCAGATTAACTGACTGGATGTAAGACAGAGAATTTGGCACAATTTGTACTGGGAATATTATTTTTATTATGATGACTTGCAAATTCATGAAGTCTAGATCCACCAAGGCGTTAGTTTCATCCATTTATATCAGCAATCTACTTATTGAGTCCTGGGACGTGGTAAGTAAAATTCTGAACAACAGTTGGTGCAAGATGGAAAGAGCTCTAGGCAGTAGTAGGATGAATTGTTTTAGTGCTATTTTTGCCAGTTGGTACTACCCCAAAATTCAGTTAATGCCTGCAAAGCCCCTTGTTGTGTTTTTAAGTTTTTAAAAATGGTGACACTCATTAAGTACTCAATAACAGAATATTTAAACTAGAAATGCTAGCTTATTTATTATAAATGACAATAGTGAGTTTATGCACCCTTTAAATTTCATTATGGCCCTGCTAAACCAGGTTTTACCCCCTGCTAGGTTGTTGGGAGGAGGCCAGAAAACTAACTTACACCTCCACTTATTTTCACTGATGTGGCTTGACCAGAAGGGGTCTTCTTCTCTCATTATGTGTTCTTGATGAACATGTTCTAACCATTGAATTCTCTGTCTTCTTGTGCAGAGATGAGGTTAAGCTCAAGCATTCAAAGTACTCAACACTTTCTGTTGGTTCATATCTATAAACATACGATGACATGCCTACATGCCAGCAGAGTATGTACAGCACAGCCCTCTAGTACCAGCCTTCCTGAAGAAAAGCTTAGTCACGGGCCTGCATGGTAATCTGACCCCCTGGAAAAATAGGGCTGGCAGCACAAACACAGCTTTGAGTTTAGAGCTGGACAAGCGGACAGGACAGAATTTGCAGCAAAAAAGTTATTATTAAAGATATTTTAATAATCTTTACAATCCATCAGGTGAGTCAAAGGCACAGGCCACCACAAGAAGGCAGGCATGAAAATCAGGGAAAGGTATCAAAATCACGAAACAAAGGCAGAATCCGCAAAAAAAATAATCAAAATGAGTGAAAATATTTATAAACTATTCAGCAAAAAAATTAAGTACTTGGGAGTACTACACTAGTGGTCTTCACAGTACCAAATAAGCAAAATGCTAAGGAAAAGCACTTGGCCCCTATATCACATGACTGCCTTGGATGACTGTTGCACAGCAAAAAGCACTGATAGATGGGGCCAAGGTTGGAGCCCAATCCCACTCCTGACACCAGTATGAATGAAACGTGATAGTATACTCCCCAAGTATTATATAGATAGCATGCTGGTCTGATGCTGGGTAAACTTCATCATAATCACACGCATGTACGCACTGCGGTGATCTGGAGAGACTAGACAACTTCAGAGCATGTCTTTTGGTAGTAAAGGAAATCAGCATCTGCAAAGAAAATATTTTTATCTGTGCTCTCACTAAACATCTTGAATGATTGCTGTCTCTCTTAAAAACCACTGTAAACCAAATCTATTCTTCTCTGGTCATAAAGGCATACAGCTTCTGTTGTTTTTTATTGTAAATAAGTGCTCAATCACATAATAATGATATCAGATCATAATAATAATTAGACAAAGCTAAAGTTTTAAACTTCTTTGTCCGTACCCTTGACACACTGGTGCAATGGAATTTTGCTTGTGAGCTGTATGGAGAGTGATGCCGGTCTGTGCTCTGCTTCACTGATACTTTAATTTGATTCAGCTCAATTCAATTTATTGTTACAATGCCCTACAGTACATTTAAATGCATTAAGGAAGTTCAGATAAGGTAATGCTGAAGATTAAGTCTTTGCTTCATGCTCTAATGTCCAATTTTAGGATGGTAGTAAATGCATGCTTCAGTATTCATAACAACAGAATTAATAGTTAAACTGGATAATTATGTGGATGCTAGCAGAACTCCTGAACATACGTGGGAGAAATACCATACCTGCAATGAAAATTGGTGCAGAAGAATGTAGAATTTGTGTGGCTAAGTGCACAGTAACACTTGAGCATTGCCCATGGACACAAAATAGACCTGAAAGTCAAGATGACATTTCTATAAGAAATTTATGTACATCTATTCATCTATTGATACACAGTATAGGTAGAGGATACCCATACTCAACCTCCCGTTTAAAAGCTGAACAGGGTTTTCTTTCTGCTTGTGGTTAAGCTTGCTAACCCAAGCTTGACATCACAAGCAACTGCTTATGTCTTGAGAATGCAATAGCAGAAACTGGCAGAAGTTAATGCAGCAAGTAACAAAATGCAGGGTTTATAGTGATGTGTGAAAATGTCATGATGTACTATTCTCTTCCTAAATGTAAGTCAGCCAGATCTGTATTCAAGGCCTCTGCTGAAACTCTTGGTGATCACCCATGAGGTCTTATGGACCTCTTTGGAAATCTGAGGTACGGTAGCTTGTTGGTGTCATCTGCATGAAGATAGCACAGGCCTGACAAGTGAACTGGGACCTCTAGACAGATACATGTACATAATTTGTACTTGTTGTGTACCACATAACCACATCCATATCAAGCAGTTAAGTAAGCACTGTGAGTCCACCATGTGACTGTCCTTTCAGACAACATACTAGCAAGCAGTATAGTAAAAAGTATCACCTTGGGCATTTTTAAGGTTTAACTCAATGGCAGTTTGGTTGGTTTCAGGCAGACTGGCCTGCTCCAATTGCATCTTTTTATATTCTGGCAGATAAATCAGAGCTCGGGTGTTTCTGTATTTTAGCACTATGCACATTGTATCATTATCAGCCTAAATGTCCTTTCACATATACAGCTATCACAGGGAGCCCTTGATGTCAACAGCATGGTCAGTGCAGTAACAGTAACTTTGATCATTTTCAAAAAGAAAGTGGAAGACTAAGGATTCTATGTGGAGAATAAATTATTGATTCCATGTGAAAGGAATGCAAATCAATTAAGACAAGTTGTACCACAAAAAATATTTAAAATATCACGAAAGCCGAGGGAGGGGGGTGGAAGAGGGAAGAGGGAAAGTGGAAATTATATCCTCACTAAGATTGTTCTTAGAAACAACTGTCCTAGAAAGTGGAGTGCCCTCCAAGAGAAGAAATGGAGAAACAACAGCAGTGTTAATTTTTAATTGCACTCCTTGGAGACAAGATTGCTGATGCTTCAAGTACAGGACAAGACCTGCATGACTCTAAGTAGTAGAAAGAGCAGTTATTAATGGCCTGCAGAAACTTGGCCAGCATAAATCAGGAAGCCACTGACTAATTCCATCAATCTGTGCTGAACAGATTTCTGTATTTCTGTATTGTTAAACAAAAAGGTGCTGCTCTACCCCTAGGCTTTCCTTTGTCGATATTTCAGGCCAGCAATGGGCTCTGGCCCCACCCCTGGCTCCTCCTTTTACATGTTGTTTTCCTGCGTTCTCTCCTATCTGTGGCTGTTCCTAAGCAACACCTATTATGCAGAAGTCACATGATGGGGTCGGGAAAATAAAACTGAGAATCTCAGAGAAGGCTTCGCTAAGTGTCACTCCGTGTGAAATCAGCTTCGGTCTCAGAAAATTGTGCAAAAACTACCAGGTATACCCATGTTATCCAGGAGACACCCTGTAAAATTATTTTGATGCACGATCAATATTTTCCAAGATACAGCCAATTTTGTGAGGGTGGGGGAAGTTCAAGTTTAAAATGGCTTTATTTTTTCATTAATTTCACAAGACCATATCACAAGAACTAAACCTGGCAGGCTCAAATTTTGTATACTGGTACCTTTATAGGTATAGCACATAACGAAAGTGAAATGTTTGGTCCAGATGACACCACTTGGTAACAGCAGACCTTCAAAAATGGAAGAAAAATATTTTGCATCTTTGGCTTTGCAATGTTTAGGCTTTCAGAAAGCATACTTCTAACTGATGCAGCCTGTTCAGTTTTTTTCTGTGTTTAGATACCTACATAGGGCCTTTCAAAAGGTTATAAACAATAAAGAAACTGCCTCAGGGTTTGACCAGCAAACCTCTCACATGTGAAAAAATCATTTCCGGACCAGCTTCATGCACTGTGGGAATGTCCAGACATTTTTATAATTATTTATCCTGTATCCTACATGGTCCCTTCTTTCTCAAAAAACAAGTCTTACTTTTCTTATATGAATCTTTAATTTTTATTTTCTATTCTAAACATGGGTTAAGTTCACTATTTGTCAGTAATGATAATCATCAAGTTCTTCATCACTATTTTGGGTGTTAATGGAAAAAAATCACCAAAGGCACATTAAGCACAACACGTGAACAACAGCTGCTTGATTTATCATTAAATAAAACACTAGTTATAATGAAATATTAACATCTTGGTACTGGAGCAGCAGAAATGTGACCCATTTAATTTCTTTTTCAATTGAAGTGCAGAGTGTAGGGCATCTTTGTCTTTCAGATCAAGATGGTACTGCTTTCTACTGACCATTGTAGGTGCACTAAGCAGTGAAATGACACACTGTAATGCCACCCAACAAATATTGTCCCTAGGTGTCCAGTGTGAAGACTGTGAAGGATAGTTTGGATGCATGAAACATATTAGGATGTCTGATTTCACTTCAATCTTGTCACGAATCACACCAATCCAACATTTTTCATAATACATGCACCCAAAATAGCCTCCTATAGGACTCTGGTCTATGTATCTGATCCTTTAGGAGTACGATTATGAGAGGGCAGGATCTCAGCTGCTTCTTAAGTCGTGAATATTCGGACAGTCAATTGACTGTCTTCACCAGAAACCTGGCTGACTTTGAGTTTGCCTTCTTCTATTGGGATGTAATATGAAAAAAAGTTTGACATTTTTTGATAACTTACTAATTGAAAGCTCAGTAATTACCATTATTGATACAGTACATGGCACGTTCAGTCTATCTTTAGAATGGAAAATAAACATGAAAGATTTGCATAAGAAAAGTAAGGTTTGCATTTTAAGGAAGAAGGGACAATGTAGAATAAATAAAAAATATTTTTTAAATTATCTGCACATTTCCACATACCATTATGGTGCTCTGAAAATGAAATCCAAAATTATTTTTTGGTTTGAGAGGTCTGCTGTTCAAACCCTGATACAGTTTCTTTTCTGTTTGTTACTTTTTCAGAAATCCTATATACAGGGTGCAGCAGAAATAAATCCCACATTTCGAAAAATCACTGTGAGGTCCCAAAAGCAGGTAGAGGGGTGCGGTCCGTTCCGTTAGGTACGGTACATAATTAAGTTTTCAGTCGTCACTATGCCGTGGTTGGGTGAGCATCGAGGCTTTGTAGTGGAGGCTTTTTTCAAAAATGGCGAATCTGTAGCTGCGATGCAGAGGGTGTTTCGCACGCGGTTCGGTTTACGTGCTAATGAAAGTGTTCCAGACCGGAAAACGATTTTGCTGTGGGTTCAAAGAGTAAGGGCAACAGGAGGTTTTCAAACATCGTCCTCGGTACTTGGACCAACTAAAGGAGGCTATTCAAGAAGAAATTGAAGGTATTTCGCCTGACATGCTAGTGAGAGTGATGGAAAACTTCCAAGAATGGCTGGAAATCTTAAATCCTTGAAAACCTGCTTCAGAGCACTCTGGACATTAGACTAAGGCAAATATTCAAGTTCCAACAGGAAAATGACCTTAAGCACCGAGCAAAGGCAGCACAACAGTGACTTAGGGATAAATGAAAGAATAAAATGAAAACCAACCCTTGAAAAAGCCACTCTCAAAAGGTACTATATAAAATATATTATTGTAATTTGTTTGAACACATCTGATGTATTCTCATTAGAGGGTGAAAGCTTTGCTGATGGATGGTAGTGTAGTACAAAGTGTGCTGCAATGTAGTGGCATCAGCCTTGCTCCCTGCTGAAGAATGTTTATTTCTGTCTGTAGTGTTTGCCTCTAAGGGGTTGTGCCCACCTTTTGTATATTTTTCACTTTAGAGAGTTTCCTGATGTTTTTACAATTGTGCAGAAGTAACATTGAATGTGAAAGAGAAAGTAGCTGAACACACTCAGGACTGCTGAACAGATGATGTATAAGTAATCCATCTTTGATTAAACTAAAGAAGTGATGGCATATGAAATCAGAAGGCTAGAAAGAAGCAAAAGATAGTGATAAAGAAAATCATATAAATCGCCTGAAGCTGGTGTGAATTCATGCATTAATTGACAGTTTAGTGCATAAGCAGAAAGGGGAGTAAAAAGTTCCTCAGAGTATTGCATCAGATAGGTATGATGGAGGCTAGTCATCATTTAAGTCTTTAATTAATTTGCAATATAAGAGTCAGACTAATATTAACAGATTAAATTCACCACAAAACATTTTGGATAGGACCTCAAGATATTAAAAGCAAAATTAGACAAAGTCACACAGGGAAGCAAGTGGCAAAAAAACCCAAAAAGTTATAAAGGTTTAAAGGCATCTAAAAAATACTTTACTGCAAGTAAAGTCATACAGTAGGTCAAAAACTATATTACTAAGTAACATGAAATGAAGTTCAAGTATTGTGAAAGCACCATTAACAAGGGATACATACACTTTGAGAGGATTAGCTGATTAAAAAAATCTTGCTTTAAATTCTCTTAAAATTAACATTTACATTTTTGATTGATAAATTTCACGCTAAAATTGTTCTTTACAATGTGACCTATTAATGTTTGCTTTCAGAAGACTACACTAGTAGGATATGTAACCCAATCCAGCGCCTCAACTTCACAAGATGGTATCTAGTGCAAATTGTATAGGGAATGGAAGGAATTAACTAGAGAGTAAAGGAGAAGGATGTAGTGGGCCTCTGTGTACACTATTCAGTGGTATGAAAAGTACTATATAAATGTAAAGAATTATTATTATTATTAGTAGTAGTAGTAGTAGTAGGTTAGCCAGAAATGTGTTGGTGGGTAGGCATATATGAGACTAGGTGGTCAAATAAAATTTCACCCAGGTAAGATGGTTTAGAGAACTTGACCATCAGCAGCCGAATGATGGGGATCCTCAATAAATCCTGCTCAGTAAAGCACACAATGTTGGATGATGCACACACACAAATTCAAAGACATAGCCATTAAAATAAAAAAGCATTGGGTTATGGTGCAAGAATTTGTTTTGCCAAATTAGGTGATATTAAAAGTTGTGTTCCTCAAAGATCTGTGCTGATGACAGTTTTTCTTTTGCCATATATACCGTAATTGATCTTGATAAAAATTGTAACTGAGAGTGAATGACATTGGTGATGATAGTAATTCAAATGGATTTGCAGATCTGCTAGAGTCATCGAAGATGACAGACTTGGACAGATTAGTAGCAGATAAAGATTAATATAAATAAATACAAAGTTTTACATATAGGAAGCTAAAATATATATAATTACACCTTGAGGAGTCTTTAACTTGAAGGCTGTGGGAATCCTAGTAGTTTAATCCACATAAGGTATAGAAATGATAATGCAGGCTTGATAGGATGTTGGATTGCATAGCTCACTGTATCATGTGTAATTCATGAGAGGTTTTGCTTAAGCTAGATGGTGCACTTGTGAGGCCTGACTCAGAATATTGCATGAAGTTTTGCTTTGCATTTTATAAAAACATTGTAAAAACAATAGAAAAAGCCCAGAAGCAATTATACTTATTCTGGGACTGCAAGGTATTAGCAATGAAGTGGGACTGAAGGAGTTGATTTGTTTTAGTTTAAGAAAAGAGAGATTAGAAGGTGTTAAATTATCAAAAGTCAAAGTCAACTTTATTGTCATCTCTGCTATACACTGTACAGGTACATAGAGAGACGAGACGACATGGCTCCAGGTTTATCAGTGCAGACAAACATAGAACAGCATAACAGAGAATATAGAATAAATAGGCATATGAAATAGACAATAAATAAGTGACACATTTTAAACTAGAGAATGTGCAATATGCATTTAAACTAGACAGAGTTTTAAATAAAGTTAGAACTAGAAAAAGACGAAGAGGTAGAAATCAAGTCAGAATGCCGTATTCTTAAACAGTTGAGATTGACAATATGTTACATTATGACAGAAACTGTAACCTGGTTATTTTCAAGTACCAAGTTCAACATGAGTGCAAATATGCAAAAACAGGTGCAAAGTGACATTATGCATTGGATGTGCAGGAGGTAAAAGGTTATAATGTAACAGGTTTCTATATACAAGTACTATATAATGTGGTGGAAGACATCCAGAACACTGAGTCAAGGATGAAAGGAGGGTAAATGTTGCATAAATGTTTGGAAGTATTACCTTACTCAGAAAGACATTGTTATGTGGAGTAAGTTACCCAAATATCTTAGTAGACAACTATATTGTGGGACCTTCAAATCTTATTCTGGTATTATTGTTTTTTTTAAGATTTCCATGAATAAAGGTCAATGAATATGTTGGACGGAAATCTTCTTATATTATTACCTTTCCATGCTTCCTGTGATACTGACATTTCTCTTCATACTTCCCTGTGTTGACACTTAAATTTCTGCTTCTCTGATTGCTTTAGTGCTTAGTTTAAATCAAACCTTCTTGTCCACTTACCAAGTGCTTATTTTTAGAACACATCTCATCTACATTTGGCTATTCCTAATGTTTATCCATTTGTTTCATAAATGTTTTATCTTCATTATTTTTACAAGCTTTTTCTCATCTTTAACTCCAGCTTTAGCCTTTAAAATTGTGATTTTGTTATTGCTTCACTTTGTCTTAAATGTTGCCTGAAGTAGAGCCAATGTAAGACCTCCAGCTCTTCTTTTTTTCCTTTTTCCGACTTTACCTGTGTGCTTTCTGTCAGTTGTATAAGCCAACACACAGAGGAGGAAATCCCTTTTATTAAAGTCTCTGTTGAAACTTGTAGCCTGCTGGGCATAATTAATTTTTTACAGTCCAGAAATATGGTGAAAAAAGAAAGTAGACAGTGGTATGGCTTTGTCATGACTTTCATTTGAAGATGAACAGAACAACATCTAGTGTATTGCTGGGAGTTTGCTATGGAGCTTTAACATTATGACAAATGAAGGGAAAAAGGCCTCGACAGTTCTGAAGTCCTGGGTTCAGATCTCAGCCCAGTCAGTTTGAATCTCATACCTGTGTTTGCATAGGTTTTCACAGTTTTCCTTCCACATTGTAAAGATGTGCAGGTTAGATTGATTGGCAACGTTCAATTGGCCCTCTGTGTTTTTATATATTCTTCAGTGGGATAATGGCCCATGGCCCTCTGTGTGTTTATATATTCTTCAGTGGGCTGGTGGCCCATCCACAGATCCACCTGCTGCCAATTTAGACCCTGTAGTTGATAAACGAATAAGAAGACAGAGGGACTGATGGATAGACAGATTAAAGGGTTGGTTAGTGCCGTGAGCGTAATGCTGTCAAAATAAGCCACAACTCCCCACTATCCTAAAGTTAAATTGTGTAGTTGCTGAAAATGGATCAATAAAAAGAAGCAGAAAAGTCTTAAACATGGGAAAGCCGGCCTGTTTGACTGTACTCTACACAAAACCACCAAATCTAGAGAGTGAGCATAAAGCAAGGAAACCAGTCAAAGGATCAGAGGATGATGGTCAGTTACATTATCTTTGGTCATTCCTCCTGACCTTTTGTCACTTCACAGCATTTCTCCACACTGCTTACTGAGATTATTTTAACTGTTAATTGTGTGTTACCTGAGCACAGAATTAAAAGTCTGGGTATATTTTCAGGTAGAAATTCACCTCTCCCTGTTTAAAAGGTCTAATTCTAGGAAGTCAGATTTTGAACCTTAATTTTCAAACATAGTGAAGAAGGCCAAGAGGGAAAAACAGTAGTTTAAAGGTTTATAGGCCCCTCCTGGTGTGGAGTACGTTAACTAGTCCCGAGACACTGTGCTTCCAAGTATTGCTTGCCAGTGGCGTTTGCTTTGTTCCATCTCTGAGCATGGATTGTTAGTCTATTCATTTCTTTTTGAATCCATTACAGGTTCTCAAAGAGCTGAACTCATAAAGTCAGAAAGATGATGGAGTTGTAAACCTGCAGTGCCGAACAAATGTACCAACATGCCATAGAAGGTGCCTTGTACACTATAAATAGTAGCCTTACTATGTGACAAGACAGGATCTGTCTGGTACCATTCCCATACCCAAAAAAATATGCTTAGTCCAGTAACAGGTTGGTAAAACAGAAATAAGATTAACAAAGGGGGAGAACAAATGGAAGGAACAACATAATAAAGTTTATGCCCTACCCAAGTCCTTCTAAACACATTTGGGCTAACCATTCACTTCTTGAAGATAACATGTTCCGTCCTACCACCCAGTGTCCCCTTCCTTTGCTCTTCTCCTAACTCCAAGATATCTAACTGAGAAAGTGGATGCCCTTATAAAGCTACTTAGTGAGGAATTTTTGGTGCCCATGTAGTCTTACAGGAAGCACTTCTGGGTCAGTCACCATCCCACAGTGGCTCTTAAAAAAACTGAATACTACAGGCAGATATTGCTGCTGACCACTGTCTGCTTGGGAGATTCCTACTCAGTTATAGTAGGGCATTCTGGGCAGATAATGATGTCCCATTTGAGATGTGTCTTCTCTGGCAACTACCTGAAACCATGCTAGCTGTCTGTTAATACAGAATTGTTCCTTGCAGTGGTTGATAATTCATTTTTTTATTTTGCATATTCTTCTACAGTACAATACATTTTAGGATGACAGATCTATAGTTTTCTATACAAGTACAGTACTGTTATTTTTTAACATAGTGATTCATTGTTATTTGGCTTCTTAATAATTCAAAATGGTTAAAAAAGTTCTAAAATGTCTGGTAAGTTTGTATATTGCTTGTGAGTAACTGGTGTTTACTGCACAAACCTTTTTTGATTGTTCTTTGTAGCATCTTTTTGGATGAAACCCATTCAAACACATATTACAAGAATACATAATAAAACTCTTTATTGTCTGAGTGGAAGCTTGGGATCAGCCAGCGAGTCATATGCAAGATTTGTGCCTTCAGTTTTGTGGTTTCTAGTTCATTTTTGCTACAAAGGCAGAATTTCTTTATACGTCTGTCAATTTTTTTAAATATCGCTCTGATTATGTATTACGCTCAAGGATTACAGACTTTTAAAGGATAACACATTGAGTGTTTCTTGTCTTTATCATATCTTTCAGCATAAAAATGTGAAAGGTGGTGTTCAACTGACCTGTAATGCTTGACTGATTCTCTGCTAAATCACTGGTGTGTTCCACTGCAAAATATCAAACCAAATCTTGATTTGTCTGAAATGATGGGGCAGAACTGCAAAACATGGTTGTTATTCTAGGCCAGAATAAAATTATTGAAAACTGAGCTACAGTGGTAAAAACATAAACAAATCAAGGAATACTTTTTAAAATTAGATAAAACTGTAGAATTGGGTTAGGTGATGTGGTTCATATAGCCATCCATTTTATGACCTATTTTATCCAATTTAGGACAGCAGAGGACTGCAGTTTCCAATGTGCTTATTAGTTTGAATGTTTTCTAGCAATCTAAGTTTAATAAACCAGATGTAAATAAATTTTCTGAAAATACTGTTTTAGATAGGAGCCAGTCAAATTTTTTAGAACAAGTCAGCTTTTCCAGTTTTTCTTCAAATGTAATCAGTTGAAATGCAGTTAATGACCTAAAATGGTGAAAAGGTAAGCAGTAAACTGCCAGAGGTTTACATTTAAAGTTTAAGTTAGCAAAAACTCAAAAAAGGAAATTTCAGAATATTAAAAATGGGCCTTCTTCAGGGAACAATTAATAGGTTACAACCTACAGAAGTTCTGCAGCAATATAAGTAAATTAAGCCTTGTAACTTCAAGCAAACAATTTGCACAGGCATCCCAACTCCTGTAGATTACTTAAAAACCCTCTGGCTGTCATAAAGCAGACTGTGTTACTACATCCTCTGAAGTACTACTTTACAAAATATTACACTGTAGAAAGTTGTAAATTCCAGTGATAATGGCAAAAAAACAACAATTAACAAATGAAATGAGACAGAGCATTGTTACCTTTAGAAGTTACCTTTACGAATATTGCAAAAGAAATCATAGTGCCAGTGAGTACAGTTCCTACACAATCTGAAGGCAATTGGAACCTGGAAGAAACTCTGACAGGCCCAAAGTCACAAGCCAATTAGAAGACAAGTTTCTGAGGGTCACCAGCTTGCATGATCACAGGAGCCTCACAGCAGAACAGCTTTAAGCACAGCTTAACAATAGACGAAAAAAGGAAGTCTCTGTTTCTACTATGAAATGACTTTGTGGGATAGATTTGACAGGGCGAGTGGCAGTAAGAAAGTCATTCTTTAAAGGACAAAATAGGGCCTTGAAATACCAGCTGTGGACTACTGCACACTGGAAGAAAGTCTTATAGACCTATGGATCAAACTTTGAAAACTTTGTATATCACACTAGGTGTTTGTATGCCATCAAGTTGGTGAAAGGATGGTTCCTCAGTGTGTGACACTAACTGTCAAACATGGAGTGTGATGTTCTGGGGTTCTTTTGCTGGAAGCAGAGGAGCCGATTTTAAAAGAGTGTCTGGCATTCTGAATCAAAAGGGTTACCACAGTTCAGCTGTTATATCAGCAAAAGGTTTCTACTTTGTGTGATGGTGCTGGTCCTGCTACATGCTTCCTCTTTCAGTTTTGGGAGCGATTTGAACCCGACACCATCAACAAAGTAACTGAATGAGCTGACAGTATGAGGACAAATTAAGAGGATGGTGTAAAAGTGTCCTATACTTTTATTATTAACAAAAAGAAAACAAAACAGTATTCAAATAAATAAACATCTATAAATAAATAATCCATAAAAACAAGGTGAAAAGTGGAGGTTAAAAGCCAAAAAATACAACCAATTAAAACAAGGTTAAAAATCAACAGGCTGGAAGCAGTCCCTTTTTAAAAACCTATTTCTCTTTCCTTTTAACTGGCAGCTCTCCTACTTCTCCCATACAGGCCTTACAACAGGGGAGTCATCCAATCCGCAGGTGCAGCTGACATTCAACTGCGCTGCCTTCCACGGAGAACCGTCCATAGTCATGGTCACTCCTGCTCCTCTAAAATGCCCAGCAGGAGCGACCCAATCCATCTTCCTCGAGTGTCAGCCAAACAGTCTTCCTAGGCTCTCTTCCCAGCTACCTGCCTTTTCTCAGCAGCGATCTGTGCTCTCTCTCTCTCTCTCGTGCTCACTTGCTCACTCCTACACCAGCTTTTACAGCCTCCTGCCACCTTCTCTGCTTAAACTCTGTCCTTTTACTCTTTTTTCCTCTTTATTTCTCTCCTTCCGCACTCATGCTTCTCCTTTCTATATGGGGACATGGCACAGATGTGGTAATTAGCAGCTGCCGGCAGCAGTTAAGGCCATAGGCACCTCTGCGCTTACAGGTGCATCTCAAGAAATTAGAATAACATCGAAAAATTAATTTATTTCAGTAATTCAATTCAAAAGTGAAACCCATATATTATTTAGATTCATTACACACAGAGTGAGATATTTCAAGTGTTTGTTTCTTTTCAGTTTGCTGATTATGGCTTATGGCTAATGAAAACCCAAAATTTAGTATCTCAGAAAATTAGAATATTGTGAAAAAGTTCAATATTGTAGACTTATATTGTCACACTCCACTCAGCTAATTAACCCAAAACACCTGCAAAGGTGTCCTGAGCCTTTAAATGGTTTCTCAGTCTGGTTCAGTAGACCACACAATCATGGGGAAGATGGCTGATTTGACAGTTGTCCAGAAGACAGTCATTGACACCCTCCACATGGAGGGTAAGCCAAAAAAGGTCATTGCTGAAGAAGCTGGCTGTTGACAGAGTGCCGTATCCAAGCATATTAATAGGAAGTTGAGTGAAAGGAAAAAATGTGGCAGAAAAAGGTGCACAAGCAACAAGTATAACTGCAGCCTTGAGAGGATTGTGAAGCACAGCCCATTCAAGAATTTGGGGGAGATTTACTACAACTTCCATAACACCTCGGTGGTGCCACAGGCTGATCGCCTCCATGCCACGCTGCATTGATGCAGTAATTCATGCAAAAGGAGCCCTGACCAAGTATAGAGTGCATACATGGACATACTTTTCAGTGGGCCAACATTTGTATATTAAAAATCATTTCTTTTTGTTGGTCTTATTCAATATTCTAATTTTCTGAGATACTGAATTTTGAATTTTCATTTACCATAATTGGCAAAATGAAAAGAAATAAACAGTTGAAATATATCACTCTGTGTGTAATGAATCTATATAATATATGAGTTTCACTTTTTGAATTGAATTACTGAAATAAATTAACTTTTCGATAATATTATAATTTATTGAGATGCACCTGTAAGTGTAGAAGCGCCCACGCTGCATCGTTCCCAGGAACTGCTCCCACCACACTTCCACGCCCCACCCCCTAAACCCCCCTTAAGCCATTATTTATTTAAATACTGTCCATTTGTTCAGAGACATGGACCTGCTATATCATACTCCAACCCCCTTAACCCACCAGTTGCATGGGGAGGCTCCATACCTCTACCAACCCAGTGCAACTGGCAGTCCAGGTCCATGGCTTGGCCCTGACATTGCACTAAAAACAATAAATGCACTAAAACAAACCCAAGATCCACTTGTTAAAACAGGACATTAAAAGATTAAGAACTTTAAAAACAGACACTAAAACATGCAATAAATAATCAGTCCATTTTAATGCTCAGTTCTTTAAAAATGTCCTCCTCCGGCTTGGGTCTGTGGGTTCTTTAAAAAGTCTGGCACCAATCCCACTTGCTGTTTCCTTTCCTCAGTCCCCATTACCAGTTCATCCCATTACTGCCACCATTTGCGACGGTGTCAGGTTCAAGAGACTCCGAAATGGGAAGAGGGAGCTAGGAGCCACACCCGCACTGTCACACTTTGATGAATCAAAAAATTTGAATATAGTTTTGTGCACTTAATGATTCCTTGATTTATTTGTTTTCCATTGTTTATTTTTTCTACCCCTTCATTTCATGAAACATTAAGATTGTAAACTGTGCGAGTTTCCATAAAAACTCTGGTGTTCTAAAACTTTTGCCTGGCAGTGTAGATAGATTGATAGATTGATAGATAATAGTATATTTTATTGATTTTCAGAGAAAACTATATTGTTCCAGCAGGATGCTTACAAATATTACAAGCAGTAATACATATAGCAGATCTAAGGTTCTATTTTCTGGCTGAACTTCTAAAATTCTGGGTAAATATGGACAAAGTACAGAGAGGGCCATCATTAAATTTGCCAGACATAGCCACAAACACCGGGTAGAAGGAAGCAGTAGTTTATATCCTGGCAACTTTAGCTCCAAAGTCAATATCAAAAACCAGTCTGTGGTTGGTCATACTCATGCAAATATTCAGTATGGGGTCATAGTGTTATCAAATAAACTATCATATGTTTATCTTCTTCACCAAAGAATAAGCCTGAATCCCTTTAGAAATCCTTATGTGCATACTGTACAGTATGGGTAAGGACAATGTTCAGTCTCCCCACCCAGACTGTGACCAGATCAGAAAGCAGACTTAGTGAGCGCTGAACACTAAGTTGACTATAAATTGCTACATCTTTGATTGAAATCACTTTCACAAACCAATTACAGAAAAATCAGATTCTGATGATCAGAATGACAGGAGACTAGCTGGCAAGTCTCTGGACATCTGATCCTGGTGCAGCCAGGGCCGGATTTTCCTATAGGCTAACTAGGCTTAAGCCTAGGGCCTCAAGATCAAGAGGGGCCTACATTCAAATTGTTAGCAATTTGAACAAACTTAAAAATGGGAGGTGAAAGGGCCTCATAAGTGGAATAGCCTAGGGCCTCTTTTCATCTAAATCCGGCCCTGGGTGCAGCATATTCTTCAGTGTTCTCTTGTCAAATTCGGAACAGGGACAGCTTTACTCAGGAGTTGGCTCTCTGTTATCAGATATTTCTTCTTATTGAATTGAAGGATCAATCCAGTCATGCCAGTTGCTTCAAGGGCTTCTCTCAGGGCCTCAATAAAGCCTGAGAGAGTTTCATTTTGCAAAGGCTTCCAATATGTAATGCTTGGAGAAGATGGGTCGATTGTGCACTTTATTGGAGGGGACAGTAATTCAAGCTCAGATCAATGCTGTTGTGTCTTCACCGTTGTTTGCTGTATCATAATTTTATTGCCACTGGAAAGCTTAACTTTCTTGTTAAGTTTTTACTTCGTACCCTTTCTTCAGTATTTTCATACAAATAGTCTTCAGCAATTAAATTCATGTATAAGGGTCTCTGTCACCTTTATTATGCAAATCTGGAAGGAATTAATAAGTAAACCTAATTAATTAAAATAATTATTTATAGCATATAAAACTTTAAGTAAATAGAATTGTATATAATTGTACTGCTGTACTGTTGTTGGCTTCTGTCTTGCATCTATTTCTGTCAAGATAGGCTCTAGCTCCTCAAAACCCAGAATTGGATTAAGTAGGTTTGAAAATCTATGCAGGTATAATAATAAAATGTCTTGGGAAGAATGGTGGTCCACTGGTTAGCACCATGTCCTCATTGAATCTTGATCCAGATCATTGCCTGTGTGGAGTTCTCTCTATGGTTTTTTTCTGCCATATTCCCAAGGACTTGCAATCTTGGGGCCTCACTGGGCCAAATGCTTTGGGGTACATCAAATTAACATCATTCTGGACAAAAATCTTGGAATGCCTCTTAGACGGCCTTGGTGTTACAAGTACTCATAACCCATTACTGCTTGTGTTTGGTGTACTCCCAGATGGTCTTTAAATGGAGAAACAAACTGTAATTGTCTATACCACACTTCTGTTATGTAGACTAATATTGCTCACTTGGAAGAATCCCAGCCTATCTGTTAAAAGTCAATGGCTTACTGGTGTTCTATACTATTTGAAATTAGAAAAAATTTTATTCTCGCTTAGAGAATTAGTTCAAAACTTTTTAAAAAATATGGCAAGATCGAATTAATAACAGTTTAGAATAAGCATTTACTGTATATCTGGAAAAAGGACATTCTCCATTCTTTGTTGTTTTTAAGGATTTACTCTTATTGTTGGCTCTTTTTTCTTTCTCTCTAGTTGGGGTTGAATTCTGTATTGTTAAGTTTGACTTGATTTTATGTAATGTTATCGTCTCTGTTGTATAAGTTGGACTTGATTGTATGGAATGTTATTTTCTTTGAATAAAATAAAAAAAAAAAATTAAAATGGATGGATATAAGGTTTGTGTGAAGGTAGAAAACACCTACTAGCTCATCTTTTTTTTTGCCTTTGCCTTTCTGCAGGATATTGAAATCATCAACACAGCAGTGCTGACAGGAAAGACTGTTGCCATTCCTGTGAGGGTCGTTGCCATAGAGATGAATGGCGTCATCACAGACGTCTCCTCTTTTGTCCAGTGCAAGTCCACCAATGATGACATCATTAAGGTACTGCTACTCAGGCTCATTGTGCATTGGTGCTGTGATTAACAACAAGGTTCCTCAATGTATTTTCTGAAACAGAAAATTACTCACATTCAAATCCAATTTATCCATCAGTGCAGCCCTTTATCAATCCATTGTAAAACCTGCTTAATCCAGATAAGGGTTGTGGGGGTTATGGCTTATCAAGCACCATTGGCAGCAAGGCAGAAATTAACTGCAAATGGAGACCAACTTCATAATTATTATAAATAATTTTTCTACTTGCACAAAATGTGTTTTTTCTTCAAAAGCACCTCCTCAACCATTTGCTTTAAGAGATCAACTTCAATTTTGACTTTAGATCTTTTAGATCTCTCAATAGATTAGTATCATGTAGCATCAGTGAATAGGGTTTGAGAATGTCAATGCTATATTACAGAGACATCTACTGACAAGAAGTGGAATTGCTGACTACCCCACAGATAATACATTAAACATCAAGGAAGAAATAAAACTTGTAACAGAGTAAAAAATTAAAAGATTGTACATGCAACAGAAAGACATGGAACAGTGACTTAAATTATTTTCCTAAACTCATTCCTAGAATGCTTTGTTAATGGTAGAGTTTAAAGAGAGCTGAAAAATCCAAATTAAAAAAAAATGCTCACAAAGTAGACCAGTTTCTGCAGTGCATGGTTTCCTAACAAAACCAAGGTATACTGTATATCTGCCAGAAAAGAAAGTCTAACATGATCTGACTACAAAAAAGTAAACCAGTGTAATTAGCATCCAAAGACAGCTTGCATAAAACCCTGAAAATTAACAATGTCAGCTTTAAAATTGCAAATGGTGTAAAATGTGAACTTTGTCAGGATTCGCTTCCTAGGAAGTCATAATGCAGCTCACTGCATCTTATAATGTCATCAGTTAAAAAATTTAGATTTTCTGCAGCACTGCTCTGTTTAATATTTATATTCTATTTTTACAGTAAAGAATATTTAATTCATTGTTAGAGGAACATAAGCATATGCTTGCTAACATCAAATAAATAAACATCAAATAATTCCAAGATGGTAGTGTAGCCAGATTGTTAAAGCAGAAGAACCGTGAAGTGTCCATGAAATTTAGTTTGAGAAAAAGTACATTTGAATACAAGCTGCTAAACTGAAAGCACCACTATCTCTGTTTATTTTAAGAATTCTCTGTTCTGGAAAAACTAAAACTGAATTTATATAAACAGTAGCAGCATATAGGCCTTCTCAGTTGCAGGGTTCACTTTTTTGAGGGACCCTTATTGAAAATTGGGGATTTACACTAAAAGAAACCTTAGGGAGTCACAGATTCAATAAAACATGTATATATTCTTAGGTCTGAGTCACAATCTGATTATTTGGGTGGTTAACTACCAGGTAACTCTTGTGGTTGGTTGGTTGGCCAACATCCGCCATGTCCTCTCAGTTGTGAGAAGCAGATCAGAGATATGTGATAGAGTATCTGCCAGATAATACAAACAGTCGCTCAATAAGGATGAAGCACATGTTGTGCACTTTTCCTGAATGTTCTGTTTGCCCTTTACTAACCAATTTTAATCCTTAATCTTACCGTTTATCTGTCTTACCCAATTTTGGTCAGTTAATACACTGTAAATTCTATTAAAATTTTCTTGTACCTTATACTTCTTGCTATTCTCATTAAATGATTTAAAATTTTGCAAAAAAAAAAATAATTTGATATTAGTCTGATTTTAAAATTGTGTGAAATAAAAACTACTTTTATATGAGGCTGAATTACAGTAATTAGATGATATTTCTAGGCAATGATGCCTGGTAGTAGTGCCAGTCCAGTAATGATGCAGTGCCATCTGCAGTGGGCTGGCACATTTGAAGAATAAAAAAGATACAGAGAAATCAAATCAAGTGCTGCAGTACGAGAGTAATATGAAAACGGAGAGCTGTGAGACTAACATATCCATTTTAAATGCCTCCAGACTTCTTGCTTTGCTGAGATTTTCCATTTCAGCAATGACTCACAAATGTTTTCCTCTCAACCAAAATATGACAAGAAGCTGCTGAATACTGAATGCAAAATGATCACATTAGCTCATGAATGATGTTGTGATACTCATTCTGTAAGGACATGAGGCCCAAGAAAATCATAATGTAATTAAGAGACATGAGTCAAATGAACTTACTGCAGAATGGGATATAAGAACATAAGTAATTTGATAAATAAGAGGAGACCATTCAGTTCATCAAGACTATTTGTTTAGCTAGTAACTAAACTGTCCCAGTATCTCATCCAGATACTTCTTAAAGGTTGTCAAGGTTTCTGCTTCATCTACTGTACATGTCTTGGTAATTTGTTCTAGAGTGCCACAGCTCTATGCATAAAAGAAGTGCTTTCTGGTTTCTGGAAGTCTGTCACAGTAGTTCATGTCCTTAAGTCCTGGGATGCACAGCTTGAAGTGGTGCTATATCTTTCTTGTACTGAGGTGAAGAGAACTGCACACATTGCACCAGATGCAGTTTTACTAGTGCATTATATTGTTTTGAGTGTAACTTCCCTTGACTTAAATTTAATGGTTTTTATGATATAACCTAACATTTTATTTGCCTTTTTAATTGCTTCAGTACTTTGCTTAGTTGATGAAAATGAGGTTCAAAAATTGCTTTGCCAGTTCCGCATGTGTGCTTAATTTTCAGATGAAATTGGAAAGATGTTTATTGCTGTCATCATCTTCTGTACCTTGGAGTCTTATTTGTTCTCTTTATTCAATTTTCTGTATCATTTAATTGACCTGCTTGTTATGGTTTGGCTGCCTTACCTAAAGCTGATTTGTTTCTTAAAGTCAAAGGTTAAAAATGTAAATGCTCCTGTGCAAGTCTCAAGTTGCAGGGAAGGAATTTTCCAAAGAACTGATGTGTATTAAACAAACTGAAAAAGAACATAAAGATTTTGAACAAAAGCCAATTGATCATTCACTTCAACTTGATGGCTTGGTTTACTAATTGGCTTATTTACCATGCACTGCATTTTTTGCTACATTGCACAAAACACATTGTTGGGGATTAAAGAACAGTTAGGCTTAATAGATCTATAGCCAATGAAAATAGGCTTAATTAAGCAAGGATTTTTGTTACAGGCAAATAACTTGGATAGAAAACCACAATATACCTCCAAGGTAGCTAGGAGAAGCCATGATGTTTGGCTTGTTCTTATCCATCTAGCTATCTATCCATTTCTATTTCTGTAAAATCTAATTTAGGGTCATAGAGAGCCATAGTCTATTCTCAGGGTACAAAGCAAGAACCTATCCTGGACAGTGTAGTGCCAGTTAGTCAACTCTGCACTTCTTAAGGGGTGACTGTAGGAAAACCAACACAAACAAAGAAGGAACATGTGGACTCCAGAGAGTGACCAGACTGGGAATCAAACCCATGTCTTTAGAGTCATGAATCCCCTGCAATAACGTCACTCACCATGCCCCTCCTAAGAATATTTATCATAAAGTATGGCAGTAGCACTATCAGGATATCATGTTGTGGTTGATCAATTAGTGTACAGTAGAGACATGCTGAAACATAAAAATTAAGATTTCTTAGCAGCAAGTCTGCAGAATAACAAAACAAAGAGCTTCTGCTTTGAAACTGAGCGGCTTGATTAATACAACAGACAAAGGGAAGCGGCAAATAAATCTTCAATATTACCTCTGCTGAATTGGCTATCACTTACTCTTGCATAATTTACTATTAAAAGGCACAAGATTTATAAGAATTTTCCAGATGGCCAATTGGAGCGTTATTTGTTTCTGTATTGTATTAAACAACTATGTGACACTACAGGCATTTTCCCCATTTTTATTTATGGATTTCCTTGGATGGCATGTTGTCACAGTGGTTAGTGCTTCTTCTTCATACTGTGACTCTGGTAAATTGGGTTTTATTCCTGGCCTGCTGTGTGAGGTTTCTCTCAAGATTCAGGTTTCCTCCATATGTTTGTTAATTTAGCTGGCAGCTCTTAATTATTTCAGTGTGGGGGAGTTAGTTCAAGATCCCACACTAGTAAATCAACCTGTACTTCGTAAGACAGCGACTGGAGAAAAAAACCTGACACAGACAGCGAAATAGCATGCAGCCACCAGAATCATGGACTAGGTTTCTATTCAAGGCTATTTTTTAATTTGTGCCAATGGTGTTAGCAAAGACACAGGCAGCCTGAAAATCAGCAAAGGAAAAAGTGTATCCAGATGAATGTATTGTAGACAGGTATTTACTAGGCAACTCAAGTGGATAAATACCACATTTATTTATCTTCTGCACTTCCCATCCTCTACTCTTAAAAGCACCCTAACTAAAGCTGACTGTCCCGTGTTTCCTGCTAGTGTTTTCCTGTAAAGCAGAGGACCTTTGCAACTGATTTAGAGAAGTTCATAGGCAGGGCTGGTACCACCTAGGGTGAAGATCATAAAGGATGGGGTGAGTCCAGCCACACAGGTTAGCTACCGAACAGTCGGTTGAAACACTAATAGGCTTAGCCTATGGTGCAAAATAACCTAGCACTGGCACTGTTCATAGGGAGCCACCAGACAGTTTGCCCTATCAGTACATCTACATGTATTACAATCATCTGTGCCAGTCAGTGCATGGCCTTTTTACTACTGGAATTTCCATGAACATTACCCTACTATCCTCCAATAACCCAAACTAGAATATTTTTCCTTAATGCTAGATTGTGTTCTTCTTTTTCTTCCCAGGTCTCCACAGGCTGTGACTACGTTTTTGTGAATGGCAAGGAATCCCGAGGCTCTATGAGTGCAAGAGTCGTGTTCGTCTATGAACATCTGAGTGCCCCACTTGAGCTCACTGTGTGGTTTCCCAAGTTACCTCTTCAAATTGAACTTTCTGATTCTAGGCTCAGTCTAATCAAGGGATGGCGTGTTCCAATTCTCCCAGAACGTCGGTAAGGACAACCTCATCGTGGTCATAAGCTTGTTCCTGATGCAGCATGTATATTTATTTCTCTCTATTTTGAAAAAAATCTTGGTAGGGAGACCAGGGAGATGAGACGTGATCTTCTTGGAAGACAATTTGACGTCCCGCGAGAGACACTTTAAGGCGAGACAAGGCAGTTTTACAAAAGGACAGCTGCTGTACAGGCTTTTAAATGATCGATGCGCAGTGTGACAAGCAGAACACACACCTCAGAAGCAACAGCACAAAGCCAGTAGCTGATCTGTCCGCTTCTCCTTAGTGTACGTTCAGTTCCACCCCTACACAGCGCGAGCAGGAGCGTAGCACACCTCTGCAGTGCTTGAGCAAAGCGATCGAGACCTGATCATCTCAGAGAGACACTTTGATGACATGCAAGAAAAGACATTACAACCTTAGGAAGCAAAACCCGTGAGATGGTGATTTTTGCACATCACACCCTACTTACAAGCAATTTAAAACAAGTTCACGGACATCTAACCTAGCAGTTGTTGGAATGCTTTTGGCAGACACATTGCATGTGTTCCCAGCTCTTAAAACAACGTTAAGCAGAACATGCAGCTCACCAGCAGCAGCTGCAGGAAGCCAGCAGATGATCCGAGTTCATCTCCTTTGCATGCTTTTAGGCCTCCCCCTCCCCAAAACCACCCCACCCCACCCCACACCCCCAGCCTTTACAACGCTAGCAGAAGTGACGCCAAGTGGCAAAAGGACTGCTGCTGTACAGGCTTTTAAATGATTGATGCAAAGCGCAACAAGCAGAACAGGCAGCTCCCCAGCAGCAGCAGCAAGACAGCAGCTGAACCGACCACATCTCTTTTGCATGGGTTCATCCCCCCTTCACACTGCAAGCAGCGCTATACGTCCCGTGAGAAAGAGATTTAACCACGCCCGGGGCAGGAAATAAATGACAAATATTGTTTTTAAAAAAGTTTAAAAGTAAAAGGGAAAATAATGCATATGTAACAATTCCCATGAAAATGAAATTTCTTTAAGTTGGTTATGCAGTAAACCAAACCCGGGGTTGGGTGAGCAAAGCAAGCAGGGGGCGTGGTCCCCTAGTATGTTTTTAAAAGTCAAAAGTTATTATACAAATTATGTACTTATACAATTACTGTAGTATTTTTTTTTTTGGTGTGCTGTTTTCAACATATGCTATTGATATAGTGGCATCTTGTTTTTTCACATTATTAGACAACTTAACTAGTCTTTATCTTCCAGTATTACTTAGCGATTGTTTCTTTCATTGTGTATGCTCTAGACATTAATAAAACCATCATAAATAAATACAAAGCATCCTTTAATTCATCCATAAATTTTCAAACACAATATGCCATTTGAGGTCAAAGGGTAGCCAAAAGCCACTATCAATGTCTAAAAGACAGGATTACACATGGGAGTGAATACAGCTGCTATGAGGGGGAGCCCACAGACTCACCTACACTTACACAGTTCACTGTCATCAATTCATCTGAAAGCATGTTACTAACAGTGGATGCCTTTGCAGGATTGGTTTTCACATTACATTCAGTTGTGCTGGATAGGCTCTGGCTTCCACATGCCTTAAATTGATTAAACATGTTCAGCAGAGCCGGTCAATCCATTAGGTGACATAGGCAGCTGCCTAGGGTACCATCATTTAAGGGCGCCATTTATGAAAGTGCTCCGGACACCAATGGGGTAGAAGCATGATAATAATGTCCATTGAATCCCAAGGAGAACCTCAGTATGCAAGGTTGTCAAGCTATGCAGATAATGAAAATAAACTCAAGGGGAAATACCCCAAAAGGGCTATCAAACTCTGATGATGCTGAATGGGCAGCGTTACCCGCTGGATACCATTTATGAAAGTAAAATTGCACACACTCATCAATGGGCATGCACTCCTTAAGGTCCGAACAAAAGTATACACAAAGAGGCTATGTTTGCGCTATTGAAGGGGCTTTTGCTCCGGACACCGAAGGTGACCCTCCATGTTATTGAAGTCTAATTATACCAACTACCCATGAAATACATTAAGTGGTGACATCCATCAACCCCATCTAGGGCTCCAAATGGGTTTCGGCCACCACTGGTGTTCAGTAGGTTTAGTAATGAAGAAACAGAATGTTGCTGAATTATGGACAAAGATCAAAATCACTGGGAAAAGGTATACACAGTATATACACAAGGTGGTTTCAGGTATACTGTACTGCCTCATTCCACAGATTAATGATGATAATTTCATTTGTGGAGAAGACATTTTGTAGCAAACCACTTACTATGGGCAAAGTTTTCCAAAGGACTATTGTCTGTTTCAGTCTTAAGGGCAGACTATTAGCTAAGGGATCCAGGCCAACTGCAAATAACACTGAGTATAATGTATGTGCAAAATCAGTGAAGGAAAAAAACTAAACCTGACTGAAATCTATAATAAACAGAATAAGAAAAGAATGTAATAAAAGCAACTACAGAGATGCCTCAAACATGCAAGCTTTATACAAATATACACAGAATAAGAATCCCAATCATATTTATAACAAAATGCCAAGTCCCAAAAATGTATTGATTTTACAGCGAAATGTAGCACTGAGGATCAGCTTCCAAAAATCAGAGTTATATAGACTTTCTTATGAGATCCTGAAGTGAAAGTGTTGCAGTGCATGTTCAGTTCAGAATTGTCAAGATGTCCTCAGAATCTTCCAGTAGTCCTCAGAAATGTGCTTCTGTTTGATTCCAGTCTATGCAGTGTTATTTACAGTCTTGAGTACTGGATGAATCATAGATCCAAAAACTGGCAATTCTCTGGCTAAAAAATTTTTCTTTCTCCCTTCGCGGTTTGTGTTTAAAATTAAATGTGTCATTGAAATGGGACTTCCTGGGTCAGCAATCAAGACCACTGGGTAAGTTCACATTTGCCCTACCAGGAATCCTTGCCCTAGAACCTCATGGCAAATTAACTGACAAGTTATTTGCCAGTGCATGTATGTTTTGTAACACCTTAAGACACTTTAATAACTAGAGAAAAATAAGGATCCACCTTGTCTGGACTAAACTGTGTTCTTTTAGTTTTTAGTGCTGAGTTTGATAGGATTTCTATAATATTATTAGTTAAATCATTCTGGGGTATGGGAGCCCAGTAGTTAAAGGGTATACCCACTACACTATTTTTATCTATAGATGTCATATTGTGGATGCCTGCATTTTGAGACTGTAATATTTCTGTATGAAACCATTTGCAACTTTATTTTTGAGAAGGTGAATTGTAAAAACAACTTTAATAAACTTACAGGGAAACTCAACCCAAAAGTTATATTTTTTATATGGTGCTTACGGCATCTGCAAAAATGTGGCTTCACAGCAGCTAAGAAATGCAGGTTAAGGTTTGAGCCGTTTAATTACAGAACAGGATTGATGGCACATTGGCACAAGATTCGTTCTGGAAATAGCTAGTTCTATCATTGAGAAAATGATCATGCCTGGAAAGCTGCTGGTTCACATCGAAACAATGCTAGAGCCAGTGACAGCTTAGTGCGAGCCAGTTTAACTGGCACAGGTGACAATAAAGTACCAGAGAGAAGTCAACTGACATTCCAATATGACCTTCTGCATACACGAATGCTGGAAAAGAACATTGTAATTTATGGGCTTTATTGTTATTTTTTGTTTTCTTCACTTTATTAAAATTGAAGAATGTAATTTTTTGTTTTTGTGCTTCAATGTGAGGTAGAGCTTCTTTTCATTAACTGAATCTGCCATCTATGGCATTTTTATTGAATTGCCAAATGATAAATATTGCAGCACATTTATTCTGTTTATTGCACCCACTCTGTTTTCTCCATTAATTAAATTTTGTCCTCTTGCTTTTTTTGCAAGGGACTTGCTAGCTAACATACATTGCACTGCTCAGTCTTGAGCAAGTCTGGTCACTGTTGTACTTGTTATAGGCAACTTTTGAATGAGGAGTCTCCAAAAAGAGTAAGAATTCTAGAATAAGATGGAATAAGGCAACTACCTAAACATACTAGGATTTATCAGTTTACCCTAGTGTTCATTTGGTCATCCATTTCAGGTAAGCATGACAAAGGAGTCTAGGTGAACAGCATTATTAAAGACCTCTGACCTCAACCTCAATCTGGAAAATGATACTAGATTTGGCAACAGGTATTTAACCATAGGACTTCTAAATAGTTACTGTGGCTGACAACTTCATGAATGTACCTGTTTCTGAAATATCATGTGACATCGTACTTAATGTATAGTGTTCCATTCCTTGTTTCTTGTTGGTATTGTCCTATTGTCATTAGCCTGTATGAGACCAAATAAAATGTTACTATACTACTCACACATGACAACTTGAACTTGATCTTTATGTGACTGTCATAGTATCCTCCAGATCTGTTACACAACCTGTAACAACATGGTAGACCTGATCACCTTGAAGACTGATTCATGGTTTCAAGTGATTTCAATAATTAAATCTGAGTAAATCCCGTGCAGCAAGTTGTCAATCAGCTGTTTTGATAGTCTGCTTCCCTAACCCAGTGGTCTTACATCCCCTTTCCCTTCCTTGTCTATCACTTTGTTAACTGATCTACTTGGGGTTTTTCTCTGATCCTTTATGTCAAACACATAACCATTAACAGTAATTATGAAATGAATCCGGTCTTATTTCTTTGCACTATTAAAGTCCCGGAAGGTATTACAGAGTGAACCTTATCTTAACTGACAGTAATGACAGACAAATAGAGAAAGACACAGATAATTGGCTTATTAATTACTCTTGAAATTCTCACTCATCTTTGCCTGCTTTGTTCAATGTCCTCTCCTTATCTGCAGTTTTGCGACTGTCAACAAAAAGCTGAGGTAGTTCATTAAATTAAATTGAGGAAATATAAACAATTTGCCATATGGAACAGACACCACCAGCACACCCAGCTAGACAGTGGCACAAAATTATTCTTTAATGTCAGCAGACTGCAGCTTAACTTTGCCACAACTGCTGCACGCTGATTCCCACAGTGACATCAGTGCGCACTTGCCTGCTGGTCTGTTCTTCCCAAAGGCATATTACTTATGTTTCTCATTGAATTTAACATAATGGATTCTTATTGTTTGCTATTACATTCCTTTGCTTTTGTGCTCTGTTTTTCGTGGCAGGCAGTGCAGCATTCATTCAACTAGGCCGATGTTATGTAGGTCAGTAAAGCATCTGTAATTTTGAGAGTTTGATGCTCATTTGTAATAGCGTCTCACTGCATGAACAATTGGAAGAAGGAAAAAATGTATTTATTATTTATCCTGTTTGAATTTTTGCATGTGCAGGAACACTCATGTTTTCATTGATGTGATAATAAAAACATTGTACATATTTACACAGTTGTCGTTTTGATTTAGACATAAGGTTAAATCAATCCAGTACTACAGTGAACACATTAAAACATTAGCATTATACATTTGTGATTTATGCTGACAGTTTGCTGCTTGTACATATTGTAAATTTAATTTCATTAGATGTCACAACGTACAGTGGCATGGTGGTTAGCATGGCTGCCTTTGATTTCTAATGCCCTGGGTTTTGATCCCTATACCCAGTTGCCACATTCATGCAGTGTGAAAGTTCTACCCATTAATGTGTAGTTTCTATTTCAGGTAATTCAGTTTTCCTTAAACATCTCAAATATGCCAAATTACAGTGCATCCGGAAAGTATTAACAGCGCATCACTTTTTCCACATTTTGTTATGTTACGGCCTTATTCAAAAATGGATTAAATTCATTTTTTTCCTCAGAATTCTACACACAACACCCCATAATGACAACGTGAAAATATTTTACTTGAGGTTTTTGCAAATTTATCAAAAATAAAAAAACTGAGAAATCACATGTACATAAGTATTCACAACCTTTGCTCAATACTTTGTCGATGCACCTTTGGCAGCAATTACATCCTCAAGTCTTTTTGAATATGATGCCACAAGCTTGGCACACCTATCCTTGGCCAGTTTCGCCCATTCCTCTTTTCAGCACCTCTCAAGCTCCATCAGGTTGGATGGGAAACGTCGGTGCACAACCATTTTAAAATCTCTCCAGAGATGTTCAATCAGATTCAAGTCTGGGCTCTGGCTGGGCCACTCAAGGACATTCACAGAGTTGTCCTGAAGCCACTCCTTTGATATCTTAGCTGTGTGCTTAGGGTCGTTGTCCTGCTGAAAGATGAACGGTCACCCCAGTCTGAGGTCAAGAGCGCTCTGGAGCAGGTTTTCATCCAGGATGTCTCTGTACATTGCTGCAGTCATCTTTCCCTTTATCCTGACTAGTCTCCCAGTTCCTGCCCCCCACAGCATGATGCTGCCACCACCATGCTTCACTGTAGGGATGGTATTGGCCTGGTAATGAGCGATGCCTGGTTTCCTCCAAACGTGACACCTGGCATTCACACCAAAGAGTTCAATCTTTGTCTCATCAAACCAGAGAGTCCTTAAGGTGCCTTTTGGCAAACTCCAGGCGGGCTGCCATGTGCCTTTTACTAAGGAGTGGCTTCCGTCTGGCCACTCTACTAGACAGGCCTGATTGTTGGATTGCTGCAGAGATGGTTGTCCTTCTGGAAGGTTCTCCTCTCTCCACAGAGGACCTCTGGAACTCTGACAGAGTGACCATCGGGTTCTTGGTCACCTCCCTGACTAAGGCCCTTCTCCCCCGATTGCTCAGTTTAAATGGCCGGCGATCTAGGAAGAGTCCTGGTGGTTTTGAACTTTTTCCACTTACGGATGATGGAGGCCACTGTGCTCAATGGGACCTTCAAAGCAGCAGAAATTTTTCTGTAACCTTCTCCAGATTTGTGCCTCAAGACAATCCTCTCTCGGAGGTCTACAGACAATTCCTTTGACTTTATGCTTGGTTTGTGCTCTGACATGAACTGTCAACTGTGGGATCTTATATAGGCAGGTGTGTGCCTTTCCAAATCATGCCCAATCAACTGAATTTACCACAGGTGGACTCCAATTAAGCTGCAGGAACATCTCCAGGATGATCAGGGGAAACAGGATGCACCTGAGCTCAATTTTGAGCTTCATGGCAAAGGCTGTGAATACTTATGTACATGTGCTTTCTCAAATTTTTTATTTTTTTATAAATTTGCAAAAATCTCAAGTAAACCTTTTTCACGGTGTCATTATGGGGTGTTGTGTGTATTATTCTGAGGAAAAACATGAATTTAATCCATTTTAGAATAAGGCTGTAAAATAACAAAATGTGGAAATAGTGATGCGCTGTGAATACTTTCCGGATGCACTGTACATTCATTAGTTAGTTTAAATTTGCCTTGTTCATAATTGGTTTGTTTTTGCCTTATGGCCAGTGTTGCGAGGTTCCTCATGTTCCTGAATTTAATTAAACAAATTTGAAAATGTTAGGTTAATTTATATTGCAAAAGTAACTTTTGCAAGTAATGTATGTACCTCCATTCATTGGATATGAATTTATAGTCACGGGGAGCTGGAGCCTCACATTCAAAGATCCAGCCTAATTTACTTGTACTCTCTGGGAAGTAGGCACCTGGGAGAAAACCAAATTAAGTACACGCAGAACAGCAAAACAGGACTATGAAGGTAGGATTTAAGTTAAGATTTAAACCATTTCAAATCTGCTTAAAGAATAACAAATCATATCTGGTCTTTAGTAAATACCTCTAACATTTGTATGTACATCACTAGATTGCCATAAAAAATATTCAGTGAAGGCACCGTAAGCATCTTGACGATAGATAAATGTCAAAAAGGAATATTCAACAGCTCAAGGACTTATCTTCTAAATTGCATCTGTCGGTGCAAAAAGTTCACCAATCATAAATGATAAAGAGCAAAGAAACGTTCTGCCATGTCTAAGATTGAAATCCTCTTTATGGGGAACTAACCAAAAAGATTACAATATGCAAGCACTCGAGGCAACTCAGGCCCCTTCTTCAGGCAAGGTGTAAGATTACATCTTGGCTGAAGAAGGGGCCTGAGTTGCCTCGAAAGCTTGCATATTGTAATCCTTTTAGTTAGCCAATAAAAGGTGTCATTTTGCTTGGATTTTCTCTACATTCATAATGGCTAACACGGTACAACACCCTAGTACTACTGGGGAACTAACTAAAAAAAAGTTGTTTTACTACAGATAGCAGTAGAACGAAAACATTGGCTTGGCAATGAATGACTCCTAACGATAACAGAGCTGAAACTGAAAGTAAACTAAATGTATACTTGAAAAACAGTTTTATAGGTGGTCTGCGGAGAAACAATACATTATCTGTTAAACATTAGTAAACATCAAGAATAAAGGAGGGTAGATTTGAATTTGTACACTAGCTATTTTGAAGCTAAAGCAGGCACTCTGTTCATTTGTCTGGTACTCACTGCCCCCAAAAATCTTCATTGGTTTCTCACTCCCAAAAAGGCAGAGACAAAAATGATGTTTGATGTCTTGGACTGAGGCAACACTGTGGTAGTGCTGTTGGCACTGATGCCTCACAGCTTTAGGAACAAGGCTTTGACCTCTTATGTATAGTGCAGTGTGCACATTTTCTCATCTCTGGAGTCCTCCCAACTTCCAATCACAGACATGTTTGGTTAATATACATCTGCACATTGACTAAGTAAGGACTGCTGTGTAAATGAAGAGCCGATTATTTTATCAGGTTATTAAATCACCTAACATGAAAAGTACCAACTAACTTTGTAGATTCTCTTCTTAATGATGCATGGGAAAATATGTCAAAAGAAGCTGTATAACTGGTACTGTAATCTCACTGACAGTCTCACTGTCCATATTGTACCCCACATATTCATTTTTAGGGACTTGTATGATGGGCTTCTTGCTGACTGATAGTGTGTTTAATTAAAAAAAAATATTTCAACCACGTTTACCACTAATACAGGGCTTCACAAAACTGACATCTTGTGCCCTTAAGGGACAACAGTTAGACAAGGAGTGACAATCTGGCATCTCTGCCTTGCAAGACTTTACTTGAAAATTATACTTGAAAATTATATTTGTTTGCATCACAACCATTAACAGAAACTATATAGTGATACCAAGAATCATATATCCTGGGTGTCTTTGTTTAGTCCATGTAGAAGTAATAAGATGCTAATGGCCATTCCATTCCCAGATGACTTCTTTTCTTTGAACTTATGTGTTCTCAAGCAAAATGAAAATATGCCAAAAGAGATGAAAAACGGGTGGCATGGTGGCACAGTGGGTAGTGCTGCTCACAGTTAGGAGACCTGGGTTCGCTTCCGGGCCCTCCCTGCATGGAGTTTGCATGTTCTCCCAGTGTCTGCGTGGGTTTCCTCCAGGTGCTCCGGTTTCCTACCACAGTCCAAAGACTTTCAGGTTAGGTGCATTGGCGATTCTTAGTGTGTGGGTGTGTGTGTTTGCGCTCTGCGGTGGGACTGGCGCCCTGCCCGGGGTTTGTTTCCTGCCTTGCACCCTGTGTTGGATCCAGCAGACCCCCGTGACCCTGTAGTTAGAATGTAGCGGGTTGGATAATAGATGGAGATGAAAAACTCTTGGGCAGTTTTTAAAAGCTGGATGGTGGTGGAATGTCTTCTTTTGCTACAACATCATCTCCAACCCTTCTCTTTTGCAGGGCTATCTTCCATCCTGAGATGGTTTCTACTTCCAGCTCAATACTGCCAGGAATATAATCTTGCTCCTTGTGATCCTGAATTTGTGGGTTTGAGCAGTTAGACAATGTTATGTTTACACCTGAAGTTGTTCTACAGTGTGGACATTTTTTCCTTGTTAATCAAATATGCCAACAAAATCCTCTTTAATAAAACTCCTGTGTGCATCCAGGTGTCCGTGTGTGTGTCTTCTGGTGAAGTGCGCATGCGCGGGGCCACACAGCACGTGTTCAGTCTCTTCCTGTGCATTCCCTGTATAGAGAGAGACAGACACACCCACAGTCGCACACAAGACAGACACACACACGCACACACACAGGTGCACACGAGACACACACACACACACAGCGCGCGTGCATTGTTTCAATGTTACTTTTCTTGGTTGTTTATTAAATTACAGATTTTTCAAATGTTCATTTTTTTCCCTGTGCTTAAAACTCATTAAAAGAAAGTGTTTTAAGCGAGCGGGTTGTAAGGCTATAGCGCAAACTCTTGCAGTGTTAGTTTTCTCTGTTGTTCAAGGTTTTCTTAGTGTTATTCAATGTTTTTATATTTAGTTTACTATTACGCTGTGCATTCAATGGTATAATTAACTATATTTGTGCTTAAAAACTTAAAAAAATATATATTTACATACAGTTCATACGGTCTGGAATGGATTACTGGTAATTATATTTACATACAATCCTATGGGGGAAATTACTTCGGTTCACTACCAAATCGGGTTACAACCAGAGTTTTGGAACAAATTATGGTCGTGAACCGAGGTTCCACTGTATTACTGTCAGACAAAATTACAGGCATTTTACAGAAATACAAACCAGTATTACTGAGAGAGAAAATTAAAGGTACACAATACAGTGAAGCATATTACAGCCACATACAAGGTCCCTTGCCATTTAATATAGACTGTTCATACAAATGTTTATGCACTACTGTTCTAGCGCCCATTATTGTAACGGGCTTAATGTCTAGTCTCAAATAACACCATAAATAGAAAAAATGTAGCCAAGCCATTGAAGAAACAAAACATTAAGCATGTTTTTAATATCCAGAGCAGTAATAAGTCTTTAAGATCCATTTGTTGCTGAATGGCATATCATTTATTAAGAACTGAATAAAACCTTAAAGATACCCTAGCCACTTTTTTGATGCCAGCTTACTCAACTCAGATACTGACAATGAGCTCATGAAATCTCATAGGTCATTCCCAAATACATTTCTGCAGTCTTTTTGTTGGCTAGGTTGTACAGAAAATCTTGTATCCTTGAGGTTTTTACTTGGAAAAATATATAATATTGTTAAGTTAAATACATCAAAAATAGCATGAGCTGAAAAACATGGCAAGACATTTGAAGGAAATAAAAATTGGCAGAATGGGTGCTGGTTTAACTACCTTTAGTCAAATGCATGCTGTATTGCCACACAGAAAGGAAAAGTGTCGTCTATGCCATAAACCATTTCTGTCATTAAGAAATATAATGTGAAAAGCTGCTATGAGATTTAAAAACCTGCTTTTCTAAATATGCAATCAAATGCAGATTGAAAAAAAACATGAATAGTTCAGAAAATATATCAAGAGCGGGCAATGAAATCACTTCAGGAGATAATCTGAAAAAAGGCAGACATGTAGAGTACCTCATCTTTAACAGAAGTGGGCAAACCCCATTAGAGACATTGGGCTTATTAAATAATGTGTGCAAGGATTGGGGTAGGATAAAAAAATAAGATCTGTTCCAGTTTATTATAGTATACATGTAGACAACTTGGATACCAGCAAAGTCTAAAAAAAATCATTTTATGCATTTGTTTTAGATGAAAGTACTGACATTGTAGATACAGTTCAGTTGCTTATGTTTATTACAGATACTGAGGATTTTTAACATAATTGAGGGATTATAGTTATGTAGATGTACAGAAAGATCTTTTCAAACTATCACAACTGTTTTATTAAAATAAAATAATGATTAATATTTTAAATAAAATAAAACAGCATTAAAAAGTTGGATGGATATAACTGAAGTAATTACAACACTGGTTCCAAAACTTTTTTTTTTGTCTCATGTACTACCACAACTTTTTCAATATAAACCAGCTACTCCCATACCCACACCACACCAGTTTGATCCTAAAGTTGTTCATTTAAACTGATGCTAGACTTGTTATTATTAAACTTCACAGATATTACTGTAGCACCGCTGTGTTTGTTTGTATAGCGCTTTTAGGTTACGCACTTTTCTTATAGAAGGACCTAAGCAGTTGTGAATTGGAATTCTTTTGTGACTCACATATTGAATGTCAGCTCATCCTGTTGGTGACCCATCCCCAGGATGATGCAACTTATCGGTGCAGTTATATAGCTCCCTCATGTTGAAGTCATTGTCACCAGTGACCACTTCAAACTCCTTCAACACAGCAGCGTGCTTTTACTTTCTGCTGCAATCATGCAGCCGGTGAGAAAGAAACATCAGCATGTGTCATGAGCTCTTTGTTGTTGGGTGGTGCAGTGGGATTGTTTAGTGCTCACTGTTTTTGTACTACTTGGAATTTATTTTGAGACTTTGGCAGGCTTGCTGTTTCCCCTCAAAAATGTGATCTTCCTTAACAATGCATTCACCTTGTCATACATATGGAGGAGGTGAGTGTTCTTTACCATGCAGTGGTAAGCTGTGTTTGTTCGGTTAGGTCAGTGAAGGGCAACCTTTTTCGAGTTGCGGCGCACTTAGTCCAAAAATTTTCTTTCGCGGTGCACCTGAGGGACTGCCTATAAATAAAGTCGTGATGATACAATCTATAGACAATCACCAATCAAAACAGTTAATTTTACAAGTTTGAAAGACATTTTATTAATAAAGGAATCAAAGGATAAATCTTAAATTTAATTAATGTGAATGTTGAGATTGTTTTTCAGCACATATGAGATTGATACGAGGATCAATTTTCGATAGATATACGCGCATTTCCTTGTCGATCATTTGAAGTCTCTCGCGTTTCTTAGACTTCATTTCTGTAAGTGTTCCGTTATCTGTTTTTCCAACATAAAATATATTTTTTTAAACATTATCTTTTTAATCAACCAAAAGTTCAAAAACACTAGCAATTTTAAATATTTTACAAAAGTTTTCGTGGCGCCACTAGAAAATTCCATGGTGCGCACCGGTTGCCTGACAATAAGTTAGGTGAACACACAGCCAGATAATTCTGATGCACAGCACATTCTTGGTTCTTCAACAGTGTAGTAAGAGGTTGCAGGTGCTTCTTCAGAAACTGTACCTGAGTTCAAACTTCAAATAGTCTCATCACGGTTTTTCCATAGGGAAGCCACCAGACAATCAGGTTAAGCAGTGAATGCCCTACTCTGATTCAAAGTCTTGACAGTTTAGACAGAATAAGGTTTATCAACGTAACTACATCATTCAAGACAACACTTAACTCAGGGCTCATTTTCCTACTGGGCAGGGCTTCCTGATAAATATGGCAGCACTTCCGTTCTTTGTCAGTGTTTACTTGCTTATATCCTTGACAACCCCAAGTAGCCCATATACTCTTCCTGCTCTTGCTGCTTGCTCATCAGTATTTAAAACAATCAGTCACAACATAAAACCCACCAATAGGTAAAGTGAAGAACATTGATTATCTCGTTAAAAAGACACCTGTCAAAGGGTGAGATATATTAGGCAGCAAATCAACAGTCAGTTCTTGAAGGTGATATGTTGAAAGCAGGAAAAATAGGCAAGCACAAGGATCTGAGTGACTCTGGCAAGGTCTAAATTGTGATGGCTATCAGCATATATCCACTAGCAATACTTCTAATATTTTTATTATGGCCAGTTGATGTATTCCTCTAATGAAATACTGTAAGATTGTATTTAAACGCATGCAGGGTGGAAATCTGGCTGGAGTACTGATAAAGTTGTGATATCACTCATGTGCAAAAGCAGGTCAGAAGTGATCTTTCCAGTACACATGTGTAAAAGTCCTGGTTATGGCTGCTGTAGCTTTGTGATGTTACACCGCAGTCGCAAAGTACTTTGCGTTGCTGTGAAAAAATGTTTGTCTAAGCTGGCTGCACGTAAAAATATTTGTCAGACAAAGTCACCAGCAAACAGCGCAAAAAACACTTTGGTGAATTTTGCCGATCAACACTACATGAGACAATTTTCATTGTAAAGTTGTACAAAACAAACTAATCATAGAACTTTGTCTTTTTTAATTTTTTTGTCAGGTTCACTTAAGTACCTCACAATGTTGCTGTCCCTTAGAGTGGCAGCAGCTGGATATTCCTACCAATAATCCACTCTGCTTATACTTGCTAGCTGTCATGTTTCTTTCATTAAACTACTGGTGTTAAAACTGACCCAGGCAGGTGAGAAAATGTGTAGGGATGATTAATGTGATAAATAGACTATGCTAGACATCAGTTTATTGATTCCATCTATTTCTATTATAATTTTTTACTAATCACAATTATGCTGCTTGTGGTTGATAAATCATATGATATACAGTATTTTGAAAGAGCAAAGGACTGGATAACTCACATATGGATTGTGAGACTACAGTAACAGAAATGTATTTATTTTTTAATTTTTCCATTGACGTTTTACACATTGGTTGGCCATATACAACATTTGGTCTTTATTATACTATAAATGTTTTTCTGCACTAAAACATGAGATTACAATATTTTCTCATGAACCAATCTAAAGTAAATGAAGTAAGTAACATAGAAATTTAATCAGAGACTCATCTTGTCTTACTTATATACTGCAGGTTTACTCGGGACAGTGAGGACGATGATGAGGATGAGAGGCGGACCAGCAGAGGCTGCACCCTGCAGTACCAGCATGCTTTAGTGCGTGTGTTAACTCAGTTCCACACAACATCAACAGAAGGCACTGATCAAGTGATCACCATGCTAGGCCAGGACTGGAAAGTGGACGTGACAGATCTGGTTCGTAACTCCCTTAAAGTGCTGGATGGGAGGTTCGTGGAACTTGTTGATCGAAGTGTATTAGTAGGCCTTGAACCTGGAGCAACCATTCTAAAGGTGAGAGACGTGAATTGCAAAATCCAGCAAGGGAGGGAAACCAGGGTTTACCAAGTATTTGTTCCTGCTTGGCAGAAGTATATTAATTACATTAAATGGACTGCAATACAGATGCCCTGGTGGAAACATGCTCTACTTAAATTAGTTGACAGAAACAATGAAAAAGTGAAGTAGATGCATTAAGTTTAATATTTAATTATTCATAGGTTATCTGAAAACTGATTCTTACTCTTCTTCTTCTTTCGGCTGCTCCTGTTAGGGGTTGCCACAGCAGATCATCTTCTTCCATATCTTTCTGTCCTCTGCATCTTGTTCTGTTACACCCATCACCTGCATGTCCTCTCTCACCACATCCATAAACCTTCTCTTAGGCCTTCCTCTTTTCCTCTTCCCTGGCAGCTCTATCCTTAGCATCCTTCTCCCAAAATACCCAGCATCTCTCCTCTGCACATGTCCAAACCAACACAATCTCACCTCTCTGACTTTGTCTCCCACCCCTCAAACTTGAGTTGAACATCTAATGCAGTCATTTCTAATCCTATCCATCCTTGTCACACCCAGTGCAAATCTTACCATCTTTTAACTCTGCTACCTCCAGCTCTGTCTTCTGCTTTCTGGTCAGTGCCACTGTCTCCAACCCATATAACATAGCTGGTCTCACTACTGTCCTGTAGACCTTCCCTTTCACTCTTGCTGATACCCATCTGTCACAAATTACTCCTGACACTCTTCTCCGCCCATTCCACCCTGCCTGCACTCTCTTTTTCACCTGTCTTCCGCAATCCCCATTACTCTGTAAATAAAAAAAACTGAAAAAAAAATTGAAAACTGCTTCTTACTAACAGTCCTAAATTAGTCCTTGACAAGGACCTAATGTATTTGACAGATGAAAGTGGCTAGCATTTGATTTGACATAACCAAGCTCAATGTATTGTGTTGTACATTATCATATTAGCTGGCTATTTGGTTGTCTTGCATAGACAACATTAGGTGGCAGTGTTTTAGTATGGAAAGGGAATCAGAAGGAGTTACAAAATTAAAGTAAGAAATCAAAATGAGTTAGAAAACATTACAGGGAATCACAGCTAAATAGGGACAATGTAACCAAAGACAAATTGACAAGACACTAATCTCAGTGAATGTACAGAAGGATATTCGTATCCAGAATGAGGTAAAAAGAACTAGCACTGAAGTTTTTGCATGAAGAATCCACAATCTCAGACAACAGTAAGTGTATGATACTGTCCTTTATACAGTTGTAGTAATGTCCTCACGAATCACATACTGCCAGTTGACTTGACTAGTAACAGCATAGCAGCCATCATGAGATGGTCTTAAATTGCGATGTCCATTAAAAAACAGTATGGTACCTTGGAAAATTGAAAAAAAAGTTTTCAGTACCGTTAAAAAATTGTTAAAAAAATAAATGTAACCAAATTCTTTAAATACACTGAAAATGATTTTCAAAAACAATTAAGAGACCAAGATCATGGCAGCTCCTGTTACTATTGGTGTTTTTCTTCAATTTTTGGTGGTTTTTTAGTATTTTACTTAAATAGACAACTGTTTATTTTTGACCCTGAGGAATCTGACGTTTATATCCCTCTAAAAAAAGTTTTTGAAAGTTAAACTTTTTTTAGTATCATTTTCTTATATTAACATAATCTGTGGCTATGGTAATTGTACCCAGAATGCTCCAGGGTGGTGTGTGTGACATCATCAGAACAACCACATTTCATATATTCCTGAATCTTCCAAGCATTTAATAAAACTACTTAACTTGTGTGTTTTGTGGTCTTTGTTATTTTTGATTTGGTCCCTGACTTCTCAATATTAATTCTTGATTACTTTTTATGATTTCTGATTTTGGCTTTGGTAAAAATATAAGATGATAGGATAGTTATGAACTCTGCTTGTTTGCTGACTTATATATTATCTTCCAATCCCCAAACTTTAAAAAAAAATTCTTGCCTTTTTTCCTGAAGGCATAACAACACTGTGTCGTGACCATTCAGGTTTCCAAAAAGTAAGGATTTATGCAGTTTTTTAGAGTGATCGAGGCAGAGTGAATTCCTTATAATCAAAGGTAGGCATAGTCAGAGACAGGAGTGGATCATCATCAATATGGCTGTTTTAAATCGCTAATTCAAAAAGCATAAATTTATATCAAAATCAGGATAAAACATCAAAATCAAAACCTTCAAAAAGAAATTGCTTAAGAGCCCAAACTTTCTTCTGCTGGAGCAGGGGTGTTAAACTCTATATTCTAGAGGGTCGCAGTGGCTGTAGATTTTAATTCTAGCCATTTTAATTACTAGTCATCTGATATTCATAATAAAACACACTTCTTTTACCTTAATTTTAAATTATTTTCTATTTAGGATTTAGAATCCTTGTTTTTTTTTCTTTTTCTTAATTAACTATCAAACAATAATAAAATGCAAAACAAGCCAACACAACAAGCTACTCTGATCTGACATGTCGTCTGAGAAATATTGATCTATTTTGGTCTACAAAGCATTTTCATAGCACTCTTGGGGAAAAAATCAACACTTTTAAAAATGTCTGATAAGGTGGAATTTGAGCACCAGCAAGCCATGGAATTAAAACACTGGGTTCACCAACAACAAGAACTGGTTTCTAATTACATAGGTGGTTAGATTTAGAGAACCCCATCTTAGCTAGTAATCTGTTGGCTCACTTTGCATCTCATTCTGGTTAAGTTAATAAAAAAGAAACTATTAGGAGGTCAGGGTTTTAACAAACAAGTTGAAGTTAACCAAAAAGAAGTCTGTTCAGTTAGCAATAGTAATTAGTTACTAAAGGGAGAAAGTGACTAGAACAAAAACCTGCACCCACTGTGGCACTTCCTGTGCTGGAGTCTTTCCTTCACTGAACTGAAACAAAGTTAAGACTGTTTCTAAGCACATGGCTCCCACTTTTGTACGCTAGTGGTAGTAACAAACTCCAAAATGTTGAAGTGCAGTGTTAGTACTGCATTTTTTTCCCCTTTTCTGGGCTGCTGTTGATAGATTACAGTACTTACCACAGTTTTCTGCCTTGCTTTAGTAAAGGTTGTGATTGTTAGAAAGCCCTGTTAATGTCCTGTACGTGGTCAATAAATTTTGTAACTGGTACAGAAGGTGAACTTTTGCTTCTGGCAGTGAGATTTCACATTTAGCATCCATACATTCAGTGGACTTAAAGGTGTAATATTAAATTTGCCAGGTGATACTGAATACTTTGATTAGTCCAGAATAAAATGAAATTTAACTGGACAATTTCATGATCAATGACTGGTGTAGTGGACTAAATACAGGTGTGTCATGCTGTTCTATCTGTCCACAGGATGGATACGAGGCTTCATGTGCAGATTAAAACAGATAATCGAAATCCATTTGTAATTCTGTTCAGGGAATTTACAGTCAGGTTAATTGCCTGACTTTTCTAAGATTATTTCACATCAGTGTGTATCATGTTCTCACACTAAGTTAGTGATAAGGAGCCACCACAAGGGATCGGAAAATTTCTGCAACTTTTGAAGACTGATTTGTGTTAAATGCATAAAAAAGGGTCAAGGTGCCAGGGCCATTTTTTACTTAGGGCACATATACATGACATTACATTAACTTATTTGGCTGATGCCATTATTCAAGGTGCCTTACATTTTCAATACAATTGGTTACATTTCTTTTTGGTTTTCCAATTGACACACAGGCAGGTCAAGTGACTTGCTAGTGACAGTGTCACTAGTGGGATGTGAACTCACCACCTCAGGGTTTGAGGTCCAAAGCCTTAATCACTACACCACACTGCCTATTTGGCACCACTACACAAAGGACTGAGATCTTGGCAGAAAAGAATGGCCACAGTTGTATTTATTCTGCCATTTGTTTGTAGTATTGTGCTTTTCTTTAATAGATGCACAAATAACCAAAAAAATTCCACTAGCAACATTTGATTTGGGTCAGGACTTTTACATATGGACGCAAATGATTCACCTTATATGCTTATCATGAACAAATATTTAGAAATAAACCCACCTTGGCTAATTTTAACACTCCAGAAGAGTCTCTTGTTTTGATTGCAATTATTGCTGGGAAGTAATGAGTGAAGCAGTTTCATGTGAAAGTCATGTGTGGTTTCACAAAAAAATTAACAAAATAAATGACTTTCCCTCCAAGTGTAAAGAGTTTAGTTCCTCTTTGGAAGCATTTTCAAGCATTAATTCTGCATGCACCTGCTTCCTTTTAGTACAAAATTAAAATAAAAATCTCTTTTAAGTAAAAAATGATCACTTTACTCTGTGACAAAGTGAATACGTCGTCTTCAAACATTGCTTACAAGTTGATAAATACCATTTTAACATTGTTTTTAAAACACAACAGCACATTTTTTAGAACTATTCTTATTGTCGTGATGTTTTTGCTTTCAGTACACTCCTCCTAGTACAGTAATGTATGTTTTGCCACTATAATCATGGTATAAAATATGTTTGTTCATCCATTTCCAGCAAAATATGCAAATGCTAAGGTGATTCAAACCTATCTTTCTACATTTTAAAACCATAAGCTTAGTTTTAATTCAAAGGTTTGCTAATGGATGAACATATTGTTTCAGCAGAAAGGAGTTCTCCACTTGTAGGCCAAGGGGGAGAGAAGGTAGGGGTGAAGTAGGAAGCCAGCCTAAGAAACTGAGCAGACACTTGTAGGTTTTTATATTTACCTAGCCATGTTACCTGTCAAAGACAGATAAAATGAATATAAAAATAAAAAAGGACAATGTTTTACAAGTGTTATGAAGACCAAAAGAAGTGTTTGTTAAGGTCTTCTTAGATAAAAGTAAATGAGTAATAGATGCATTTTTGCAATACCTAAACTAAATTGTTAGAGTGAATTTTCTTTTAAGATACAGTAGCACGAAACAAATGTAATTAGAGGATGAAACCTTATAGTACCACAATTCAGAATATCGGCAAAAACACCAATTCAATGTATAAATTAATGACTTTTAAGATATGGGAGTATCCCCAGAGGTAGGAAGTATGCCCTGGTAGAATGTGAAATGTGAAAGATCACAGCAACGTTCCATTAGTGCTGACACTGGATGATCAGTCTGATGTTCAAGGACAGCTTCACTGAGCTAGTAGTATTTGATCTGGATCAAAGAATACTGGAAACATATCTTATATGTGAAAAATCTGATCTTCATATTTCTAATCATCATAGCCCCTTGGAACCATTTCTATTCAATCTGGTGTTCATCAGGTCATTGCCAGGGACAAAAAAGATTGCTTCACAAGTGCATGTACCTCCAAAGACAGCATTACTTTCATTGATGAAAGAAAAGACGTGACAGATGAGTTTTTGACTGTTCCAGTATTTTCACACTCCTAGGAGTAAGCCTTCTTAATAACAAATTAATGTACAAAGTTTTAACTCTTTAGATGTGTTTCTGAATACAGGGTTATTTTATTACAATTATGAACAAACTGGCAAAATGTTATTATTATTATTGCTACTATCTATTCTACACTTTTTTTTAGAATAACTGAATACATTTCAGTAAATACTGGTGATGGTAATGTGGCAATACATTTATAACAAGACAGATAACACCTATTGTACTTAAATGCAATCTTCTCAAACGTTGCTATGCTGTGTGAACGACCTGGGTATCTGGATATCTATGAACAATCCAAACTCAGTTGAAATTCATCTGTTTCTCTCACCATTAATCATCTTCATGTATTGATCACTTCTTAGTCATCAATTCAGTGTAGTCAGGAATATTAAACACTAAAAGGCACCCAATATTTCATCATTCATCAGTAACCTTAACTATCCTTCACTGTCTTAACTGTCAGTCTTCCATTTTGTAATTCCTTCAATCTAATGAGTCACCAGACAAATTCTGAATTATACGGAATTATACAGATGAAAAAAATATATAAAAATGGCTTAAGAAGAATCATCATAACGTATTCGCCTTAGAAAACAACAACACTATTTGGAGTGAAAAATTTTATCTGCAAAGATGGATTGATCTTTGATCTTGATGAGCAGCAGAGCCAAAGTAAAAAGTAGCCAGTTATTTTCTATGATAGAAATTCACCAAGACTCCTATTAGTTTTCAACACAAAACCATACATACATTTTATTAAAAGCAAAGAATAAAAATAAACACATAGTGAAAGCCATAACTATCATAAATTCCAGGTTTTTGGAGACACAATAACAGTATACAGTATATAAACCTATAGATTTATGATTTAAGGACCTACCATTTCTGTGAGACCATTTTTAAAGACCACAGGGCTTTCAACAGCCACATCACTTAAAAATGCAACTCACTCTAACCCCCATTTCAAGTAGTTCACTCCAGATTTTTCAAAACCTGTTTTTTAGTATTGATGATAAATTATTTCCCTTCCCAAATGTGAAACAAAATATTCACCTTCAATATTTTAAAGGGATACAGGACTGTTTTGATCATTCTTCTCATCGATATATGTTTTATTTCCTACTATGAAACACACTCACCGGCCACTTTATTAGGTTCGCCTGTTCTCTTTTTACTCTTCAGGAGTTTTTCATGTCTTCTTTGATATTTACTTACTTCAAGTCTTGTTTATAGCCACGCAGGATGGAATTCCTCTTAACAAATGCTTAGACAAACGCAGAGACCCTAACCAATTTATGATTAGCTTGTTATCATACTGAACTTTAAGAATCTGTCATCTTGTCTTTCTCATCGACTTAATAATGTGCTATATTAGTGGAAATTGGAAAAAATAATGTTTACTAAATGAGAAAAAACATTGTTTTTTTTTAATAAAGCCCTTTGCATTACATTATCTGTCTCTAATTTTGTTACTTTTGTAGGGAAATGTCAAAAGGAGAAAACATTTTGGATTTTAAAACGTTTTCATGTCATTCTCTGAACGAATATTAAATATAGTAGAAATCAGAATTGCATAGTCATTAACTACAATATAACTTGGCATTATGACTATGTATTCAGTGTGGTATATCGCACATGAGGTGTGAAATAAAACTATGTACTTATCCATATCGTTGATTACATAAACAGTACACAGTAATAATGTTGCACAGTAGGTAAGCAGGGAATTACTGAGTAATTATAGTTTATTTACACTGTATTAAGAGAAATGACCCAAATAGTTACTCAAAAATTCCTTTTTACCAACATCATGGAACAATTAGGATATATTTTTTAAAAACTATAGTTGATGTGTTAGCCATATTCAAAGAGAAATATAAAGTTTAGTTTCGTACATGTTCATTTTTCAGAAATCACTTAAGAGTGTTGTTTAAAAATATTACACTATTATTTTCAGCAAGGTCCTACAAATCATGCCCTTTGACATATATTTGTTGCACAAACTGATTTAAATTCTGATTTGTCTTCTCTTTCCTAAATACTCAAATCTTATCACAAATGGATAACTTAGTATCAAGTATTCTTACAAGTGATAGTATAAGTTATGTCATACCCAAACAGGGTTTGATATTAGCCTCGGATTTCTTTGCCTTATTCAAAGCTACTTAAATAAAACACAACCTACTCCAGGCATTTTGGTTATCATAGTAAAAACAATTGAGTTTTCACTGGAGTCAGTTGCTTGAGTCTGAAATGCAGCAACATTTGTGCTCTCCTTCCGAGAAGGGCAGGGTTCGGGCAGGTGTGTGCAGCATTTCGGATCCATGACTCTGTTCAGAGCCCTTTTGTAGATGATCGTAAATTTAATTGACAAAGACTTACAAAGTTAGATAAATACCGTGAAGTTGTGAAGATGCAAAAGTGTTCAGTCCCAGAATCCTTAGGGCAGGTTTTACTTACTAAATTAGGTTTTTCATTTCAGTACATACAGTATAATCAAGTGGCTTTTGTCCTTCTCTACAGGATGATTTTGTAAATACAAAACCCAAAGCTTTCCAACAGTCTATAAATGTTATCTTTAATATATTATTCCTTTGCAGGTGGAATCTCCACTGATGGATGCTGTTCTTGGCGAAACCCCAGTTTCTGTTGCTGACGATAAAGTGTCCATCACTGATCTGCGTGTCCATACAGTTTCCGGCCTGTCCCTTAACATTCAATCCAGTCCAGGAAGCAGTCACACCATTGTTGCTAATGCCACGGGCCTACAAACTCTAACTACTGTCAAACAGGTAACTTTTCAGATGATGTCTAACACAGGCTAAAATAATGCAGGCAGGAAATACTGAAAAAAAAACAAGCAATGTTAATTTCTTTATTTGTAGATGACAGTCGTTGAATAAGCAATTGAGAGTCATGTAATCATCTTTCTTGGTCTGTTTTCTTTAGACAATGATATGGTGCCTTTGTCTGTCAAAACAATCCATTTAGATCACTTGAACATTGGGATAGACAAGCCCTGCATCACTCAGCATTACCACAGCTACCTGCCTCAACTCATGACCCAATTCAGGCAAAGAGAGTACACAATAGGTTTATCCCCCACTGATATACAGCCTTGCAGGCGTCATAGCAGAACCAGTTAATTTTATAGAATTGACAGCAGTTTTTTTTTTTGGTGCAAAGCTCTGTCAGAGAACCATGATGGATCAATGGAGATATACTGTATGCAGAGAGACTATGGGAACTATTTTAATATGTATGTGTAGTAAACATGGGCGATATGGCCTAAAATCAATATCACGATAAATTGAGCAGTTAACCTCGATAACGATAAATGGACGATAACCACCCCAAGTGCCAAAAAAACAAACTTTTTTTTTTTTTTCATTTGATGGGGCTGTGGCAGGCAGCATAGTTCCTCCAGTTATTTTGATAATATTATTCCCCCTAGACCTATTCATTGCAATTATATTATTACCACTTTAAAGGACTGTAAAATGTCACTGAAAATAAATGAAGACAATAGTAGTAAGTACTTTTAGTGGTTAAGATTTATTAACTGAACAAAATAAAAAGTGTAGGATACAATATGTAACCATGCTCTCTAAAAAATGTGTATCCCTTGTAAACAAAATAGTTTAATAATAAATATGTTTCACATTGGCTATTCACAAAGTAAACAATGATTGTGCAAATGTAATGCCATCATGGACAAAGGCCTATCTCTGCTAAGGCCTTGAGGTAGCATATCTATCCAAATCTTCACACCCAACATCACCCCAATTCATGGTCTAATTCTCAAATAAAGCAAGCAAAATAAAGTAAGAATTAAATAAGACCTCTCAGACCATATTTACAAAATTAAAAAGGGTTGGCACAGTAATAAAACATTTTAAAAATCATGTATTTTGCTACATTTCACAGCACAACATGATCAACACTGGCTCACAATAAGTCTTCTGTAAAAACTTTCTGGATACACTGCTGCTCAGCAGTCTTAAGTATTTTTATGCCTATATAAACATTATTCAAACATTAATACTTTCAATTTTGAATATGACACACAGAATTAAAGTCACTTTAAAACACACCAGATGTCACCACCCAAATATATTAAGATGTACACACTTACCGACTGCCAGGTGCAGCCTGTGCCCAAAACATTGCACCCGTGTCCATTTATTGAGCTTGACAGCTTTCACAATATTTGGGCCATTGTCAGTTGTTATAGCAACAAGGTCCTCTTCACTGATGTCCCATGCAGACAGCATCGCTCTCAACCCCTGTCCAACCATCTCCCCCGTGTGATCAGATGGAAAATAGGCCGTCTCGAGCACTCTGGTACGCAGCTCCCATTTGTTGTCGATGTAATGAACTGTGAGACTAATATACGGCTCCATTGTGCGGCTGGACCAGAGATCGGATGTGGCTGGCAACGGCTTAACCGTATCTCAATTCAGCAGCAACCTTTTTCCTCTCTGTGCTGTACATGCTGGGAATGATAGTTTTGAAAAATATTTTCGTGATGGGAGTTCGTATCTCTTGTCAATTATTTTCATGAAGTGTCTGAACCCGTTGCGTTCCACTGTAGCAATAGGAGCCATGTCTTTTGCTATGTGGTAGCCTATAGCATTTGTGATTTCTTGCCATCTTTTTGAAGTTCGCTCATATAGTTGAGTACTAGCAAATGCTTCGGTTATTGACCGCTGCCTGGTGGAGGAAGACGTTTTGCTGGTCCTCCTAATCTCTTCTCGCTTTGAGCTTTTTTTATGTCTTCGAATTGAATCACATGGTTGTGCTGCAGGTGGTGGAAGAGGTTGGTTGTGTTACCTTGACTTGACGCAACAGTCTTTTGCAGAGTTTACATTTAACAATTTTTTGATCAATATCATCCTTGTTGAATCCAAAATGTTGCCAAACGATTGATGATGCATTTTTTTTGTTAACAAGCGTCTCCTCTTCCTCCTCCACCAGCTCTACCTTCGTCGCTGCTGCTTCAACATTTAAATCGTCCTCCATTTGTTCACCCGTGTCTCGTCTTGTTACAGGTAGTAGAGTCATGTGACTCCACCCCGTCAAGTCTGTAACGTAGCACAGCGTCTTAAAGGGACATGAACATCGCCAACCTGCACATGCCTTTTCTTTTTTTTTTAAAATACCGAATTTACCGACATGGGCAAAATGACGTCGATGAGAGTCATAAATTTCGGTAACGATAAATTATTGCTATGTCGCCCAGCCCTAATGTGTAGTGTTGTCTTATTTTAATTCTTACTTTGCCTTTCTTCATCATGTAAAGTACTTTGAGCTACATTATTTGTATGAAAATGTGCTATATAAATAAATGTTGTTGTTGTAGGTCTGATCTTTGTAAAACTTCATAAAAAATCATATTTTGATACTTCATATTAAGTTCAAATTTTCATTTTGCTCACTTTTTTCTAATGTTTAGCTTAATGCTCTGTTCTTGAAAATTTTCTTAATTTAATGCACCCTGCATACAAATTGCAAAAGAAAATGATCATAAACTTGTTTATAATTAATAAATAATATTGTGTCTAACTAGGATTCTGCACCGTACAGTTCTAATATAAACCAAAGTGCACAGTTACACAAAATAATGTATAGTTAAAGGATGTGGTTATACCGGCAAAGCTGACCACCAAGCTCCTCAACTTAGCATTTGATGCCATCCTTTGCAACTGGAATTTGGACTTCCTAACTAACAGACCTCAGTGTGATCAGTTTGGCAGCAACACATCCTCCATGCTGATCCTCAACTCAGGCAATCTACCAGGTAGTGTGCTAAACCACCCCCTTCTATACTCTTTACTTACTTCTGACTCTGTGCACTGACGCATCTCTAACTCCATCATTAAATTAGCTGATTACATCATAAACCTGATAACCAACAATGATGAGATGGCTTATCTCAAGAGGTCTGTTTGCTGACTCAGTGGTGCCAGAACAGCAATCTTACCCTTATTCACAACAAAACCAAGGAGTTGTTCATAAACTTCAGAAAGCATTGGGCAGACCACACTTCAGTCAACATTGGAGGGGATGCTTTAAAAAGAGTAAGCATTGAAGTGGGCACAACACATGTCACATTTTGTCAAAAAGGCCTGTCAGCACACTAACTTTCTCATATGTCTAAAAGCAGCTTGCATTTCTCCCTCTGTTGTCACCACTGAATATGGGTGCACAGTTGTGTCCACTCCAACTGAGTACATCACAGCATGACCTGGCACCTGTTTGGCTTATTAATGAAGGTGGCACAGAATATTACTGACACTGTATTGGATTCTACATAGGTCCCATATAATACTCATTGCCTTAGTAAGGAAAACTGTATTATTAAAGACATCAGTCATCCTCCACAATCGCTTCTCTTACTCTTCTTCCCTTTTGACAAAAAGTGCAAGGCCACTGACATTCACAGCAGTAGTTTTAGGGACAGTTTCTACTCACAAGTAGTACGTTGCTGAACAGTCAAGCACAACGATATTTATGTTGTATGCCATTTATATTTTCAATGTACTTATGTATTCTATTCTATTTTTATAATCTGCTCTGAGGAGACATGCAAGTATAAATTTCATAGTATATGACATAGTATAACTGTTGTCTAACATGTAATCAGATGGTGCATGATGCTGCCATAGGAAAACATACTGTGAAACACGCAAAACACTAGTAATGGATAATTTTGTCTAAGACACGTCAAAAATAACATGAAAAAACTGTCAATAAAGTAAACAAGGAAAATAAGCTTAAAAAAACTCCACAGTAGTCTTAAATGTCACCAGATCTCCTGGCAATAGTAACATATATTTACTGCACCTCATGTAAAGGGCATATAACGAGAAAGATAAACTTCCTGGCTAGAAATGAGTCATCCCTTCCCGTTGCCATGGAATGATTTTTTTATTCAGTTGGTAACTTATGTGCACATTCTTTTATAATTTCCGTTTGATCAATTCTTGTTATGAATCAAGGATACATTGAGTACAAACATACGTTTATGTTTCTTATCAATTTCAATCTCTAGCCCATAATCAGCTCAGAGAACCTAATAGGCGGGTTTATTTGCTCAGAAACAGTCTGAAAAAGTTCTAGTGTTCCTCATAGAGAAAATTTGATTTTTCTCCCATTTTTAAGTAAAAGGCGATAATCTTTTGCCACTCTGAGAGATTAGATGAAGAGTGAAGAGTGCACAATATTTCATGTGAGCATGTAGTCTTTTCACATGTTACTCCAAAAATGCTGAGGAAGATTTGAAATAATTGTAAATCTCAAACTGACTGACAGAATACAAACATAACTTGAGTGTAGAGTGTATTTACAAAACATATCACCTAGCAAGGCAGGCACTTGATGAATTAGTTCACAATTTACATCTTGTCTCAACTATATTTTGCTTAATCCAAGCTGAGATAAGTGCAATGTGAAATATTGAACAGTATATATTGATTATTTAAGTTTCTAAGTAGAAAATAATTTTGTTACTTTTTTAGATCATCTATAGCTGCACTTTTTCAAATAAACTGGTAACATTTGAAAATGTTTCTGTTATCTTCATTGTTATTAAACAATATGAATTCAATCTTAGATATTGACGAAAGATTAATAAAGTTGGGCAGGTTTCTTGTAAGAAGGCACATATTGCAGTAAAAGAAGCTTGTTACAGGACGATTGTGCTTTAGGTGTAATTGTTTGCAATGAACTCTCAACATTGAGAGCTCTAAAATTGCTAGGTGAAGCATACTAAGTATCTTTCATTAAAAACTGTAGAGGTTTAGGATAGCTATAATAAATGGTTATTGTGCATGAGGCCAATTGGCAGTAATTTCTTGGCCTTAAAGTGTCTCCAACTTTGATTCCAAATTTTAGTCAGTGCTGAACCTCCTGATTACTGTTTATTTGATGCCAATGGCAGGTGCATGGAGTAAAGCACACAGAGAAGTGTTTGAGCAGGATTTTCTTTCCATGGCTAACCAAACTAGTGCAGCTTCATTAATTTCTGCTTCATTCCTTTGTCTCAAGGTATGTAGTAATATTGTAAATTAGGTAGCTCCATGCTCTGTTCTATTTTAGATCTATACTAAAATTGTTCTTTTTATACACAACCTTATTATATTCCATAGAACAAAGTTACAATTGTATGTAATGTTTTAAAGAGATTTGTTAATATATTAACCTTTAAATATAATCTAAATTTATTTATATATCTGTTACCTGTCTTTTCTTCAGACTGCAATGTTGATGCAAAGGAGGTTATAAATCGCTATATTTTTCACCCTCTGTTCTCACAGCACAGCAGCTCCTGTAGAACACACAACATGCTCGTGTGCATGACACAATGTTGAAGCTCTCAGCTGCTTGGACGTAAAGAGACAACCATCTATTAACATTTTCTTTGATACTTCTCTAGTTTCAAAAATTAAATTTTAATTCATCTGTAATTTTTTTTGTAACTGTAGCTCTCAAACTGCTCATTTGTTATGAAACATTTTTACATGCAGTGCTGCATTTTAGTAGTCAGTAGTTGCATGTACAGTATGTAACACAATCAAAATGCTGCTTTCATTTTGAAATTCAAGAAAAAATACCTTCCTCTTGACTGTACATCACAGTTGCTCAAGAAGTATTTCTTCATTGATGATAATTTCTTGCCTAATATCAAATATTGTAAGTATGATGCTATTGTCATCTACGACCAGGCTCCTGTTATTTTGGAGCTTACATCACTATTCCCTACATACTCATCTTGTGACTGAGGTCTTAACCCCTTGTCATAAGCAGACAAATTCTTCATAAAATTCACCTCCAATTACATTAATTATTACTTTGAGATAAATGTGTCCTCAGTGCTGTAGTGATAATTCACCAACACTTTTAGAAATACAGGATGCCATAAACTCAGTCCAAATGGGAAAGCTGCAGGCCTAGATGGCTACTCATTTGAAATTTATAAAAACAAAGTTGGATCTGTTATTATTAACAACATTTACAGAAGCTAAACAAAGTAAAATTCTAGCCCAAACGTTCCACCAAGCATTAATACCTATTTTTCCAAAGAAAATTAAAGACCACACTGAGCATATAAACCAATTTAAGTCCTGAATAACGATTTTAAGATACTTACAAATGTCTCAGCTACAAAGAAGAAACTAGATTTATTTAAGGCAGACTCTCAGTTTCAAACCTTTGTTGCCCATTTAATGTAATATTTTTTGACAAAATCTGTTTTATCAGAAGTCTTACTATTTTTGGATGGAAAAGAAAAAAGCCTTTGATATGGTTGAATGGGATCATCTCTTTGCTTGACTGCACAGATTGGGGATTGGCCTATATATATATATATATATATATATATATATATATATATATATATATATATATATATATATATATATATATATATATATATATATATATATATATATATATATATATATATATATATATATATATATATATAGTACAAAAATTTGGACACACCTCCTCATTCAATGTGTTTTCTTTATTTTCATGACACATTTACAGCACTCCATCACTCTCCTTCTTGGTCAAATAGCCTGTTGAAAAATAAATGATCGTCCAACTAACCTGACTTCTGCACAACACAACTGCTGGTCCCAACCCCATTGATAAAGCAAGAAATTCCACTAAATAACCCTGATAAGGCACATCTGTGAAGTGAAAACCATTTCAGGTGACTACCTGTTGAAGCTCATCGAGAGAATGCCAAGAGTGTGCAAAGCAGTAATCAGAGCAAAGGGTGGCTGTTTTGAAGAAACTAGAATATAAAACATGTTTTCAGTTATTTCACCTTTTTTTGTTAAGTACATAACTCCACATGTGTTCATTCATAGTTTTGATGCCTTCAGTGAGAATCTACCAATGTAAATGGTCATGAAAATAAAGAAAACACATTGAATGAGGAGGTGTGTCCAAACGTTTGGCCTGTACTGTATATATATATATATATATATATATATATATATATATATATATATATATAATATACATATACAGTAGACCCCCGAAAAGTCACGGTTCAGAATTTGCGGCCTCAGTCATTCTCGGATTTGTACTTAGTACCTAACTAATAATTGTTAGCGTAAACCACAAATATCCTCCACAATTTTTATGGCTTTTTTAATGGCAATACTGTACTGTAGAGAGAACTGTGACTTGGGATGGTGAAAGTAGCCAATAGAATTTGAAACTGCAACTCCCAGCAGTCCCTGTAGTGGCTCTGATTGGTCTTCTGCTGAGGGTGCTGGGGCTGTTGAGGTCAAAAGATGTCAGCGCGGATTTTAAAAAGGGGGCAGGTGACCAAAACCAAAAAAAAGTTTTTGTAATTTATGTATCAAGTTCCTGTCTGTCTGCCTTCTGTTGGGTTACCTGCACTTATTCATTTTGTCCTGGATCGTTTCGTGCGTCTGGATTGTCTGCTGTCTGCCTGTGTACATGAGGTCTGTAAGTGGATTCATGATCATCCTGCAAAGAAAGGAGCGCTCCTGAACCCTTCCACCCATCTTCACCATTTCAGGAACTACTGGTTGGACTATCTGTACATTCCCACTCAATGTGCTGATCTCTAGACTATCTATTTTCATCATTACATTTCATCCTTGCCATTTTTCATTAATTATTTCATGATTTACTCTGTGTGTTTTGTTTGTGCTTTTGTTGTATTTAATGTGTAATCGCAGTAAGGGGAACAGGGGTGGTATCGTTGTTTTCTTATTTCATTTGTTTTCATTACATTCTTTATTTGCTGTTTGATTACCGGTTTGCTTTGTTTTTTTCTCTTTGTGAGTGCGCGCTTGTCGGGTCAAGGCTGGAATCTCCACCATAAAAATAAATAAATCACCGTCTTCTAGATTGCAGCTTCTCGTGCGACACTACGCTTACTTAAAAGCCTGAACTGTACCTGTCCTTTTTGGCTGATTGCTTTGTTTCTCTCTCCTCACCCAGACACTCTCTGCTCCTGTTGGGTGTTGTGCTCCCCTATGATGTTTGTCTATTCTTTAATCGATAACTAACTGCATACTGAGCTCCTTTTACTTCTGCAAGAGACATGTTTGTTTGAAGTGTTTGAATAAAGTTCCTGTCTCTACAGTCTCCTGTGTTTCTGTGCAATTCTGTGACCTAAGCGTGACACCCTGCAAGCCTCACTGTCCCTGGGATTGAGCCACTGCACTAGATGAGCCTGAGAGCGTCAGCACTTACCTCTGCGTGCTTGCATGAAGCCTGTTCTAGCACAGTTGGCTCAGTGATTTTTTTTTTCATCTATGGTGTCAGTTCCACTTTGTACATATTGTTCCAGTAGTTTTTAAAATAGTTTTTATAGTTCATTAGCAGTATGTAAAATGATCAGTGTTGCAGTAATTGTGATGCTCTTTGCATGAAAAAAGTGTTCCATTAAAATTTTATTTTTTCTTTGTTAATTGTGACGTTTACTTAAAGTGCAGCAAAAATGTATTTGGTGTCTAGGGATGCATTAACCCCCAAGTATGTGGCAGTTTAACACCAGAATTACCAGAGCCTACGAAAAAACTCGTAATTCCGTCCCACCTTTAAATTGCTTCTTAAATCCCTTCACACCTCTCCGAGAGCGTCCTTTGTCCTCTAAATGTGCTGATAAAGAGAAGCTAGGAGCAGCCGGCTATTCCATCCCCCCACCAATTTAGAACGTGCACAAACTTCTCTCAGCTCATACCTTGATTGGGTATCTGGGAGTGAAGTGGAGTTTTAGAGTGGAAATAATAGATCGTTATTTGGAACACACGCATTTCATGTCTGTTCTGTTTCTACAGTAATCTGTGTAAATACTTTGTTAAAACAGAAACGTTTTTTATATTCTAGTAGTAGATGACAAAATGTAGGCATAAACTATATAATGTATGAAGCCTGAAGTCCAAATAACAAAGAAACATTTTCACAAAAGGTACAAATATAACACAATTGCACTTTTATTCAAAAATATAACTGCAGAAACAAAAAGCCGCCTTAACATGCGACATGCAAAATCAAACACAGGAACATAAGTTGGTGTAAAAGTATAACAAAACAACGGGCAGATGGGGAGTGTCTGATGATTACATATAGCGCCGAAGTTACTGCTCTTTACTATTCTCTCCTCTGCGTGCCCTGGAGTACAAAAGAAACAGAATACAGACGCGCTATAGCTCTGCGTTGTACCACGATGCATACTAACGCACCTCCCCAAAGGGCTCTGACACACAAACGCTGGCAAAGCAGCCTTCTTCGTATCTCACCGTCACTTGATTTTCTGTTTATTCAGTTTTATTGAGTGTTCCTGCCAGTCCCCGCATGTTGCTGTATGCTGTTTCTTTTGTACTCCAGGACATGCAGAGGAGAGAATGGTAAAGAGCAGTAACTTCGGCGTTATATGCAATCATCAGACACTCCCCATCTGCCCTGTTGTTTTGTTATACTTTTACACCAACTTATGTTCCTGTGTTTGAGCATGCTCAAAAAATACACGTGTAATGCCACGAAAAGTGCATGCAGACACTTCATTTCGCAAACAAAACAAGTGCACTTTTATTCAAGACTACCTGTATAACCGAAGAAAAAAGAAAGCAAGTTACAGTAGGCGATTGATACGACAGCTTGCATGGTACAATGCTAAGAAGTGCTGATTTTCATTCCGTGCTATATAAAATCATCACATTCAAATATTAACAGTTCCCATACACCCAAGGACCGGCCTTCCTACATTTACAACACGTGTACTTTTTGCAGTGCACACAACTCTCTGTGCTATGGTTCCTATTACACTGAATGAGCACCTGACACTGTACTTTCTTCCCTGGGGGAAGGTCCCACATCAGAGAATTTCCAGTTACTGCATAAATTCACACCCGATCTGACGCTGTTCGTTTTCAAATAATATTGCATTAGTGCGATGATATTTTCACATATATTGTCTCTTTCTTTCAGGTATGTAATAGAAACCACAGCATAGAGAGAAGTAGGTACATTGCTTCTTACAGGAAAAGGCGATGGAAAAAGTGCACTTGAATAAAAGTGCACTTTTGTTATACTTTTACACCAATAATATGTACCTGTGTTTGAACGACACGGGCAGATGGGGAGTGTCTGATTATTGCATATAGCGCCGAAGTTACTGCTCTTTACCATTCTCTCCTCTGCATGTCCTGGAGTACAAAAGAAACAACATACAGCAACATGCGGGGACTGGCAGGAACACTCAATAAAACTGAATTAAAAGAAAATTTAAGTGACGGTGAGATATGAAGAAGGCAGCTTCGCCAGCGTTTGTGTGTCAGAACCCGTTTCGTTAGTATGCATCGTGGTACACTGCAGAGCTATAGCGCGTCTTTAGTTAAAACAGCCGTGTCAGATGGGGTTGTATGGATTGATTCTGCTCGCGACTGAGAGAATGAAAAGTGAATTAAAAAAATAAAAAAAAAAAGCTAACCTTTACAAGGATCATAAATTGCACCAGGTGTTACAGACTGAAATCAAATGTATGCTTTTATTCTAAAATAGTAAGACTAAGAGAAGTTTACTTCTCAAAACGGAGTGGTGCAGGATCGATCTCGCGACCTTTTGATTCCAAGGCGAGAAATGATTCTATTGCACTACGGAGGCAGTTATAATAAACTGCTGTCAATATCGCATGTAAAGGCGGCTTTTTGTTTCTGCAGTTATATTTTTGAATAAAAGCGCAATTATTGTGTTATATTTGAACCTTTTGTGAAAATGTTTCTTTGAAATTTGGACTTCAGGCTTCATACATTATATAGTTTATGCCTACATTTTGTCATCTAATACTAGAATATAAAAACGTTTCTGTTTTAACAATGTGTTGACACAGATTACTGTAGACACGGAACAGACATGAAATGCGTGTGTTCCAAATAACGATCTATTATTTCCAATCTAAAACTCCACTTCACTCCCAGATACTCAATCAAGGCATGAGCTGAGAGAAGTTTGTGCATGTTCTAAATTGGTGGGGGGATGGAATAGCCGGTTGCTCCTAGCTTCTCTTTATCAGCACATTTAGAGGACAAAGGACGCTGTCGGAGAGGTGTGAAGGGATTTAAGAAGCAATTTAAAGGTGGGACGGAATTACGAGTTTTTTCGTAGGCTCTGGTAATTCTAGTGTTAAAGGTTAAAGCCCCAAGATGCCGCCGAAATGAGATGCACCGTCTAAGGCTTCTGTCAATGAAATGAAAACGCGCTTGCATGAATTACAGAACATATAGAGATAACATTGGTATTTTACATTCTAGCACTGTGGGAGACATAGCAGTACAGTATATAAGTTTACCTTTACATTCTGTATTTTTAGGTAATGTATTAAGCTGATTTTGAAATTAAAGTGTTTTTGGGGCATATGTAGGGTTTAAACTATCAAAATAAGCATTTTTTTAACCACATCCAAAATGTGCGGTTTTTCACAATTTGCAGGTGCTCTAGGAACGTAACCCCCACAAATTTTGGGGGTTTACTGTGTATATATATATATATATATACAGTTGCATCTGGAAAGTATTCACAGTGCATCACTTTTTCCACATTTTCTTATGTAACAGCCTTATTCCGAAATGGATTAAATTATTTTTTTTCCTCAGAATTCTACATACAACACCTCATAATGACAACGTGAAAAAAGTTTACTTGAGATTTTTGCAAATGTATTAAAAAATAAAAATATTGAGAAAGCACATGTACATAAGTATTCACAGCCTTTGCCATGAAGCTCCAAATTGAGCTCAGGTACATCCTGTTTCCCCAGATCATCCTTGAGATGTTTCTGCAGCTTAATTGGAGTCCACTTGTGGTAAATTCAGTTGATTGGACATGATTTGGAAAGGCACACACCTGTCTATATAAGGTCCCACAGTTGACAGTTCATGTCAGAGCACAAACCAAACATGAAATCAAAGGAATTGTCTGTAGACCTCTGAGACAGGATTGTCTCGAGGCACAAATCTGGGGAAGGTTACAGAAAAATTTCTGCTGCTTTGAAGGTCCCAATTAGCACAGTGGCCTCCATCATCCGTAAGTGGAAGAAGTTCGAAACCACCAGGACTCTTCCTAGAGCTGGCTGGCCATCTAAACTGAGCGATCGGGGGAGAAGGGCCTTAGTCACAGAGGTGACCAAGAACCCGATGGTCACTCTGTCAGAGCTCCAGAGGTCCTCTGTGGAGAGAGGAGAACCTTCCAGAAGGACAACCATCTCTGCAGCAATCCACCAATCAGGCTTGTATGGTAGAGTGGCCAGACGGAAGCCACTCCTTAGTAAAAGGCACATGGCAGCTCACCTGGAGTTTGCCAAAAGGCACCTGAAGGACTCTCAGACCATGAGAAACAATATTCTCTGGTCTGATGAGACAAAGATTGAACTCTTTGGTGTGAATGCTAGGTGTCACGTTTGGAGGAAACCAGGCATCGCTCATCACCAGGCCAATACCATCCCTACAGTGAAGCATGGTGGTGGCAGCAGCATGCTGTGGGGGGCAGGAACTGGGAGACTAGTCAGGATAAAGGGAAAGATGACTGCAGCAATGTACAGAGACTTCCTGGATGAAAACCTGCTCCAGAGCGCTCTTGACCTCAGACTGGGGTGACCGTTCATCTTTCAGCAGGACAACGACCCTAAGCACACAGCTAAGATATCAAAGGAGTGGCTTCAGGACAACTCTGTGAATGTCCTTGAGTGGCCCAGCCAGAGCCCAGACTTGAATCTGATTGAACATCTCTGGAGAGATCTTAAAATGGTTGTGCACCAACGTTTCCCATCCAACCTGATGGAGCTTGAGAGATGCTGAAAAGAGGAATGGGCGAAACTGGCCAAGGATAGGTGTACCAAGGTTGTGGCATCATATTCAAAAAGACTTGAGGCTGTAATTGCTGCCAAAGGTGCATCGACAAAGTATTGAGTAAAGGCTGTGAATACTTATGTACATGGGATTTCTCAGTTTTTTTATTTTTAATAAATTTGCAAAAATCTCAAGTAAACTTTTTCACGTTGTCATTATGGGGTGTTGTGTGTAGAAATCTGAGGAAAAAAATGAATTTAATCCATTTTAGAATAAGGTTGTAACATAACAAAATGTGGAAAAAGTGATGCGCTGTGAATACTTTCCGGATGCACTGTATATATACAGAATGAAAAAAAAAAAAACTGCTGTACTCTTGTCCAGAAGCCTCAGTACATATTAATAACACAAATTCAGATTACTTCACACATTGACAAAGTACTCGACAATGGTGCCCACTATCATCAATTCTTTTTGCATTAGCTATTGAGCCACTAGCTATTCATCTCCTGAAGCAATCAGAGATAGAAGGGATTATAAGAGAATGGCTTGAACAGAAAATATTGCTATATGCAGACAGTATGGCACTTTATATATCAGACCCGCAATTATCTCTGCCTTTTAGTCTTAAACATGTTAAGAGATTTTGATAAGATCTCTGGATTCAAAATTAATTTGAGTAGAAGTGTGCTTTTCCCAAAGAATTCTCTAGCATATCAAAACAGTTTAAATATCTTGTGATAATCATCACAAGCAAATAGAAAGATGCTTTTCATTACAATTTTGGAAGTACCATGGATAAAATGAGATGGTCCACTCTCCATCTTACCTTAGCAGGGAAAACTAATACTGTCATAATGAACAACCTCCCTATGCTGCTATATCCTTTCAAGAGTGTCCCTATTTATATAAACAGATCATTCATTGAGAAATTCGACTCAATTATAACATCATTCATCATGAATTCTAAATGGCCGCACAATCACAAGGCAACTCTACAAAGATCTAAAGCAGAATGTGGTGTAGCACTACCTAACTTTCAGTTTTACTACTGGGTAGCAAATCTGTCTATTATATTAAAAAAAACCTTGGGACAAGACCAGTTCGGAGAGACGAGACGTGACCTTCTCAGAAAGACACTGAAAGACACTTTCACGTCCAGCGAGACTAGACATTGTACCAAGAGATTTATCCACGTCCGGGGCCAGAAAAAGAAAAAGAGTAGATGACAAAGTAGAATGTTGTAAACAATTCAAAAACATTGGCACAATACACATGCAGAGCAGATTAGAGATAATGGAAGTAGGAAAATTCGAAAGTCTCAGAAAAATGATCGCATTAGCACAAACAAACGGTATCACAATGAAATAACGGAACAGCGAAAAGAGATTGAATAGTGTTTGGGGATGTCTGGGGGAGAAGATACACAAGGCAGTGAGACAAAAGGACAGCTTTTAAATGTTCTAAGCGCTGCATTAGATGCATATCATGTGGCACAGCAGCTGATCGAGCAAAGAGAAGGTAAAAAAAACCTATTTGTTTCCCATTGTATCACCATTTGAGAGGGGTTTCGGAGGAGCGACCGCGTCTCCTTGGAGTGCTTTCAGCCCCCCTCTTCAAAACAGCACGTAGCGTAGGCTTGGGGGTTGACGAGTGAAGCCCCCTAGTATATATGTACAATAAAATCTTGTAAATCTGCAGAAATTTATGATTTCACACTGGTCAACAAATCATGTTCTAAATCTTCTTTGTATGCCCTGCTTTGTACTTCATTCAATACTAACTGTCTTCAATTTACCTGCACTCCAGTTGTCCACTGATTACTTAAAATATGGCACCGATGAATAACGCATTTCAAGTTCCGAGGACTCATCTGTTCCCTTATACATGGGAATCACCATTTTCCAATTTATCAGATGTAAAAAATTAAATTGTCTCTTAGAGAATAAATCCAAAATTAAAAAAAAAACATGGCAAGAATTCATCAATATTAGAATAAGCATGCTGGGCCTGTGACTATTTTATCCCCTCCCAAACAATTTTTATTGTAAGACTTTCAGGGTATCCAAAGGGACTTGACCATATTTCACACCTTGCTTCCAGCTACTGAGAAATGATTTGAATTCAGTGTTCAATAATAGTGAGTTAACATCAGTGTAGAAGTCTATATATGTGCATACACAAAAGTGCAGATGCTCATTCTTTTAATGGTAGCCACTATTACCACATGGTCACAAATCTATGATGTCATACATAAGCATGAATGTAGGCCATGCTCGCTAGCAATCAGTAGATAATAATAATAATTCTTTGCATATATATAGATGACATCATAAACAAATAACTAAACAAATGATGGAAAAAGAAAACAAACAAAAAGATACAAGAAAAACAAAAGAAGAAAATATTTGTATTTTTTATTAAATTGTAAAACAGTTTTCATGTACTCATCACTCCATTTTAATGTTTAACTTCATCTGTTTAATTATTATGACATCTTTTTTCCTTGCTTCACAAGTTTACTTTCCCTAGTAGTTTAGGTGTAAGAGTAGATATTGTCTTATCCCTCAACAAACAGTGCAATCATTTCAGAGCAAATACACATTTTAATGTGGACCATCTTCAAGAATGAAATTGAACTGAGTAGTGTTTAAACAAATCTGGCCTCAAGCATTAAGAATTGGCACCTACAAATGTTTCATTGGGTACCTGCTGGCTCACTCACCAATGCCATGAGCTGAAATCCTGGCCCAGTCACTCTCTGTATGGAGTCCGCTCTGGATACTGTTATCGTTTTTTTTCAACAAATCCTAAGGGTATTTCCAAAATGACCCTGTGTACATATGAGTGAAGGTGTGTTGGTGAGTTGGCCCTGCAGTGGGCTAGCAGCTGTTTCAAAACTGGATCCTGCATTGTGTTTCATGCCCAAGTCTGCCTTAGATTAAGTATGCTACGTCATTGTTGATTGTTGCTTTGATTTTAAAACCAAATTGCCTTATATCTGATTATTTTATGTGTATGTTACTAATTACTGTAAGTTATTGTTATTTTTTTGCAATTGGAGCACCAATGACTTGACAAGGTCACTGCATTCACGCTGCAGCTAAAAGTGACTCAATTGTAATTGTTGACTCGCATTAATTTTTTTTGTTTGATTGTTTAAATTAATATTGCAAGTGATCCAAAATCCTATATGAATGTGTACAAATATCTGAGTGTGCCCTTCAAGCTCAAAATTAATAAAAGAAAAAAATTGTCAGGTACCAATAGCATGCTGGCTGCTGTACTACATAATATCATTTTCAGGACTGGATATCTGCAAATTAGTCAGCTGAAGATCGAAAAGGAAGAAGAACAGAAATGAAAACCCATAGCTGTTGCCTTATCCGAACTTTGAACACAAGAGAGGAGCCAAGTGGGGGCAAGATGTGATGTGCTTGGAGGCGAAACAGGGATTTGACAATTTCAGAATTCTAAGAGGGGATGTTTGATTACTTATGGCAACATCTATCTGTAAGAGTCTTCGAAATAAATATTCACATGCAGCATCATTTCCATCAGAAAACACACAGCAAATTCTCTGCTGGTTGTCACCCCAAATGCTTATTAATTCTGCCACCTCACTTTCTTACCATCTGCATGCTAAACCTGTTATATAATATGTCTTGATTTTCATCACATATGTATGTACAAGGTCTTATAAACACTGAAGTAAAATTTTTCGGGAGTGTAAATTTCTATATTTCTGGATTGAGCATCACGTATACAAGGGGAGTTATTCTGGTATGAAAAGCTTCTAGTCCATGTGTATTGAGTGTTTATAATGACTACTTAATAATGCCTTGAAATCACTTCCATTTTTTTGGTCAGGTGCCTCCTGACTCACTAAATTTACTCATCTTGATGTCTAGGTATTCAAGACATCAAGCCTTTTGGTGTTACCACCAAAGAAGAATTCTCATTTTAGACCATTTTTGTAAAGTAAACACATTGGTATCTTCAGCAAGAATGGTCATAAGGACTTAAAGTTGTGCATGCCACAATGGGATACAAAGGGGCAAAGTTTCTCCTTTTCACAAAGCATCCAAAAAATGAGCATTGGTAATACAGGCATTTGGAGTGTCGTTGTATGCTATTTCATGGTTGCTGATCATGAATATATTTTTGATATTTGATTCTTTAATGGATATCATAGCCCTCGAAGTGCCACTCCCAGAAGGTTAAAAATGACAATTTTCAAACATAAGCATGTGGGGTACATGCTTACATTGAAACACACCTTTTATTATTTTAAATACTATTCTTTATTATTTCCACCTCATAAAGTAAATCATTACATTTATGAACACCCCATATTAAGGTGGTTTACACTAATTCTAACTATTTTGCTGTTCAGACTGTGTCACATATGAGTCAAAAAAGTTATATTTGAGCTGCAGTGTGAATGTGGCCATAGTGAGTCAAGAAAAGGATTGATGCCTTGTTGGTAACATCTCTGAATTTTAATCATTAGTTCATATTCCTAGTAAAATCAAGAAATTTGTCTTAATCTCTTTCGTTTCAAGTTTGTTTATTTTATAATGTTTGCAGTCACAGCATTTTTTATTGTATCCGTGTCTTTAGGAAGCTGTTTCAATAGATCTACCTTTGCATTATTTCACACTGTAAAAATTCTTTAGGTTTTAATTAAGGTACCTATAATGAAAATGGTGACTTCTGAGAAATGAAGAGTAAAATGTTTGCATTGATTGCCAAATTGATCTTCAGGTAGTTGAGTCTCTCAGTTTAGTATTGCTTTAGTATTGTTTGGACAAACCAATGTAGTTGACAACAAGGTGCTATTCAGTCACACCAACAAATCCTCACTGATATGACAGTCATTGTTTGCTAATCAGTGCAGCTTTCTTGACATTTGTCCATTCTGTCTTTTTCACAGGAGGCAACACTGTCAATCTGGATTTACTACAGTGATGGCACTGCAGCCCCCCTGAATCTGTATGACTACAAAGACTATAATTTACAAGTCACCACACTGGATGACAAAATAGTGTCTGTGTCCTCAGATCCTCAGCTGCGTTGGCCCAGTATTATCGCAGAAGGAGAAGGCTCAGGTGAAATCATTCGAACAGAGATGATCATCTGTGAGGCCTGCCAGAAAACCAAGCGCAAGAGTGTGCTCTACTCTACTCACGTCTACGTTCGAGTTCACTTTGGACCGGAGGATTCTGCAGAGGAATCTGAAGACTATACAATTGGTAGACCAAGTCAAGGGACACGACAAGACATAGATGTCGAAGAAACAGTTTCCACGACAAGTCGAGTAAATGTGGGCAGGGGGATCAGTAATACTAATGAGCAACCTGCCAGTGTTTCCATTGATTACACAACTATTAGTAACCTGGATGGGGGTGAAGATGGTTTACATCAGACTCCTCGCAACTTGACGGACCTTGAAATTGGGATGTATGCACTTTTGGGAGTTTTTTGTTTGGCCATATTAGTTTTTCTGATCAACTGCATTGTCTTTGTTCTCAAATACCGCCACAAACGCATACCCCCTGAGGGACAAGCCAACGTTGATCACTCTCACCATTGGGTGTTTCTTGGGAATGGTCAGCCCCTGCGTACACAGAGTGAACTGTCACCTCAGCAGCCAGAGAGCCCTGGAAACCCCTTGGAAGGAATGCAGACTTGTTGCCATGGTGATCATCACAGCAGTGGCAGCTCCCAGACAAGCGTCCAGAGCCAGGTACATGGGAGAGGTGACGGCAGTTCTGGAGGGTCTACTAAAGAGCATAGTGAAGACCCCCTCAATTCACCCACCTCTAAACGTAAACGGGTCAAATTTACCACTTTTGCCACACTGCCTTCAGAGGACTTGCCATACAACTCCATTCCCATGGCAGACGAAGAGGACATTCAGTGGGTCTGCCAGGACATGGGCTTTCAGGATCCTGAAGAACTGCATGATTATATGAGAAGAATAAAAGAGATAGCTTAGGAAAAAAAAAGAAACTTCTGTCACAAGCTTTCTTAATTCTTTTTTTCTCACTTAGTGGAGATATCTTTTCACAACGAAACAGAAATGGGGAAAATAAAGCTGAAAAACAATGGGGTGAAGGAAGTTTGCACAGTGTCATTCACATCTTCTCCCCTTTCCACAGACACTTGTTAAAAGCTTCAAGCCACGGACACTAAATCTGTAAGACAAATTATTCGAAATATTCCTTTCTTAGTGGCTGTGGCAGTATAATCGTTTGGCAAAAATGAAAAAAACTAAGCTTTGAACCTGGAGTGAAAACCGGGGCACTGATATTTGACTACTGGCACCCAGTGTGTGACCCACCAAGAAAACAAGGATACCGCAAGACTGTTTAGTGGAGTGGGGGTTGTTGGGTGAGGAGGAAGATTCTTGCTTTATTTTAGCTTCATCATAAATAAACAGAGGCCTTCAATAAGCAGTTTAGAGAATGCCGGATTGGGTGGTTTACGCCTGTGAACGTCTTAAAATCTCACATTTCAATGAAGCACAGACACTGTTGGTACCTGCCCCTCCAACGGTTGACACAGCAAGCCCTGGGTATCTTCAGGCAGAGTCCTAGTCCAGCTGGCCTGGTGGCAGCCTCTTACCTACATTAATCCTGCTGTGAAATGTCCTTGTGTATTCCTAAAAGTAGATTTTAGCCTTACTGCACCCCTGCGGCATCCTAGGAGGCTGGATCTTTGCAAGAACCGTGGGGATAATTTTTCTTGGCTAAAACTGATGTGGTTGGATTGGGTCTGACTGCAAAATCCACAATGGTGGATACCTCAACCTCCTGAAGTATCTGGAGCTGTCAAGCTTGTGGTTTTCAGGAGCATTTTGATGCATATGATGCACAAGCTGAACACTTCATTATTGAGGTTAACTAGGAAAGGTGAAAGTGATAATTGGTTGTAGGAGGATCAACATAATAGAGACCCATGACTATTATCCTCAGAGGAGAGAAAGGCATGTGGGCATGAGGCTTAGCATGAGAGGAGAGGTCAGAGGTACAATCAGTAAGTTTTCATATTTGTAAATGTTTGTATTGTAATAGCTATCTAATCATACATACAAGATAATAGTAAAGGACCTATGTTATCAAGCATTTAAAGCACGAGACTGCAGTCATGTCATCCTGCTGCCTTGCCATTTATTTTTAAAGCTTCATCTCTTGAATGTCGTCAGGCTGCTCTGCATAGGTGAATGATGTGAACAGGGCTTCCTGTTATCCCTGTAAATGCCAGGGACCTGCTGCTCTTGAGACAAAGCCTTCTGTGTGGCTTCTTGCATCACACCACAAAGGTTTTGCTCAGAATCTTCTACCAGAGCAGAAAATACCCAAGAACAGTTTCAGAACAACTTCACAATGGAGGCATTTAAACAAAAGCATACTGATGACAAGGAACTTAAATACATTATTCCCACTGGAGTGGAGATGGTCTATTCAGTTTTAGTAAATGGTTTTGCTTGTCAGCCACATTAACATGCTTCACTGTATGATGAGCAGAAGTGCTGTATGTGCAATACAGATCTTGCTAGAAGTTCATCACTGGGCACACTCATACATTTATCTAGAAGTACTCATGGAGTTGACAGTTGACCAAGGAAATAATAAAAGTCCTGCTGATTGCAACCATCAAGAAAAAAATAAATGTGTAACAGAGCTCAAGAAAATGAGTGAGCCTTTACCAAAATATTTGAATGTACGAATGAAATCAAAAGCCCAAACAGTCATGTGAGACTGGAGGAGTTCTCCTTTAGGTCAAGTGGCTAAGAAGACTTTTCCTGCTTTGCTGAGAGAGCAATGCAATTGAGGGTCCCAAGAGAAAGACCATGCTTGTGAAGGTAAAGGGCATGCTATCTAGAGAAGGCACTTATGTCTGCAATAGAGCAAGATCTAAGCAATGCCATCCTTCTCAGCAGAAAAGCACAGGACAAAGAATAAAACCACAGCTACTTCCACTGCATCATACCCTCACATTCATGAACACTGGTGCAATTTGACCTCTCCACTCAAGCTACATTGACAGTTCTTTGTACAGTAGAAGAAACTGAGATTGACTCAAACATAAGAAAACATACAAAGCCCACACCGTGGACAATGTATTTGTAAATCACAGGGACCACACACAATGTGTGTAGCACACACAGATGCACTGATAGCGCAGTTTCATAGTCTACATTAATCATGATAGCCGCTTATCTATGTTTTAGATAATTTATAAAGACTAGAAGGCTTTTTCCCAGATGACTGCCATTTCCAAAGTGATTGGTCCAAGCCTTATCTCATTTATTTAGATCAAGCTGAACCTTCTAAAGGAGTCTCAGGGAATACATAACTGTTGTCAGTTGTGTATACATGCATGAGACAAGCCTGATTGGGTCTTTCAGTCAATAATCAGTGTCACTGAAGGCTTGGTCTAGACATTGCAACCAAGTCAATGTTAAACATTTCTGTATGATGCACATATCCTCATCCTAAAGTGTCCTACTCACACCCTGGTGGGTGCCATTGTGGAGCCAGCAAAGTTACTTGTTCCACCTCATCTTGCCTTGGAAATGTGCCATGATAGCAGGTAGTGATAATCTCTTAAGAAAATCTTAGAAACAGTAGGATATAGGATAGGTACAGAAAGAGAATGCCATACCCTTTAGGAACCTTTGTCACTTGCCACAGCTTTAGTGGTGCCAAATCCTTCACGTGTTAGTGTAAAAGACAATGAAGCAACTTTTCTAAACAGGTCACTGACAGGTTGGAGGTTGGAGCAATGTCTACAAGGTGTATGAATCAACTGCTATCCATTTCTCCTGGAAGATATTTGAACTTCTCTATCTGTAAATGAATGTCTCTTATTTTCCACACCTGTTTTACACTGGATTTTAAATGGAAGCCATAACCATCATTCAAATCCTTTTGGAACCGTCAAGTTTTGATTCGGACTGTGTTTCTGTTTGGTCGTTTCAAAGTAGCAAAAATGTCATAAAAGTGAAATTTCACTATCATTTGTTAAATCAGTTGCATTAAATATTGTTGATTTACAACATACATTCATTACAAAAATACAAATTATTTTTTAAAACAATTACACATTTTAAATACTAAGATTTAAAAAAAAACATCTCAGATTCTTAGCACCATATTTTCATATCCTACATCAGAAGACTGTTTTGTCAAGCCACACCATTACCTATAGTATAAAGAAAGAACAGAAGCAGGTAGAGCATAGGGCACATTTGAACTGGGAGATGTACTGTAGGTCCTGGCTTCGCACACTGGGGTGAGACCAGCACTTAGAGTAATGAAGCGGCAGGAAAACTCTTGGGTGTAACAGTTAATCATCAGCCAAAGGAAGCGCCAAAACAGGCTCCACCGCTCCCACCCCTTCCAAGTTCTCTCACTGCTTCTGAGCAAAAACTTTTTAGTGAGGCATCTCTCGATGTTTACAACATGGGGATGCAAGGCAACCTTACGGTACTGCTTTTAGGTAAAGTGCCTGTTCTGAAGAGCCTGCAGCAGCACTTGAAATGGTAGCAAAGAGTGTTTGTTGGTGGTGGGAAGTTGTGGGGGTGGGTGGGGAGGTTTGGGGCGTATTACATGCTGTACAGCATTCAGAAAGCTGAGCATCATGCTTTGTAGAAATACGCGAGGACTACAAAGAAACCATGTACAGAACACTGTTGTCAACTTCTTGTATTATCCAGAAATTCTGTATTTTTTTTCTTTTCCTATATGTAAGAACAATGGAAATACAATCAATATAACACCTGCCTCCCTTCTCTTTGCATCTTTGAGCAGCGAAAAAATATTAAAGGTCATCCATGTTTAAATAAAATACTGTAACGTGAGAGGGACTATTTAAAATGGTGCTATATAATCTCTATATGAAATACATTGACCCCTTGGATGTCTTCACGTTTTATAGCTATATCACACTGAAGCAAAATGGATTTAATTTGCCATTTTTAAAATTGATAGAGAGAAAATGTCAAATGTGAAAGTAATCTTTACAAAGTAGCCTAAACTAATTACAAATATAAAACACAAAATAATTGATGACATTAAGTATTCTCCCCCTTTAATGTGGCACACCTAAATCATCAGAGGGCAGCCAATTTGTTTTAGAAGTCATCTCATTAGTTCAATGGCGATCACCTGTCTGCCGTTTCCCTTGATTGTAGTCTAAATGCACCTTATCTGGAAGGTCGTACTTTTGGTTAGTCAGTATCGTGGACTGATCTACACAATGAGGAGAAAGGAACACACCAAGAAACTGCAAAGTATGAGTCAGAGGACAGAGACAAGAAAAAATCCATGTCATTGAGATTGACAAAGAAAAAGCCACATGGGACATTTCACCTAGAGTTTGGCAGAAGACACATGGAGATTCTGAAATTAGCCACAAGAAGGTTTGATTGTCTGATGAGATCAAAATTGGTCTCTTTGACTATCAGATTAACTGCCATGTTTGGCATGAATCAAACAATGCACATTATCAAAAACCATCTCCATCATGAATGCACATGGTGGTGGTGGCAGCAGCATCATTCTATGGGGATGCTTCTCCTCAGTAGGCCCCAGAAGGCTTGTAAAGGTAGAGGGTAATATGAATGTGTTTTTCAGCAAGGCAACAATATGAATGTAAAAGGCTGATGATCGCTGTGCAACCTGACAGGGTTTGAGCAGTTTGGCAAAGAAGAATTGGAGAAAACGTACAGTACCCAGATTTGCAAAGCTGACAGGGACCTGACCCCAAAGGCTTAAGGCTGTCATGTCTGCCAAAGGTACATCAGCGAAATACTTTTGCACTCAATTATTTTGTCTTTTATATTTGTAATTAAGTTAGACCACTTTGCAGAGATCAGTTTTCACTTTGACATTAAAGCATATTTTTCAATTGTTCAATGTCAAAAAAGCCAAATTGAACACACTGATGTTGTACAAAAATAAAATGTGAAAACATCCAAGTGGTGAGTAGTTTTATAAGTACTGTAGATCCTAACTTACTGTAAGTCACCATCATTGGTCCAAAACCTCTGGCAATCTGTAGACACACTGCAGACTTTTGGCTATTCCTTATTTTGGAAGAAATACGGTTTAATGGTTTTTTCCTGGGTTTACCCTGTTTGGCAGGTTGCTGGTCAAATTATGGGGGTATTAGGGGGGGCATATTTTTATGGCCAAATGCCTTTCCGGATTCCAATCATCTTTGGTCACGTTTGTAAAATGCAAGAGAGGGACAGTGACTTTATTCTAACCCTAGAACATGGGTTAAAATGAAGAGGCTAAATATATGGTTTAAATCTCGATTCAGAAATGAGGGGTTGATTTATGAATTCCCACCTACAGTACATCTGAAAGATAGGCCTATAAGATTACTCAGTTAAATGTTACTGTAAACTGTCATTTGAGCTAACAACAGTGTGCTTCTAAGTGTACTCCACAAAGGACGGCCATGCGGCTTCTGCCTGGGGCCCGGGGAAGCTTTGGCTTCTTCTGACCTTGTAATTGATTGAGCAGGTCCACAACATGGATGGACAGGTAAGTAATGCTGTCATTGGTACCACTGCAGAAACCTGTTGTTGGTGAATGAATAACGCAAACTGATCTACTGTATAGTGTGAAAAGAGCAATGTAGTTAGTTGTGGTTTAAATCGAGCAGACGTAATCTTTAATACCACCATCAAAGAATGCTCTTTAGGCAATACATATTCATTTACTTGATTATATTTAAAAATATATGTAATAAGAGTTACAACCGCAAATTTATTTCTATAGCACATTTTCACACAAGTGTAGGTCAAAGTGCTTTATAAATGGCGAAAGAAAAATGATTTATAAAACAAACGAATCCTTCACTTGTAAGTCTGAAATGCTTAAAATGGTAAAAGTCATAACATATGCTATGGTCAAATAGGCAGAGAGGACAAGGAGACAAAAAATCAAGATGGTCAGGATGCTGGGCAAAATAATCCATCTAGACCGGGGTTCTGGAGGTCTGCAGTGGCTGCAGGTTTTTGCATTAACCAAATTTGTAATTATAACCCATTTATTTACTGCTAAAGCATTATGTTTTTTGGGTTTAGTTTTAGTTCCAGCCATCAATTCATAATGAGGGGCAAATGACAAAGGAACCCCCAGCTCTCCAGCTAATGTGCTTCCTTTGAAACCTGTGTATATGGATCATGAAGTATGTGTGTTAATAGCATGTACAGAAGTAAATGAGAGGGAAGGGAAGGACCAAGTGGTACAAATCTGTTCCAGAACAAAAAACATAATGGAAGATATTATTGGAAAATGATAAATCTACAATGTGAAAATTTGTCTTGGAAGAATGAAAGCTTTAACAAGTCCATCCATTTTCTAACCTGCTGAATCCAAATACAAGGTCACGGGGGTCTGCTGGAGCCAATCCCAGCCAACACAGGGCACGAACCAATCCTGGGCAGGGTGCCAACCCACTGCAGGACACACACAAACACACCAAGCCCAATTTAGAATCGCCAATCCACCTGCATGTCTTTGGATTGTGGGAGGAAACCCGAGCTCCCGGAGGAAACCCACGCAGACATGGGGAGAACATGCAAACTCCACGCAGGGAGTACCCGGGAAGCGAACCCGGGTCTCCTAACTGCGAGGCAGCAGCGCTACCACTGCGCCACCATGCCGCCCTTTAACAAATCACATAACTAGATACCAAATTTCATTATCTGCTAGGCCTGGAACTTTTCAGAATGAAAACCTGCACCCACTGTGGACCTCCAGGACCAGAGGTGAGTACCCCTGTTCTAGGGGTTCTAAGGCCAAAGACCACCGAACACCATCTGGGCATTATAAAGTAATACGTTGTGATAAAGATATTTATCACAGGCTACATATAATGGAAAGTTCTAGAACATATAATGCTGCAGGTAACCTCAAAACAGGAATATCCTTCAGCTTTTCCAGAATCAAAAAAGTCTGCAAAGTGCATCGGGCAGATGGCAGTGGCATAGAGATAGCAAACATGAAATGTTTTAGTAAGTGGACAAAATGTAAATATTTAGGACTGTCTCATAGTTGTACTCTGCGAAAATGGCTAGATTTGCCACTGTGAACAAATCCACAGCTTAAGATGTATGATTATGCAATATTAGTTTTAACCTGATTATAAAAAAGGTCAAAATAAAAAGCGTATTTTCAGCAGTTGGTCAAAATGTCTCTATTTATAAATGACTGAAGATTTTAGGTGCAGGAAAGGAAAAGGCCGACTCCCCAGTTCTTCAACTCTTGAGCAAGCAAGTGCTCAAACCTCTGAGTTTAAGGATGTGCGCAGACAGGCATTCTGAAAACAAAGAAAGGCACACGCTTGTTGAGTGCCTTTTGTACAATTGTGGGTTACATCAGAATCAAAAGACAGCCACAGCCACAGTCAAGAAGCAGATATCAGTGACTTACATTGTCGTCAGCAAAAAGAATATACCGGGGGACTGGTCTTTCATATTGTGACTCCATAAACAGATCAAAGAGGTAAAGACTTAACATCTCCGGTGCAGATCAACTCTATCTTGGATTCTATTGTTTAGTGACTTTTTACATTTGGTTTCAGTTTCCTGGGGCCTCATGCATAACGGCGTGCGTAGAATTCGCACTATAACATGACGTTATATATATAGCGGAAATGTACTTACGCACAAAAAAATCCAGATGCATAAATATGTGCGTTCGCCAACTTCCATGTTCTTCCGTTACATTAACGCATGTGCATGCGCCTGCTGCCCTACCCCAACTCCTCTTAGAATTCCGCCTCTTTGAATATGCAAATAAATATAAACAGCTCTTATGCTCAGTGTTCTGTGAAAAGATAATGGCTAAAGTATGAGGGAAAATAGAAGAATTTCAGCGAATACCAGGTGGAGGCAAAGAAAAACGTACTATTTGTTGGTTTAAACAGTGATATAATAAAAAAATAAGTTGTCACATATCAAAGTCGCCGTGAAAAGGCGAGTCATAGCCCACCGTCTGAGTGTCATATGAAAGTTTATTAGGGTACAGAGAAGAAAAAGGCACACAGTGTGAAAAAAGCATGAAATGGCAAGTTTAATCTAGAAATTTCCACTTTAATCACGTAGTTTATTTTCTCATTAAAGTAGAACATCATAAACTTCACCTTAAAATCATTTAATTTGCTAGTTTCTCAGATCCCATCGTAACTAAAGTAGCACGTTGAATGCTTTGTTTTGTATTTGATCTTCTATGTGCGTGAATCACTACATGCTTCCGGGCTTTCTCTTCCTCTGACAGGACACAGAATCCATTACATTTGTAATATTACAGCTGTCTGAATAATTTAAAATACTGAGAAGTATACATGATATCATTTTCATGATGATAGGAGTTAAAGCATGGGGACACGGTGGCGCAGTCATTGTTCATATCTTATGCAAGATGCTTGCTGCGCCATGCGCGACCTTCGATGAAATACTTTATTGTAGCAGTACTGTCTTTTTCAAATGTACTTACCCCCAATTCCTGTCCTTACTTTTCATTCTCCAAATACGGAATCGGCACACAATCAGCTCTGTAATATACGTTAAGCCATCTGAAAGATTAGAAAGCCGATTATTCAAAACTTTTAAGAAACATTGAAATATCTTCATAATGTTTAATTATTCTATCCATCTATCCTTCCAGTGTTGCGCCAGCACAGTAAGAATACAGTAAGAATACAGCGCGAGGCAGGAACAAACCGTGAACGAAGCTCAAGCTCCTTGCTAGCGCTGCGGCACCATGTAGTTAAAGTTAAGGTTTTATCTGTATAATATTATAAACATATTTTGCTGCGTTTCATCTTAAAAATGATATTGTCATCATATGTAAATACGCACTTTATAAAGTGGCTCAGGCTGTGCAATATTATAACTGTAGTGCAAGTTTACAGTGAGGTGATTGTACTAATAAGTACAAACAGTTCTACAAGGAGCACTTGATGGACTAATTGAGTGTGTTTATAGTTCTTGGGATGAAACTGTTTCTGAACCATGAGGTCCAAACAGGAAAGGCTCTGAAGCGTTTGTCGGATGAGACCAGTTCAAATAGCAAATGGCTGAGGCAGCGTGTGCTTGATGCTGTATACTGATAATTCTGTTTCCGATGAGCTGCTCTACAGCTGTGATTCACACTAAGACTCAGTGATATAAATACTCTGTGTGGTGCATTGAGAGTAATATGGAAAAAGATGATCCGATGTGGCAACCCCTAATGGGAGCAGCTTAAAGAAGAAGGAGGTGCAGTGAGAGTAACAACACTAAAGAAGCTATTGCATTTAGAATAGTTTGACCATTCTGTGGACCATTATATTGTTACAGGTTAATTACAATCAGATGCATTAAACTAATCTATACTAATAAAAGGCACTCACTCACTCACTCACTCACAAACTCACTCACTCACTCACTCACTCATCACTAATTCTCCAACTTCCGGTGTAGGTAGAAGGCTGAAATTTGGCAGGCTTATTCCTTACAGCTTACTTACAAAAGTTAAAATTTCATTTCGAAATTCTACACTTAATGGTCGGCAACGTCCGCCATGTTGAACTTTCATATTTATGACCCCATCTTCACGAAATTGGGTAGGCGGCTTCCCTGTGCTAACCGAAACCGATGTACATACTTATTTCGGTGGTATGACGCCACTGTTGGCCGCCATATTGAACTTTCCAACATCACTAATTCTCCAACTTCCTGTGTAGGTAGAAGGCTGACCCCATCTTCACGAAATTTGGTAGGCGGCTTCCCTGCACTAACCGAAACCGATGTATGTACAGTACTTATTTCGGTGGTATGACGCCACTGTCGGCCGCCATATTGAATTTTCCAACGTCACTAATTCTCCAACTTCCCGTGTAGGTAGAAGGCTGAAATTTGACAGGCTCATTCCTTACACCTTACTTACAAAAGTTAAGCAAGTTTCATTTCGAAATTCTATGCGTAACTGTCATAACAGTCGACAACGTCCACCATGTTGAACGTTCTTATTTATGGCCCCATCTTCACGAAATTTGGTAGGTGGCTTCCCTACGCTAACTGAAACCAATGTATGTACTTGTTTCGGTAGTATGACGCCACTGTCGGCCGCCATATTGAACTTTCCAAAGGTCTTTGTTACTTATGGGCCCATCTTCAAGAAATTTGGTACGCAGGTTGCCAGCGCTAACTGAATCCTACTTACATACATATATACGTCCATAGCCTACAGCTCGGTCACCATGTGAGGCGGCGTTGGGTCCCCCATCCCAACGCCTTCTACGTTGTTGGCTGCCTTCCCATATAAGGCCGTCCATCGCTCCGGTCTCTACATTCCTTTCCTTGCTTCGCCACGGGATTCACGTCTCCCTGCTGATAACTACAGCCTTTTATTTAATCCACGGACACTTTGATGTTTATGAATGCTTAAACTCTCAAAAGCTGGATGTGAAGTTATCGATGAAACCGGTTGTATGCTTACATCACTTGACAGATGCCGAATGTCACTTCAACACAAGTCCTGCAAATACTGTCGTAATTGCAACAAACCATGAAACTCAAACCGATTATGACAGCAGCAATCCAAGCTGTGAGATTTGAGACAAGATTACTTTTCACATGGCCAACTGTACATTGCATGCTCAAGAGTAAGCTCAGCGCACAGCTTGGTCATATTACAACCGGAGGGCCGAACTGACAACATGGTATACAAAGAGATCCTTAACAAATAATTATTGGTATATTTTCCCTCAGTTTAAAAAGGTTTAATGTTCTTCTTAATAAAAATTTTAAGACAGTACTTCGCCGCTGCAAAGCGCAGGTATTTTGCTAGTAAACAATTTGCAGTTTGTTTCAGTGTATTTATAAAGCCGCGTCCGGGATGTGGATCTGAAAAAGAAAGGGAAACCACACAGGAACAGTAGCACTGCTTTGATGCTGGGTGCCGCCAGTCTGCAAAACCAAGAGCAGAACTTGCGTATGACAGAGTATGAGCTACCGTGGAAATGTGCATGGGCTTTACAGCAAGTTTAGGTTTTATACATCGCAATTTGAACGTGGAAATGTTCTTACACAACATTTCTGTGCGTATGCACCGTTTATACATTTTTAATCTTGTTGATCATCATTCTCCTTAGCCATAATAACCATAGTCTGTTTTGCTCCCTGTGACGATGCTGGTTTGCTGCATGCTCCCATCATCCGCCCTTGAACCCTGCACCGTCGGTAATGTTACCGATGAGTCCTGCAGTTAGGCACGACGATGGTGCAAGGAGTGTCAAGTGCTTTTATTTAAAACCAACAACAAAAAGAAACAGTGTTCAAATAAATAGTGCAGTGTTTCAAAAAGTCTTCATTAAATAAATGATCCATAAAAACAGAAGTGAAGTGGAGGTTAAAATCCAATAGAAAAAAGTCTTTTTAAAAAAAAACTAGGTTAAAACAATGCTGGAAACAGTCTCTTTCAATAACAAAGCCCAGTTTCTTTTTACCTGGCGGCTCCCCTGCTTCTCCCATCGGGCTTTGCAACAGGAAAGTCGCCATATCTGCAGCTGGCCTTCTTTCCACATAACTGATCTGCTGGCCTTCCGATCCCTGACTCCGGTTCAGCTCACCTAGATCAAGACTTGGCTTCCCTGGTGACCAGGACGCTCACGTCAGTGAATTCACCCCCCAAGCCTCCCGACTCCCGCTGCCTTCTCGGCCTTATGCGGCCAGCCATCCTTCTGCTGGTCACTCCCGTTCCTTCATAAAATGCTCAGCGGGAGCAACCACTTCCAACTGCCCTGGGTGTTGGCCAAACACCCCTGCTAGGGCTCCCTGTCCTGCTGCCTACGAGTGCTCACTTGCTCACTGTGGCTCTCTCTCCTCACTGCTTCCTGCAACCTCCGTTCTTCCTTTTCTTTCTCTTTCTTCTCCTCCCCAGCCACCTTGTGCTACTCTTTATAACGGGGACGTGATTCACCTGTGGCAATCAGCGGCTCCCGGGAACAATTACGGATGCGGACTGCTTCTCACCTGTGCACTTAGGTGAGAAACACCCACATCACAAATACCCCAGGACCTGCTTCAGCCACACAAACACGCCCCCTCACTAAGCCGCAAGTGCGGCGATTATTTATTTAAAACTGGCCTTTTTGGTGGGAGCTTTGGACCCGCTATACCACACTCCCCTGCCATGAAAGTTCATACTTAAGTGAACACTTCTTATATCGAAAAGTGGTGCTCGCTGCGCCAGAAATATTTGTCAGTATGGGAAGATCATAGGAGAACTTTACATTTTGCACAATATTTTCAACCCAGGGACTTAACCTGTGATACGTGCAAGATCTGTACTTCCGTCAATGTTGAAACAAGGAGATGAAAACCTTAGTGCGGCATCATCTATACACATCTTGTTGCTCTTTGATAATGCTAGTCTTGTCATCAGTCCTACTTAGCTTACGATTACAGTACCCATTTCAAACATCAGGTTATACCTAACATAAAGGAAAAAAAACAATGTGAGCATCAAAAGATCTGTCTATCCCATTAGAACAAAACCGATCCTCTTACACCAGGCACCTCAGAGCAGCGGCTTCTGTAAGTTTTTTTTTTCCATTGCTCTCTTACTGAATTGTCAGTTACTGCTGCTAAAGGAAAATAATTTGTTTGCAATGTCAAGACAAATTACTAAATAAAGTGTCACATATCACTAACACCAAGAGTGGTCCTCTAATTACCAAAATGGTTGCCACTGCAGCCCTTCAGGAAATGTGTTAGAAACATTACAGTTTGTCAGGGGGGCACATCAGACATTTCTAACGTTGTTTTCTTTATCTGACATTATTATCCAAATGTTTTGTGACTTAAACGACTCTGTATTTGTTGTTCACTGGCAGCTAAATAAGAGAAAAAGTTTTTGGAAAGAGAGTGAATTCAAGTCCTGGGACCAAAGCCTGTTCCATTAGCAGCCATAATAGCCTACTAATTAAGAAAGTGGCTGGAATGAAAACCTTCCGGAAATGCATTTGAGACCCCTGTGTTTTTCAATACCCTAAAACCGTCCTACAGTGGCCTCCATTTCCCTTGTTCCTCACTTTCTGCTGACACAGACTGCAGATTGCATTCTGAATGGGGCTGCGAGTGTTTAAACACCGACAGAAGAGATAACATTAAAATCTTTTTAATGAGGTCATGTTTAGAGCTCTGCTTCCTTGAGTACCTGCAACAGTTCTCATTAAAATGCAACACTTGACCTTCTCATTTTTGATTGAACGCTCTTCCTGCAACTTCAAAAGCTTCCAATGAATACAGTGTCTGACAACAAGCAGTGAGTTAGCAGTTTCCTTATTTGTAAGCTCGCTGTTCCCCTGGACCGTGGCACATATTTCTATATTGTGATGGGTGAATACGTACCATTGTGAGCAGGGCACTTCTACAAGCCCTAGCATAAGGTACATGCTGCCGTCAGGTGAATTTCAGCTTCACCCCACATGCCCAGTTTGTCTCTTGGGCCTCTTCTTTTTCTTTTTTATTCTTTCCTATGCATGAATACCATGGTGAGGGATAGGTCTGTGCAAGGTGGTAGTCACAGGCAGCCAGCTAGACATGGTTGCCACTGACAGGACAGATGGTTTTCCTTTGATTTGTAGCCCTCCTCACCTCTACATGAAGAGTTTTCAGACTTACACGCCTTTATCTTTAATCTGCAGCATTCGACTGCAAACCACGCTCAGGTCTCATTATTTTGGCTGAAAAATAGAATAGCTCTAGGATATTCGAGAGTTTTCATTTCAGAGCAGACCTTTGAATAATTGCTGAACATTACAATTAAAAGAGAGATTTCTGGCTCATTTAGTCTGATGCACTAATGAAGTTGACTAATTGATTTAAGGTTGGGCCTAAAGCTGCAGTGGTGGCATTTAGGAAAAGAAAATGGTGGTTTAATGTCTTCGTCGATCTCCTCACGCCGACCACTTTGTATAACCAGATTAGCCGCTATTAATAAACTTATTAATAAACTTCGCACTGACAAGCCATTAATCAAAGATTGCTTCTGGCATGTAATACTGTATAAAGTCATAATGTAGTAGTCTATTACTGCTTTTGAAAAAGAAATATGATGCTGTTCAAGCCTGAAACACCAAACGTGGAGATCAAAGCCAATAAAACTGTCTTGTATTGAATTAAAGAGATGGGCCCCCAAAATGCTCTTTTTAGAGTTGTGGAATATCAAAGATGAAGCGTACAGATTCTTTGACATCCAATATGGTCAGGATATTGAAGCAGAGAGGATTAGGGGCAAAAAAATGAAAGTGTGCAAAGTCTTCCCATGTAAGATAGGAACGGAATGGCGTAGTTCCAAAGCCTACACTTTCCTTTTTGAATTACTGTGGAGGGTTGAAATAACTTTAGGCAGGATACTCCATTGTTAGGTTCACCTAGCTAGCATGAAATTGGTCCCATTTTTACCCACAGAACAGCTTGAATTCTTTGAAACATGGCTTCAAGAAGCAGTGGAAAAATTCCCTGATTATTTTTTTTTTTTTTACATTTTCTAAGCATTTTCTACATCCATACATTCATGGTGCAAATCCGTTCCACCTCATCCCAAAGGTGCTGCGTTTGATTATGATCTGAGAACTGTGCAGACCAATGGAGTAAATTATTTAATATTTAATTGTTTAATTATTTATTATTGAAGTCGCTGCAATGTTCATAGAGCCAGCTTGAGATGCCAAATGCATATCCTGCTGGAGTCACCTATTTGATAGGGAATAGATTGTGACCATAAAGGCGTGTTCATGGTTAATGGTCAGCATTCACATGTAGATCTGCTGTGGCACTCTCTTGACAATCACTTTGTATTAAGACGCCTATGAAAACATCCATCCATCCATCCATTATCCAACCCACTATATCCTAACTGCAGGGTCACGGGGGTCTGCTGGAGCCAATCCCCGCCAACACAGGGCGCAAGGCAAGAAACAAACCCTGGGTAGGGCGCCAGCCCACCGCAGCTATGAAAACATGTCCCACATCATTACACTACCATCTTTAGCTGATACTGTTGGCACAAGGCAGGCTGGCTCCAAGGATTTATTTATTTAGTTTACTCACTTATCTACTGAGGGCAGCACGGTGGCGCAGTGGGTAGCACTGCTGCCTCGAAGTAAGGAGACCTGGGTTTTCTTCTTTCTAGTTTGCATGTTCTCCCCGTGTCTGCATGGGTTTCCTCCGGGTGCTCCGGTTTCCTAAATTGTCCCTAGTGTGTACTTGGTGTGTGTGTGTGCCCTGCCCAGGATGTGTTCCTGCCTTGTGCCCTGTGTTGGCTGGGATTGGCTCCAGCAGATCCCCATGACCCTGTGTTCGAATAAAGCAGGTTGGACAATGACTGACTGACTCATCAACTGTCACACACATGCTTTTAGGAGGCAGTCAACAAGCCCAAAGGTGAGTGAAACATCGCGAGACAAGGGGTTGATTTGTGGCACTAACGCCTCTCTCTCGTCAGACGAAAAGAAGACAAAAAAAAAACATACCTTACTTCCGGGTTCCAAGATGGCTGCTGAAACGTCACTTCCAGCTCCATATGATGACATCACTTCCTTCATTACCTCACTTCCGGTTCCCCTTTGATGATGTATCTGTCCAACAGTTTCAAGGTCATCTCCTGCCAACTCATTTCCATCCTACATTTTGTCCATATAAACACCATCTTTTTCTGTTACTGTTGTGAATTTTTGTATAGGCTTTTTTTATCAGATTCAAATTCTTTTACATTTTTCTTTTGTCCAGCGGACATTATACGGAGACAGTGCCCAACCCTTTTTTTGTAAAAGTGCTTTATTTGAAAGCTTATTACACTACCTAGTTATGTATTTATTTATTTTTAAAGATTCTGTAAAAAGCTAAATTTCTCCCAGGGAACAAATGCAGTTCTATCTATCAGAACTTTCATCTTTCATCTATATGAAAACAGAATATTACAAAAGAATCCAACTTGATCAAACAAACAAGATGAAGATAGCATATTTAACAGTGTGCTTCAAAATCAATAAAAAACACCCCTCAGCGTTCAGCTCCCATTCTGACCCCACCTTGTGCAAGTATCAATAGAGTGGAGCCGCAGACCTCCAGTGGTAGACCTTCTACTATAAGAACCCTGTGATGTGATTCAAGGGCCTGTGGATGGAGGTGTGAAGTGCAGTGTCTTGGCACAGACCAATGTGTGCTTGTAATATGGCTGCATTTCACTAAACAAAAGTCTAATAACATTAATTGATAGAGTGTATGACTTCAATATTAAACTATAGTGTACTATTTCTTTTTTTTATTAAATTATTTGATTTTCAAAAAGCAGAGCATTACAATAGCACCCTTTTTCAATCAAACAATTAATAACAGAACAAACTGGCCGTTTGACAATAAAATACAAGTATTTAGGGCTTACCTGGAAGAAGAAAAGCACATATTCACAAAGCGTATCAAGGAAGAAAAACAAATGACAGCTGCCCCCAGTAAGAGTAACCACCATGGAATCCAAATGCAATGTTGTGTAGGACAGTAGATATGGAAGGATGACGTCTTGATCTCCTTAAAACTAGTTACATTGCTTAAGTGTTGTGGATGCGTGAATGAATACAGGGTGAGTCTAAAAACTGTTGGGGTCACCCCTTTTAATTCCAAATAGTTGTAAATCAAAATATGTGCACAGCAGCACAAAACAGAAATAAGAATAATAGAGATGAGACCAGGCCATTCACGGGGAGCTCCATCATTTAACAAGTCCTGGTCCAAATGAGACACCAAAATCTCTAGACGTCGGATTTTTATAGCCCTTCAGCCTGGAAGTGCAGGGTCACCTTCCCTTAAGGTGCGTCTTTTCACTGCTGCAGAGGAGAGAAAAGGCGAGACTGTTAGCAACAGCTCCCCCTCTCACTCCAGCGGGATATTGTGTTCCTGTGATAATCTGGGAAGATATTTCCCCAATGTATGACAGCATTTACCCAGCTAATATCTAAATAATATCTCCGACACACAGGGTTACAGTTTTAAACTTGCTTTGTTAAATTTGCCCACTTAATATTTTTTATAACACACACTTAAGAAATGATCAGCAAATGCTGCTACAAAAGTTCATTAAAAAAATGAACCAGTTGAACATGGCTGCATACCTACAGTTGCAGACTGAACGTGGCATTGATATAAATAATTATATATTTAACATGTAATGTCCAGCAGATGTTATGAAAATAGCAATGAAAATGGATGAAAAACCAAAGCATTTGACAAAATACAGTTGTAAGATGGAGATATTTATACAGAAAATGGTTGTCAGATGTGATGTGGTAGGAAATGATGTCAAAACTGTTGAACAGAAGTGACATCATTGTGAAGGAACCAGAAGTGATGTCATCGTTAGGGAGCCGGAAATGATGTCATTTTTTGGGAGCTCAGACGTGACATCATTATCAGGAGCCGGAAGTGGAAAGTGATGTTGGGCTGCCATTTTGTGAATCTGGAAGTGGTGAATGTGAGTGAATGAAATCGTTATTTTTCTTCTTTGGTTATAAAGAAAAAGAGAAAAAGGCATTAGTACCATAAATCAACCCTTCATCTCGCGAGATTTCACTCACCTCATGGCTTGTTGACTGCCTTCTAAGTGCACGTGTGTGACAGTGACCTTGTCTCATGGCAATGTTATAGCAACCATTTATACTCCTACAAAACAACAGGACCAGAGACACACCATGTTTCATGTTTCCACTTGTGCATGGGAAAACCTGTACAGCCAACCCCAACAAAATGATCGCAAAAGTGAAGGTAATTATAGATTTACCCTTGCATTTACGATATATACATTTTTATTTCAATACAAACCCCAGACTGATGTTTACTCGGATATGCTGACCCAAATTTTAAGTTGCTTTGGATAAAAATACCTGCTAAGTGAATAACTGTAAGTGGGAAAATGTAAACACACAAGCTATACAAATTAATAAATATACTGACAAGATTTCTCTCCTGTTAAATAAAAAAGACATTCAGAAGAAATAGAAAAGAAACACCAGGTAAGGGCTTAATAAACAGAGTCTGAAGAGAACAGAACACTGTATTTAAGAACCAAGAGGGGCTAACGGTTGTTGAAAAAAATCATGAAAGGGCTTCCAGATGAAGTAGAATTTGTTTATATTGCCCAGAGCAGAGTATCCAATTTTTCCAATCTTAGGGTTAACATAACATCGCTAACTCGGAATATATAGCAGGGTGGAGCAGCTTGTTTTCAGGATAGGGAAATGGGCTGCCATTAATTTTAAGAGGATATGATCTGGAAATGTAACAAACAGCTCTAAAGTGGGGTTGCAATTGTATTACACGCATGATGGCAGATTCTCTGTGGCATCGCTACTTAAATGAACTACAATTCCCAGCAGCCTTGGGAGTACCAACAACAACAACAACATTTATTTATATAGCACATTTTCATACATAAAATGTAGCTCAAAGTGCTTTACATGATGAAGAGAAAAAAAGACAAAGTAAGAATTACAATAAGACGAAACTCATCAACATAGAATAAAAGTAAGGCTGATGGCCTTAAAACAAAAAAAAAAACAAAAAAAAAAACAAACTCCAGATTGGATGGAGAAAAAATAAAATATGCAGGGGTTCCAGACCATGAGACCACCCAGCCCCTCTACTGCAACATTGAGCAGCCTTGAATACTTGCCAACCGGAGCTGCTGGGTGTAACAAGATAGAGTATTACTTTTTAAAAAACAGCTGTAAGAGGCCATCAAGGGGATTTTGGTTGTCTTTTTGTTACAATGTTTGTAACCACTGGGTTACACTTTTCTCTGTAATTATGTTCTTGACCTGTTCTTGTCTGCTTGTACATGTGATATCGTCTGGGTTTGAAAATATCTTTAAGTGGGAGCACTCCTATTCACTAAAACATATCACTTACATCAGCATCGTGGTAGGAGAAAGCTCTGCATTTCATTCAGGAGGCTCTTCACATGGTTTTCTTTCCATCTATCACCATTGTCTGCATCTGCATCTTGTGAACTTTGTCCTTAATATTATATCGTTTTGGCTTTGTGTTTTTTTCTGTTTTTTTGGATGGATAAAGTAAAAGAAGATCTGAAGGAAAAGGTCTTCACTGGTGAGGAGGTGCAATATCAAGTATATCAACCCCCATAGAAGTGTGAAATGATGAACAGCATCATTTTGATTAAACTGCCATTTGCATGTCTCTGTTTGTGAGTATGCAACCCAAATCAGGGCAGGGTGTGTTCCTTGCGTTCTCGAATTGAAATAAATAAATCGTACTTTTAAAGACAGGGAGAATCTGAGCACTTGCAGCTGCTACAAATATGTTGAATATAAATGGAATGAGTGCAATAATCTATGTGCTAGTGTTTCAGAGGCATGCGTAGTTACAGTAACAGTCGCATTACTATCTGGGAATATGGAGGGAAACAGGCAAGTTTCAATTTGCACACAGTTTCATGAAAATAACGGCAAAATTTGATGTTGCAATTCCAAAATGCTTTTTTGGGATTTGAATGTTTTTTTTTGTTGTTGTTTTTTTGAAGCAAAACGAAGAACACTGCTTCCTAAAGCCTCTTTTCCGTAGCTATGTAAACCGTGTAATCCGTACCACAATGGTAAAATCAATTCTATTTCAAATCACTGCGGAGAAGTGAGATATTGCATACTATCTACACAAACCCACACCAAAACACATCACTAGGCATATTACTTTGTCTTCTCAACAGTCAAACAAAATACACAGAAAATCACATCTGTCGAGACTCGCATCTTTACCTTTGCATTATTCTAGTTGAGGATATGCACACTTTCAGTGATTTTGTTTTCATAAGAATTACTTTAGAATGCTTTGAATTGACAAATGCCCCACATATGATATACCGTTTAACTTATCTTCATGTGTAGATACGCAAGACATTGAGCTTATTCGGGTTCCGTCCTATTTTTGGCCCTCTAGGTCCTGAAAAGCCCTCTGTTTAGGCCATTTTTGGACCATATTTTGTGCAAGAAATGACACCCTTGTGAAAAAGAGTAAACCAATAGTTGCCTTCAGCAAAAATGATCAGCCGGGCTTGAAGTTGTGCAGGCCATATCAGCTGACTCCAGGGGTTCACACCCTAATGGGATACAATGGGTCAAATTTTCTCCTGTTCACAAAACGTTGAAAAAATGGGCATTGGTAACGTGCACATCTGAAACGTTTTAACCTCAATCTGAGAACACTTGTCTTTAATGGATTATTTATTTATTTCTGAAAGATGCACTGCACTATTTTTGTTGAAACATAAAAGCATAAGCACCTTTGAGCATTACTCTTGTCTGTTAAGTGTCCTCGTTGCATAGCTTACCCCAGTCTTGTTATTGAAGGTCCCAGGTTCAAGGACACTGTGGTAGCTGGAGCCAGCCAGGACCATCCTAGGGGTGAACTGTTTTTATAGGCACCTGTAACAAAGGCGCTATATAGGCGCCTGACCCTACACAGATAGACACGGAGGCACGTATAAAAAGTATTTTTATTTTTCTTCAGCTGTGGGACATGTCTTCCCCATGCCACACAGCCCAAACACAGTCCCAAAGCACACACTGAAACCACAACACATTTTTCTTCCTCTACCACCACTCCTCCTCAAGCTTTGTCTCCTTCCTCCCAACTCTGGCTCTTTGAGTGGTGGTGGCTGGCCTTTTTATAACCCACCCGGAAGTGTTCCAGGTGCTTAACCACCTTGTCCTAATTGCATCTCCGGGTGGGGCTGAAGATTCACCCAGCCAGGCTGCCGAGTCCATGCAGCTCCCCCTAGCGGCCATCCGAGCCCTCAACCAGGCTGTGGAGGACTCCATCTCCCATGGAGCCCTACGGGTGGTTGGGGAATCACCGTCAGCCATGGAGACTGCCACTAAGCGTCCCGGGGGAGGTACTGGACTGCTCATGGTGGCTCCCCCGGAGCATAAGCAGCATGGGACCCGGCTGTCCTTCACACACCGTATATGAACTTGTTAGAAGCAACAGAAAGGCAGAAATGCAAGAGGAAATCTTGTGTTAAAAATCAGCTTATATCCAGAAGTCTCTCCATCTTGCTATAAACTTGAAAAAACATGTGACACTGTGTCTCACAAATAAGAGAACAACATCAGCATTTGTTCTAACCCAGCTCTGGCAATTCTGTACATGTCCAGATTACTTTGCAAATATATGGTGAGGGACTTGGTAGTGAAAGAAAAAAAAAGCCGTCAGAAAGTGAACACCCTGGCCCAATTCATCTCTTGGTGCAGTGATAAATATGCAGAGAAGGCATTATTAGTGCAAACATAAGCCTAGAGAACAGAGTGAATATACCCAGGGATCAAAAATCTCTGAAAAACAAATATGTGAAGGATGTAAAAAGAAAATCAAATTCAGTAAAATCTGTGATTTTTCTAAGTCAAGGGAGCTCTAGAGAACAAGCATTATGTATTTGTTGGTGTGTCAAATAATATAGCAGTGTGCTAAACAGATCTGAAACATCCATTATGTGAACAATTTAGAAGAGCTATACTGATTCAAATTTTATTTACAAAAAAACACATGCATGATTAGGGATGATACAGTATTTAAAAAAAAAATAAATAAATAAATTCAATTCAACTCCCACCCATGAGAAAGCGAGAAAGGCCAACAGCAGGAATAAAAATTATTTTAAAATGTTATGGATTAGATCCTGCCAGGTTTTAAAAACGTTTTGAACAGTTCCTGTAAGGGAGAATTAATTTTTTTCCAATTTCAAATAGTATATAACATCAGTTACCCACTGACTTAAAAGAGGTGGGCTAGGATTCTTCCATTGAGCAAGACAAGTCTATATGTTAATAGTGAAATAAAGCCAGTTACAGTTTGTTTGTCCTTCTCCACTTTAAGCCCATCTGGAAGTACCCCAAACACAGCTGTTAATGGATTACCAGGGATTGTGACACCAAGGCTGTCTGGAAGGCATTTAAAGATTTTGGTCCATAATGATGTTAATTTGGTGCAGGCCCAAAACATGTGATCTAGTGAGGTTAGAACTTGATTGCAACGTTCGCAAGTTGGATCTTGCCCTGGAAACATTTTGGACAATTTTAAATGAGCGAGATGTGCTCGATATATAATTTTAAGTTGAATAATTTATGCTTTGCGCATATGGAGCTTGAGTGAATTCGGTGCATGGCTGCCTTCAACTGGTTTTCTGAAATGTTGAGTGAGAGATCCTTTTCCCACTATACTCTGGGATCTTTAAAAGGAAGGGACTTTAAAATGTTTTTATATATTATAGAAATGCTGTCCAAGTCCTCAAGACTTATGAATATTTCTTCCAGAATAAAAGTAATTGGGAGGTAAGGAAAATTGGGCAGATTTTCTTTAGCAAAGTTTCTAATTTGGAAAAAGTGGAAAAAAACTGTGTTGATGGCAAGTTACATTTGGAGTGTAATTGGTTGTAGGATTCAAAGACGTTATATTTGCACAAATCTTTAAGTGATTTAATCCTGTACATTGTCCAAACATTAAAAACTGTGTAAGTTTGAGAGGGTGGAAAAAGGTGGATCTTGTGCAGAGGTGCCACAGATAAAAGCTTCTATGTCTTAAAATGCTTCCTACATTGGTTTCATATTCTGAGGGAATGAAGCACAATTGCGTTGTTAGTATATTGGCGATAACTTGTATTTACTGGGGTACAAAGCAAGGAATATAAAGAAAAACCGAAGCATTTTATTTCTATTGCAAACCAAGCCTGTGTATGTTCATCTATTTGTGTCCATGTCCAGGTTTTAATAGCTTGTATATTTGCCACCCAGTAATAAAACTGAAAGTTAGGTAGAGCCATGCCACCATCCACCTTGGGTCTTTGTAGGGTCGCTCTTTGGATACGTGGATGTTTTGAATTCCAAATAAATGAGGTTATGATTGAATCTAATTTCTTAAAAAATTATTTGTTAATGTATATGGCGATGCTTTGAAATAGAAAAAGAAGCTTAGGAAGGATATCCATCTTAATAATGTTTATTCTTCCAGCTAAAGTGTGGTGAAGGGTGGACCATATTTGTGAGTCTTTCTTAAGTTTTTCCATGCAGACATCAAAATTTTGTTGAGTAAGAGCTTTATGATTACTTGTGATGTTTAGCCCTAGTTATTTAAACTGAGCTTTGATGATAAAAGGGAAGGTGTCCAATCTAATATTGTGTGCAAGAGAAAGAGCACACTTTCATTCAAATTAATTCTGAGTCCAGATACAGGACTGCAGGCACAGTATTTTATGGGTCTGAGATATACAGTACCACATCATCTGCATATAGTGATATTTTCTGTTCAAGTCCTACTCTGATAATTCCCTTTATCTCAGAAGCATTACGAAATGAATTCTCAATGTCGATTCCAAATAGCAGTAGTGACAGGGAGCATCCTTGTTCAGTACCACGTTCAAATTGAAGTAGTCTGAAACAATGTTGTTAATACAAACTGAAGCTTCTGAACTGGTATACAGCAGTTTCATCCATGCACATATGTTTGTTGCAAACGTTTCATCATGAACAGGGGTTCAACACAACAGCTTACATGCCTTATCAATGGTTCAATTATAGAATATTTATTAAAGGGATACTCCATCCAAAAATAATATTTTATTTAAATGTTAATTACTTCATGTGCATTATAGTGGCAGCTGAGAACAGTTTCTAATTTCTGATCTTATGCTTTCATGCAGAAAGTCGTAAAGAAATATGATTCAATGGTTATAGCAGGTGACCGATGTAGGACAGCAGCAAAAAAGTATGAAAAAAAATCTCACTTTGCTTGAGTCACATAATCCATGTACAAACTCATCTATTAATTTACTCTCCACATGCTAAACATGTATTTTTTGCTGAGATAGGCACGCACACTTACATGTGAATTGAAGACCCATCTCTTCCCTTCATTCATTGGTCAAGAGCCCTGTCTGTAACTCAACAGCTCAGAATTGTGAGAATGTGTTAAACTGTTTACAAAGCATGCTGCTTTTTCCAAAAGTAAATGATCATAATAGTTCAGCAAAAATATACATATTTTGCACATTTTTAGCATATATCTGGATAACAGACATAGGGATTATGCAACACAAGCAACGTGAGAACTTTTTAAATTTTTCCCATGGATGTTTTCATGTTGTTTGCTGTTGTCCAGTATTGGTGACTGTTAGTTCCATTATAAGGACTATTCCCTTAATTTGAGATTAAACTCTATTCACGAAACCACAGAAAGTCAGGAAATACAAAGAAGCAGAATTCATAGTTCCAAACTAGCAATTATGGAACCTAATCATACACAAAAAGAACTAATTCTTGACTTATGAAAGCAAATGAAATTAAGAAATTAATATTTATCAAAAAGGTGGTGTAGATGATGAATGGACACTTGGATATCAGCTAGCAATGACAAATATGTCAACATTAAAAAACATGTGAATATTTGCTTTCTTACCTTAACGTGTTATACAAATGTACCTGGGAAATGCTGGACACTTTAGCCCATTCAAGTTAATAACATTTACGTATCTAAAAACACAAAACTTGTGAAAGCCCATCAAAATTATTTTACAATATTTGGTTACAAGCCGAACATGTAGTGTGTCTGTGAAACTTGGTCAGTCCAAAAAATCTGGTTGATCCTATAGGAACATTTTACTGCTCAAAGGCTGTTCTTTGATGGCTCATGAAACTTAAATGAGATTCTCATTTATGTTTCATTTAAGGATTGACTTTCTCACAGATGTTTCTCCTAAAATTCTTTAGGAGAAATAGCTTTAGACAAAAGGAAAAATGAGAGTCAACTGATGTAAAAGGAGTAAAAATAGAGAATTTGTTTTGAAAAGCATATTACATTTGGTGAGGTCTCTTTCAAGACTTCATTATTATTGGATTGATGCCTTTATCCAAGGTGACTTATGATATCTGACATACAATTGCTTCAATTTTTTTTTTATTTTTCCAATTGGAGCACAGGCAGGTGAATTGACTTTCTTGTGGTCACACAGGTGTCAGTAGTGGGATTTGAGCCTTCAGTTTCAGGGTTTGAAGTCCAAAGTCTTAACCACTATGCCACACTGCCTGTTTTCTTCCAGAATGAGTATGATCGAATCAAAGCATGACAATATAAATTAGAACAACTAATAGTATTATTCAGAAGTAAAGACTATAGTCTTATAATCATAGTAAAGTGATACTGCTACAAACAACCAAGCACATAATAGACATACTTTCAAAATGCAAAACAGAAAAAAAAATGTCAAGAAACTACTTGGAAAATCAGAATCCATTGTGTGACTTTACTGAGATCTGTGCTGAAGCTCAAGAGGAGACCCTTATGAGAATACTGGGGTGTTTTGTCTCAGAATTAAAATCTGAGAAGCACAAGTCCAAAGAACATGTCACCATTTTATTTATTTCTGATCTCATAGCTGTTTAGGAGAAGCCAAAAAATATTAAGGAGCTCTCTTTTTGATTTTTTTCAATCCTATGGGATGAAACATTTGAAAAATGAATCACTTTATTGAAGGATCACTTCAATCCCAAATCTGTAATTCCAGGTGGAAAACCAGAAGGAATATTTTTTAAATATGTGTCAAAGTGACTGGATTACCACAAAGTCACAACTGAATAGAGATTAATACTCAAAACCGCACACATTTTTGATAGAGCAATAAAACTGCAACCAAAAACAAGGGAAACTTTTATAAAAAGGTTGAAGAGACCCCATTCAGAGCATCGGTTACAGAAAATTCAAAACATGGAACGAGAGCAATGCCAATTTTTAAAGCATACAGCAAACTATGCTCTTGATGTGCCATTCAAAGTCCAAAAGTTTTAAAGAAAGAAAAATACATATTTGGATCAAGGAAAGTCAGACAGCAAAAGATGTTAAGAAAGTGAGAACTGAAACTGAAGCAAAGAAAAATACACAGAGTATGCCTTATGAAAAAAAAAGATGAGAATGATAATGAAGAGCTTTTAAATTCACACAATTTGAAAGAAAGGAAGATTCCCAAAGTAATATCTGTCACTGAAAGCTTGAGAGTGAATGAGAAAAAAAAAATGTGCAGCTTGAAACAGATATGGGTAGTGGGCTGAAGGTAAAGAACAAAACAGAATAATTGAAACTGTGGGAAAATGCAAAAGTGCCTAAAGTGCAGATGGGTAATATTAAAACACTGACATATATAGGTCAGAGTGACGGTAACTTTAGCTATACCAGAGTAAAGGTACAGCCTAGGGAGCTGGTGGAAAACATCCTGTAGTTGTTGTAGGAGAACAGACATAATAAGATGATAGCTAAGGGGGTTCACAAAGAGCTTATAATGGACTGCAAGACTTAAAATGCACTGAATAAAAGTAGGGAAGGAATGTTAAAGTAAGTGCTCAGCAAACATGAAGATCTTTCTAAAGAGATGGATGGATCAGCAGGATTTCCTGCTTAAACCTGTGTTGCTAAGGAGGCATTGTTGAGATTCTTTGTGGCAGGAGAGCTACTGTGGGAGAACTGAAGTGGAAGCAGACTTTGAGTTTTTAGCAGCAAAATGATACCACCTGTGAAAAATGCCAGTAGCATAGGTGTTAAATATGGAAATTCTGTGAGATTATGTGGAGAATATAAAATGATTGTGACTACAGTTTCCAAATAAGAGCAAGGAGGTAGGCAGCAGGTCATAAATTTAGATAATAGGCACACATATCATTTGATTGCTTTACATGAGACACCAAGAAATATGAGATTGTACATACTCATAAAAAAGCATTTTGGTAAAATATTTTATGCTTTAGAGATAATGCTAGGCATTCGATAGTCAGGTAACCATTGAATGCAGGGCCTGTATCATGTGTCAGTTTTTCCTTATGGCGCAGAGAGGTGAGAATAATCACAAGCATCTTCACATCTAAAGTAGAGTAGTGTGAGACTAAGTGTAAAGTCATGCATATTTAGTCAGTTTACATATTCATAGGTTAAAATCCACAGACTACAGGATGAATGAGGTGACAGCAGCAGCAAATGCACTTCCAAATACAACTTCTGCCAAGAGCTGAAGCAAACTACTAATAAAAAGATGCCATTCAGCCCAGACACTGCTTGACACGTCTCCTAATCTTAGCACATTATCACTTAGTTAAGGGTCCCCAAAGTGTACCTCAGCGTACCAACTTCTGCATACCTGCTGTTTTTTCCCTGAATAAAATACCCTGGATTTCTTGTGAATTGTATCCTTAAAAAAGGTCCATTCATTTTTGAAAGAGCTTGAAAGCCATTATGCTGACCATCTTGATATTATTTGTTCCCAAATTTGGCATTTTAACAGGAGCATTTTAAATAACATAAATAGACAGGTAAGTAAATATATACTATATATGCACCCACATTATGGTCTGAACACACACCAGAATGGTAAACAAGGAAGAAAACTTAGAAAGAAAATGTCTGCCTTGGCAGTCACAGTCACTGTAAGGCATTATGCAGGCGTATTGCCGTTGGTATAACTGAGCCTCAGTAGAATTTCTTGACACACATCTGCTGAATAATTTGTTAGCTGAAAGTCCTCAGAGTTAGTGTGTCTGAGAGAAGATGTGCTGAATTGTTTATAATGGCACTCAGTTTTGTTTTAATTATCTCCTTCGCTACAACCTCTGGGGGTCCACAGTGTGTCCTATAACTGAGCCTGTCCTTTTAATTAGCTTGTTAATTAGGTGGCCCTCTCTTGATGTTACCACCACACCACAGCATAGAGAATCTTACTTGCCATCACAGAGATATAGAAATGTGAAGGATGTCACCTCCCACATTAAAGGAACACAGTCTCCTAAAGAAGATGAGCCTGCTCTGCCCTTTCTTATATAGTTCCTCTGTTTTCCGTTGATGTGTACCCCTAAGAACTTGTAGAAGTAGACCACCTCTATAATCACTCCTTGAATAGTAACTGGGCATAACAGTTCTTGGTGTACCAGTTTCTTGGCTTTGCTGATGCTACATTGCAGACAATTCTTTGTGCACCAAGAAACAAAGTTCTCCACCTGACTCCTACACTCTGTCTCATCGCTCTAATCGATAACCCCCATAAGTGTAGAATCATCAGAGGATTTCTGCAAATGACACAACTTGGTGCGTATGTATAGTCGGAGGTGTACAAGATTGTTCCCTGTGGTGCTCTGGTGTTGCTCACATTCATATCAGAAACACAGGTCTTAAGTCTGAAACTGCGGTCTGCCAGACAGATAGTCCATTATCCAGGACACCACAGGCTCACCCACCTGCATTTTTCCGAATTTACCACTTAACAGGGATGGCTGGATGGTATTGACGGCACTGAAGAAATCTAAGCACATGTCCAAGTGAGAATAAGCCATGTGGAACAGACAGTTAATTACATTCTCTGCTCCAATGTTCGTCCGATAAGCAAACTGCAGTGGGTCCAAGTGGTGTACAACAAGAGGACTCATATGGTCTCTCCAGGACCAGTCTCTTAAAGGTCTTTGTGATGTGAGACATAAACGGTCTTTAGTCATTAGGTGAAGAGGAGCCTGTACTCTTTGGAACAGGAACAATGCAGGATGTATCATGACTGTAAGAACTGCAATTGGGTTATCGCTTAATATTTAATTGATTATTTCATTTTTTTCTAGTAGCTCATAGGTAACTGTCCTGTTATTGGCCTTGTTACTCTTCTCTGTAATTTCTCCGCCTTGTAAAACTGAGACAAGAACTGCATATGCTATTCGAAAAATGGTCATTTTCTATTCCGGTTTATTTATGGAAAAAATGTTCGAAATTCAAAATAGATACTGTATATCCAGTGACTTCAGCTACTGTTAAAGAAATGATGATGCATGCCATTCTGTGTTTGTTGAAAGACTGATAAATGGATCATGCTTTGTCAGCATAAATTTGCAAGGCTCTTAGTTAGAGAGGTCTTGTACACAATACGAGTACTTCATAACTCTACACATAACTGAGTTGCAGAATGTGAAATACAAATTCTCACAAGGTTGGTTGAAAGCGAGTCCAAAAAGCATTGTGACTAATTGTTTTGTCTTGGTAGAGTAATATCTCTACTTTCCCCTTTTGTATTATTAATATGTAGCCTTTGTCAGAATGCCTCAGATCTCACAGACGTGCCACTGTTTATAAGGTATTGTACCATATAACTTCTCCCTACCTTCCCTTCTACATGTATAACCTCAGGCAATTAGGTGTAGTAAAAGACAAGCAGGAGTTAAGTTACAATTTAAATAATGTATTATTGTTGATAATCATAAATAATAACAATAAGTACATTTGAATATTGGCAACCATACAACCTGATAAATGCTGATGTGTAGTTTCTGGTGGTACACAGACTTGTTAGTTACTTAAAATGTCTCTAGTTAAGGCATCATTTGTGGTCAGTTTTCTTCAGAACAGCCCGCATGCTTGTTAATATGGCTGCCGAGCTGTGCTCTTCATTGTGTTGTTATTTTCAGTTCATGGTGTGAGATGGTCTTTCATCAGTTTGGTAAGAGAGAGAGAGTGAGGTAAAGCAAGCAAATGTATAGGTTTTCTGTCCAACTCCTAGAGCCAATAGGGCGTTGTGATACTTAAAGGCTTTTAACCAGCCAAACAGTTCCAAACAGCCATACTTCAGACCAATGGGGGGATAGAACACCTTCACACCTGCCCTCGAAACCGTGTGTTAAGGTAAAGCTTGTCTCCTGTGGGGGTCGAGAGAGAGACTTCAGCAGAGAAATACTTACCAAACTTGTTTAAGGCACTTCCCCCCAACCCTGTAATAAAATTACCCTAAAAGGGGGAAAGGGGTTCTTAAACCATCAAACCATTGCTGTTATTATCAATAATGTAACACTAATATTACATTGCTTTGTCTAAGTTACAAATAAAGACATACAAAATATTTATCAACTTGTATGCAAAATTTCACATCACAACAGTAAATCAGTAAATACATTTAGCAGCAAAAAACGAACTCAGTTAACTGGAAAAACGATGCATGAGTGTGAAATAAAAAGTAGAAAATTAGTGTGAACTTAACAGTGGAGGCAAACAAAACAAAAGACCAATACAAACAGTACCTGCATACACAAATATGAAACCTCAGAGCAAGAGACTTTATTACAACAGAGCCTAAGTGAAGTGAGCCTGTCTCCATATCAGAGCTGGCTTCAGAACAAATTAGCAGGCAGTAGCACTGGAGTTTCACAGGAGGAGCCGGCGTGTGATGTTAATGCAAATAAAACACAGCCTTTTAAATTTTCAACAAGACTATAAACACAACAGACTAGAGCAAGCAGAACTTCATCTGACACACAAGGTCAAAGCTATTGAACGTGTAAGGGCTGGAAAGGAGAGTGATATCTAGCATTCTAGCATATAGGCTGATAATTTTTTTTTTGTAAAATTGACTTTTATTTATTGAACTTTGAGCCATACGGTTTAAGGAAATCCTGTGGCTATGCAGGACAATACTTAGAAGAAGAAGAAGAACATTTAAAGGGAATCTGTATGGGTCTTCTGTTGCTTGGGACATTTATGACCCTACTAGATCATATAAGAAGGTTTGTTTTGAAGCTCTGGGGTCTGTCATTTGTGCTTGGGGGGGGCTGAAGGCTCTGCACCGATGTGCTTGTAACTGATTGCACAAGAGTGTTTTACTATAACCTGCACCCTTGTTGTGTGCAAAGCCTCTGCTTTGATATTCCATTTGTGACATCAGAAGCCTGGTTTTACTTGGACAGGTGACATTTGTTAAGTTCTGGTAGGAGGACAAGTAGATGCACCCCTTCCCCTTCCAGGAACACAGCCTGGGGGAATATAGATAGCCGAGATGACAGGACAAGCAGGTTAGTTCTAGCAAGGGAAGAAGTGGAGGCTGAGTCTCCCTGGTCTGATTCACTGGGAAATGTATGACATCCCATTGGTCTGGGAGGTACATCAAGCCAGACTGGCAATACATTTAGAGGAAGACACAAGCTCAGTGTCTCTGCTGTTCCATTTATGCAGTTGCGTTTCAGTCCAGGGTTCCCTTCTGGTTGGGATTCAAATTTATGTTTTAGGTCTGTTTCTTCATTTGTAATTCTTTATTTTTGTTAATGTTATTTCTGTTGAATATTTGCATTATTCCTTTTATTTATTCGTGTTTGTGTACGTATGCTGCCTGTGTTGTGTTCTTTGTGTTTTGTGGGTGGTTTCCTAAGAGTTGGGGCCACCCAACAATCACCATCAGGAACTGCCCTCTGCCCTAAATATCTTGAAGGCCACTTATAGTTCCTGGCAGTTCATATTGAATGCGCTCTGGGAGTTGTTGAGTTCTTGTGTTGGAATTCCGCAGGTCATTCCTGGGAACTCAGTGCTCCCAGAAATGACACAGCGCACGGGCCTCTCACATGTGAATAGTTTTAGAACGAGCAACACTTATTTTTGATAAAACTATTGCAATATGTTGACACCAATAAAAGACTAACCTTAACTACAAGCAGTTCATGCTGTCATATAAGTACATGTATCTAGTTAGTTGCGACAACATGACAAGCGTGTGGTCGGCCAGGCAAGAGTGCACCTTCATGCAGAGTACACCAGCCGCTGAGAAAGCACGCTCTGCCTCCACTGAAGTAGGCGGCACAGTCACGCAAAAAATGCTGCAAAAGTCCGTCGTTTTTAAACTTGACAAACTCGGCCATTCATACGAGGCTTTCAACACAAACAACTGATCCAACTGCCGACTGGACCCGAGCTCTGCTCCAGTTAGAAACGTGACACCAGCCTGTACTGTCAACAGCACGTGCCACAGACGTCAATGAAGTCTGCCCCATCCTGGCATTCATGAACTGCAGAGTGCAGACTCCTCCCAGTCCACTGTGCTCAGTCTTAGTGGGAGCCAGGAGACTGACTGCTGCTGGTCTGTTGCTGACTGAATTAATCGGCAACACACTACACCGTGGGCCAAAAAACCGTGCCACTTCATTATTTTCAACTATAACTCTGTTATTTCTTGATCGATTTTTACACTTTTACATGCTATATATGCGAGCTTGGCCATGCCCGTTCAACCGGGAATTATAGCAGTTTCATTCCCGGGAATGCAGGAATGAAAAATGTCCGGGAATCCCGGGCTCCCTAATTTGTGTCCTTTTGAATTTCTCTGCATTTTTGACCTCTGTGCTCTGTTTTTCAACTTTGCCTTTGGGTTTTTGTACTGGGACTGCTTTCGACTTAGATTATCCTGTGGTTTTTAGGCATCTTCATTTTGCCATTGTGCTTCTCTGTGTGACAAACAATTTTTGTGAGAAATAAAACCTTTTTATTTTTATGAAGGGTCTGTGTTTGCCCGCTTATCTAGTCACTTTGGTGGTATATCCTCCTCCAGTGAACATTATTACAAATGTTTTTTGCTACTTTTTAGGACTTGCATGTCTTGAGACTTCTCTTCATAACACACAGCCATGCTGATGTCTCTCTGCTGTGCTACATCTACTGCATGCAGACGGCCATGTTGTGTCTCTCTCACTTCATTCAATGGCCATGTAAGACCACATTGGACTAGAGAACAATTAACATACTAAGACCTGGAAGCCTAAGCACACATGATAAACTGCTTATTAATCATGTGGTATTATTTTGCCAACACTCATTTTACTCTATTTATATTGTGTGTAACCTTTTCTCCTGTCTGTTGTGGTACCTAATTGCTTGAGGTTGTAAAAGAAGGGAGGGCATATTGAACTACAGTAGCAGTCAACACTGACAGTGACCAGGCTGGTAAGAATAAACATACAAGGTGCCATAGACAGGTTGTGGTCTACAAAATAGAAAGTCTGAAAGGGAAAATACGATCGCCCTAGGACCCTACTACACAACAAAACACAACCTATATCATACAGTGTTGAAACTACCTGCACATGCAATGGAAGAGCGTAGCATAAAACAAAATTTAACAATAAACTTATACTGCACATTTAAACTCAATAATGACCCATTTGGCTACTACAATAATGCCTTTAAAGCCGGGGTCGCCAGCTCCGGTCCTGGAGGACCACCGTAGCTGCAGGTTTTTTATTCTAAACCTTTTCTTAATTAGTGACCTGTTTTTGCTGCTAATTAACTTCTACTTTGACTTGCTCTTGAAGATTCAAACCCCTTCATTGTTTATTTTCCCTTAATTCGCAGCCAAATGAGATACAAAACAAGCCAAAACAACTGGTGTCCATCATACAATATCTGAAAATAAAGAAAGATGAAGGTTTCAGGAATGCTGATCTTCTCAGGTCCACAAAACATTTTAACAGAAAAGAGAAAATCAACAATTACAGAAATGTTTGCTATTGCACCACAAGAGCTGCAACAAACCATTGAATTAAAGAACGGGTTTAATTAACAAGAATCAGAGCCTAATTAAGCAACATTTGGAGTGAAATTGGTTGGAGTTTGAGGCCCTGACTTAGTTGGTCTTCTGTTGGTTCCCTCACTTCACATTTCATTTCTGTTTGGGTACCATTTGAGGAAAGAAATGAAACAACTCAGAGGAACGATGAAGAAATTCAGGGGAACAAATCTTAAAAAAAAATTCAATTAAAATGAATTCACAAGAAGTTAATTAGAAGCACAAGCAAGGCACTCATTAAAAAAGGCTAAGAATGAAAACCTGCAGCCACAGTGGTCTTCCAGGACCGGAGTTGGCGACCCCTGCTTTAAAGCACTGCCAGCTTTATTTCCATGTTCTATGAAGTAAGCTGTACCAAGGCTGATGTGTGGCATTGCAAAGTTAAAACACACATACTGTATTTAAAGTCAAATGTTAAAACACTAAGTTCACAATTCAAAGAATTACTTTTGACGAGTCTTAGAACTGAATCTCTGCAGCTACCATACAGTTAAAGCCAGAGTACATTGCAAGATCTTTTTAAGAACAATTTTGACAGAATGACAGAAAGCACTAAACGTGGTGTCAATAGATGGTCATCTCTTCAACCCTCTCTACCGGGCAGAGTTAATATGATTGATGAATATCCTACACAGAGTTTTATTCCTGCTTCAGTGTATTCCCATAAATATTAATAAATCAGTTTCATGTGTATTAAAAGGTCAGTATTCCAAAACCAAAAGCGGGTTGTGAAATTTATAATTTGAGATAACAGAAAGGAGAAGAAAGTGCTGAATATGCACCTGTCTGGAAAGAAAGTCTTGTAAGAAGTTCTTCTTGTACTCTCTACTCAGTTGATAGTTTACTAGTAATCAGATTGTTCTTGACTCACTCCAAATATGTTAAGGAAAAGACATTACTGTGTGCTGCTCCATTACAGGATCACTTAGTGTTTCAGCTCAACCTCAGCTATGCATTGTTTAAGTCCTGGAAGACTGTAGGAATCTCAGCCTTCACACATATTTATATGAATGATGCATTTGTGCCTTCTGATTAACTTTGATGTAAATATGGAATTCCTTCAGCATGCACAATTTTTTTACAAGTTAGGAACTCTATTAATGCTCACACTAAAAATGTTTTAACTAGTGTAGATGCCACATGGGCTGGAAGGGCATCTCGGCCAGGAAAGGAGATGGTTCCTTGCCTGGACGGCAGACTCCTAACGGACAAATAAGCATCCCAGCTGGGGAGAAGAAAAGGAGCAGACCTGGAAGAAAGAGCCTGAAGGGATGGACAGACAGCCCATGGAAAGAAAAGAATATCGCTGGGGATTTTTTACTCCCCCAGCATGCCAGATAGCAGCAGCCCAGGATATCGGTGCCCAGTGGAAAGCCAGCAAGGCAGTCAGGGAGAATTAGTCCAGCAGCGCAGCCCTGCTAGGGTCACTGGGTGCCGCAAGAGTGCGCGTATAACCCAGAAATGCTTCCATTGGGCAATGGCCCTGGCACCAAAAGTACCCCCAGGTCTTTATTACAAGGCACTGCACTCCCTTAGCCAGGCGAGTCAGAGCTGGGAGGTAAAGAGGCAACACTTGACTGGAGGAGAGCAGTGTGGTGGTGAGAGAAATTGTAGTGAGGAGAGAAAACCTGTGTTTTTGTGCTTTTGGTAACTTGTAAAGGAGTGTGATGTAATAAACACACCTGTATTTGCACCTGGGACTCTGTGTATGTTCGTGTTTGGGGGGTTGCTAACACCCATGGTTCTGTCACAATAGTAATTAGAAGAATGTTGACAGCACTGCCAGACTTTATCAGTTATTGTCATAGAGCTCACCACTGGACTGTCTTTGGCAATGCTGTGAAAGAGATCTCTCTACCAGTAAGTATTTTGGTCATTCATATTCATTCTTCATCAATTTCTGCAAAACACTCCATAATTCAAGTGAAACCTGCACCCTGAATCTTACGTTTGATTGACATGTTATAACACTTCTTTTGTGATATATATGTTTAAAAAAAAATGAAAAAAGGAGTAGTGCATTGCTGCTCAGGAAAATTAGTCAGGCTTAAACATTTTGCACCAAATACAAATTTTGATTTAGTTAATTTTTATTATTCAATTATATATTTAAACATAAATACTCGTACATGTTTAAAAATGTTTCTTTTAAGTATACTCAGCAAAAAAAGAAACGTCCCTTTTTCAGGACTGTGTATTTCAACAATAATGTTTTAAAAATCCAAATAACTTTACAGATCTTCATTGTAAAGGGTTTAAACAATGTTTTCCATGCATGTTCAATTAACCATAATCAATTAATTAACATGCACCTGTGGAATGGTCGTTAAGACCTTAAACAGCTTACAGAAAGTAGGCATTTAAGGTCACAGTTCTAAAAACGCAGGACACTAAAGAGACTTGTCTACCGACTGTGAAAAACACCCAAAGAAAGATGCCCAGGGTCCCTGCTCATCTGCGTGAACGTGCATTAGGCATGCTGCAGGGAGGCATGAGGACTGCTGATGTGGCTAGGGCAATAAATTGCCATGTCCGCACTGTGAGACGCCTAAGACAGCGCTACAGGGAGACAGGAAGGACAGCTGATCATCCTCGCAGTGGAAGAGCCCGGATCTCAATCCCATTGAGCACGTCTGGGACCTGTTGGATCGCAGGGTGAGGGCTAGGGCCATTCCCCCCAGAAATGTCCAGGAACTTGCAGGTGCCTTGGTGGAAGAGTGGGGTAACATCTCACAGCAAGAACTGACAAATCTGGTCCAGTCCATGAGGAGGAGATGCACTGCAGTACTTCAAGCAGCTGGTGGCCACACCAGATACTGACTGGTACTTTTGAATTTTAGCCTCCCTTCATTCAGGGACACATTGTGAAACATTTTTAGTTTATGTCTTATGGTGTTGACTCTTTTAGTGTTCATACAAATATTTACACATTAAGTTTACTGAAAGCAAAAACAGTTGAAAGTCAGAGGACGTTTCTTTTTTTGCTGAGTATATTTGTGTTGGGAAAAATCTTATCTGGATTGGGGAGTTGGACTGCCCATCGCTCCTCTCCAATGCCAGAGAAACACTAACAATAAAAAGTTTAAATAGTCACTTGGGTGAAAGATTTCTCCTTTGGCTATTCTGGCTAAAAGTTTGTGGAGTTTGAAACTTGTTGCTTCCCTTGGTGGTCCAATCCTTTCACGCTGTATTAGCCATGTCCCAAAGTGGAACTCCGGTTTGATTAAGAGCTTTACACAAAATAATGTTAACAAATAAGCAAACACCTTGAGCACATTCGGGCTATTTTTTCTAAAAGGTACTTTATGTCTAATTTATCTGTTTATGTACTGTATATAAATGTTGTATGTCTAGTAATTTACTGTTAATCTTATATATAAACGTCTACAGATGGAAGTGTGTGTGTCCGTTTATCTGGCCAGGAAGTGCGAGGCTACAACATGAGGCTCAAAGAAAGCAACTCTTTCACCAAAGTGAAACCACAGAGAAAAGAGAAACTTGCTTAGCCGCTAATACAAAGTGATGCAAGCACATCAGCAAAACGAAACCTCTGAGAAGAGAGAAACTCGCTTAGATAGACAAAACAGAGGTGAGCACGTTGTCAAAATGAAACCAATGAGGAAAGAGAACCTCGCTTAGAAGCTAATGCACAACCGAAGCGAGTGAATGATTGAAGTGCCAGAATCCATGGTTTCTAGGAGCCCACGATTTTTACAGCACTGGCTTACACAGCTAGGCTAGTAAGTTATATTTATAAATATGCAGAAGCACTCTGAACTTTTATTCAAAGATGAACATCATACAAAAAATAATAGAACTCAGTGTGTTTATGAAAAGAAAAGAAAAAATATCCCATAGAATTCACCAGATAGTAATTTCTTTGTCCCAAAGGGAAACTGAGTCTATGTGAGTAAGAATGTGCCCACTGTTGCTGCACGTTGACAAAAAAAAGACTCAAAATTAATGATAACTAATATTAAAACTAATATTAATATTTAATACTAATGTTAAATACATTTTCTAAAATTACTTCATATATCCAACTGCTTACATGGACCCTATGCAGGATTTACCCTCATCCACTATAGACTGAATTTAAAACAAAGAAAAACAATTTAAAAGCCCTTCAAAAGTAGTTGATAAAAGCAGAGCTGTGCCTTGGGCTTATAAAAAGCTTACGCCAGGCCTGAACAGTGGTGTCCACAGAGAAGGACCCCTAGAATAAAGTGCCCTAAAGCTTGTAATAAACTTACCACCAGCCCTGAACAAATAGAAACGGAACCTAGAAATGATAATGTGATAAGAGATGTCTAAAAGAGAACAGTGTAAATACCAGAGGTGAAAAAGAAAATAAAACGGCTCACAAAGAACTTGAACCAAAAAGACAATGCCACACTTCCTAATCATTTTGCTTTAAATGAAACGTAACTGAGTTCTATGACAGTGTTTAGTGCTATGATATGTTTAACCAGAATACACTTGACTTGAACATTCCTAGTTTTCATACTCTTTCTCTGTACGTTTAGGATTTGTTTGCTCTGAGGTTGATGTGTTTGCTGCTTGCTGAGCAGCTCTTCTTTTCTCCACCCTAACAGCCCTCTGCTTCTCTTCTTTTGTTGGCATGTTTTCGTCTTAAAACTGATTAAGTCAGTGTTTGTGTTGCAATTACTTAGTATGTTTCCTTACGTTTTTACTTAAGCTTGCACTTAAGTCTTCAATCTGCCTCAAGAATGATTTAAGATTTAAAAAAGTAGGGCAAGTGACGGTGAAGGTGGTAGGGAATGAGAATTGTGCCCGTATGTATGCGCTGCACGGCCGCCCTGCTGGCTGCTGCTGAGAGTTGATTCTACAGTACAATAAGATAAAATAAAAATAAAAAGAGGAATAACCTTGGAGGTCAATCATCACCATGCACGCGGACAGTAGACGTCACGTAATATATGTGTACCAAATTTCAGGTCAACAGGTCAAACTGTTGGCAAGCTAAAGGTGATTTAAAATCCTGGGCAGCCATGTTGGGGTATTATATAAGAAGATAATGTGAGTTAAGGTATTACACTCTGTGGATGCATACTTGTTACATTGTTAGACAAAAAAAAAGGTATAATTAAAGTTAAAATAAATGTGTTGTTCATTTAGTTATTACATAAGAAGTTTGGGGGGGCATCAGAAGTAAACTAATGGAAGCAATCATTAAGGATAAAGGATCGAGTAGAACATGTCTAGAACAGAAGTGTTAGCAAAAAGTCAGCATCAGTTCAAATGATGAAGGTTGTGTTTTACAAATATGGTGGAATTCTAAGAGAAAGCAACAAATGCATACAACAAGAGACATGCATTTGATATTATTTACTTAATTTACAGAAGACTTTGGACGGTCAGTGATTAAACTAAAAGAGATTAAAATAAATGTAAGGCATTACACATAGGAAATAGAAATGTTAGATTTGAATACACAATGGGAGGTCTGACACTTGAAAAGGACCCAAAATAAAAAAATGATCATGGTGGACTCATCATTATCTACAACGTTATATATCTAGACAGTGTACAGAAGCGATCAAGAAGGCTTAATAGGATATTAGTTTATATACAGTATCACATATATGCGTGTAGTACAATTCAGGGGAGGTTATGCTTAAGTTATATAACTCACTAGTGAGGTCTCACCTGGAGTCCTGTTTGCTGTTTCGGTCTCCATATTACAAAAAAGGCAGCAGCGCTAGAGAAAGTCCAGAGGAGATTGACTAGACTGATTCTAGGACTAAAAGTATGAGGAGAGACTGAAGAAGTTGAACGGTTTAAGCAACCTAAGATCATGATGTGACATGTCTTAAATGTTTAAATTTATGAACAGAATTGGTCCAGTAGATCAAGACTGTTACTTTGAAATGATTTGTGCAGAGTTTATCTTATACAAAGTTTATCTTCACCAAACAGTCACAGACACATGTGTTTAGGGTAGTATATTAATGTCAAAGCCAAACAGAACGAGAACATATAACGCAACAAATACCTCTGATGCACCAAGAAACATAATTTTCTTTCAACTTACTATGATTTACTATTTTTTACTATGGTTAATCACTCACTGTAATGTAAAATAGTTAGGTCTATTATGCATATGTAAAAATTCCCATGAAAATAACAATCTGTTTATATTGTACATCTGCTTCCCCATACGATAGCGGCAGATCTGAGAAGGGGCTAGCGTAATAGTGCCCGCCTGGGGGTTGGCAAACGAAGCGAGCAGGGGGCAGAATATGTTTTAGAATATCTAGTAGAGCCCCTAACTTTTATTTAAATGTTATTTTGACAAGATTAAAGCCTGTAGGTTTGACTTGTCTGGAAAATGTATATATTGTAAGAGAGAAAATGTTTGTTCAATGTGCGATATAAGTATATTCCCTACATCCACTGCATGTTCAAATGGGCCTAAATTGGGCAGCTTTGAAGAAAAAGCAGGATCCAGATTTGGATAATACCCCATTGACCACACACACACACTCAGGGGTCAAGTCTCAGGGGTTTAATTTCCTGTTTTATGTCAGTCAGTCAGTCAGTCATTATCCAACTCTCTATATCCTAACTACAGGGTCACGGGGGTCTGCTGGAGCCAGTCCCAGCCAACACAGGGCGCAAGGCAGGAACAAACCCAGGGCAGGGCACCAGCCCACTTCAGGGCACACACACACACAAATACCAAGCACACACTGGGGACAATTTAGGATCTCCAATGCACCTAACTTGCATGTCTTTGGACTGTGGGAGGAAACCCATACTTGACCTCTCACTATTTTGTTATAGTCAAAAGACATGTTAACATATATATAGTACATTTTCTAATTTACGTGGTGTTTTATTTGTAATACCTTTGTTATTAATAACCGAAAGAAGCAGAGATTGGGCCAAAATAAAAATAATAATTAAATATCTAATATGTTTAGTTTTCTCGAAAGAAACGTACAGCTAATAATGTGACACTTTTTCATCTTGCAGCACAGGGAGATCTAATAATAATGATACAAAGTAAACGACAGGTCACGAAATAAGTACATACATTAAATCAACGTTGTTTGAAATAAAATTCTGATTCCCCCATGTGGAAAATAATTTTAATTCAACCACAACAACACTCAGTAAAATACAATGGAAAGTCTGATGCTGTTCTTATTTTTAGCAACTTTTATTTTTTGTCCGTTTGTTCATTCATTGCTTGCTTCTATCCATCCATTATCCAACCCGCTATATTCTAATTATAGGGTCACGGGGGTCTGCTGGAGCCAATCCCAGCCAATAGAGAGCGCAAGGCAGGAAACACAGGGTGCGCACACACACACCAAACACACACTAAGGACAATTTAGAATCGCCAATGCACCTCACCTGCATGTCTTTGGACTGTGGGAGGAAACTGGAGCACCCGGAGGAAACCCATGCAGACACTGGGAGAACATGCAATCTCCACTCAGGGAGAACCTAGGAAGCAAACCCAGGCCTTCTTAATGTGAGGCAGCAGCGCTACCACTGTTCCTCTTTTGTTAATTTTTGATTCTTTTATTTATGTTTGTTACTTACATCATTGTTTATTTTTGGCTTTGCGTATGTATATCAGTGGTCTTTGCTATGTTCCATGTGTTTTGTGAGTGGTCCCCCAAGAGGCAGAGCCACCTGCCACTCACCACCAGGGGTTGCCCTCTGGCCCCTTAAAACTGGAGGGTATTCCACAATTCCTGGCCAGTTCACTGTGAACGTACTTCGGAGTGGTAAGTTTTTGTGTTTTGTTTGTGCTTAATGATTTACTGGAATATTTGACCTGTTGCTCTGTTTTTCAAACATGCTTGAGATTTTCTATTGGGACCCTGTTTGAGTTTGTGCTCTTTAGAGCTTATCAGTGTTGCAGAGCATTTTTCTCGTGAAGAATAAATATTTTTATATACAGAGATTTTTGTTTACCCTTGTTACTAGCTGGATTTGATGGTTTTCCCTTCCTCTAGTTGGTACTGTTGGGACTACGTGCTTTGGAACTCTTTTAATGCCTTACACTTCTAGACCATAATATCTCCATTCTCAATCAATGGGCTGACTTGGAGTTTTATGCATGTCTTTGTGATGTGAAAAGAAATGTGTGGAGACAAAGAGAGAATGTGCAAACATCATGTGGAGAGGGCCTATGCTGTGAACAGATCTGTGGATCTGTGAGACAGATGCATTAAACTCTGCAATAGAGTGCCATACAGCTTTAATATCATATCAAATCATGCTGATTCATAAGGGGAACTGAAGCTCATACTGCCATCATGAGTCTAACAGAGAATGGGGTGTGTGCACTTGGGAGTCTACCAAAGGGACCAGCAAATTCCATTTCCATGCTAGGCCAGGGGGGTGGCGGGTTGCACTGAACCTCTCTCTTTTCTCTCCGCAGATCAAACATGAGAAATCCTGCCTGTATCTGAGTACGCTCTGAAGACGTCACTTCCTGTCCCGGCCCCGAGGACGTCACTTCCTGTGAACCACCTATAAAAACCCCTCATCCTCCATTCTTGATGACTTCTCTTTTGGACTCTAACCTGTACACATCATATGTAAATATGATGTGTATGTTTGTATGATGTAAATCATATGTAAATATGATGTGTATGATGTGTATGTTCCTTTTTGCAGCCAGGGAAACTATACGGGTGTGTTGTGATGTGAGATTTTACATATAACTTGATAAATTTTTGTATGTCTTTATTTATAATTCAGGCAAACCAATGTAATTTAGTGGTACCTTGGTGAGAGGCATTCTTGTTTATCCCCCCCATGTTTACGACTTTTCTTTGTAATTTTACGACAGGATTTGGGGGATGTGTCTTAAACCAGTTTGATGAGTATTTCTTTGCTAAAGTCTTTTCCCCCATCCCCCACACAAAGCCAGGTTAGTGTAATATATGGTCTTGGTTGGGCAGAAGATAAGATATTCTATTTCACCCATTGGTCTGAGGTATGGCTGTTTGGAATTGGCTTGTCTCAGAGGCCTTCAAGTACCATAATATCCTATTCGCTGTAGGGAGTTGGACAGAAAACCTATAAATTTGCTTGCTCAACCACATTCTCTCTCTCTAACCCAAATATGATGAAGAAGCATCTCTCTTGCTAACCTGTGATGATGAAGACAACACAATGAAGAGCACAGCTCAGCAGCCATATTGAACAGACATGTGGCTGAAAGCTGAGCACCAGCGATGCCTTAACTAGAGACATTTTAAGTAACTGCAAGTCTGTGTGCCACCTGAATTACACATCCCCATTTTATCAGGTTGTATGGTTGCCAATATTCAAATGTACTTTGCATTTTGTTATTATTTATGAATATTATCAGTAATACATTATTTTATGTGTAACTTAACTCCTGCTTGTCTTTTTACTACATCTAATTGCCTGAGGTTAAAGATATAGAAGGGAAGGTGGGGATAAGTTATATACAGTGGTAAGTCTGTGAGATTAGGCATTCTAAGGCTACATATTAATAATACAATAGGGGAAAGTAGAGCAATATATATTACTCTACCAAGATAAAACAGGGTGGCTGCCCTCAAACCTTTGTTGTGTGTCCAGCTATTATTTTTACAGGTGACAGTTTCTCAAAGGACAAACTCATGGACACACTGCACTCACCTACAGCAGACTAGAGCACTGAACATAACCACATCAGATCATTCTAACCTGCATATCCTTGTAGTGCGTGGGGAAAACTGGGCCCTGGTAAAACATGTACATGAGCACAGGAAGAACACAGAAAACCCACCCAGATGGTGGTCTCAATGAGAATCAAAGACAATTTAATCTTATGTGCAGGTTGATGGTTTTGCGATTAATTCACATTTTATCAAATTGGCAGTGCCCTTATCCAAGTGCTCTGCTCTGCTAGCTGCTGCAAATTAATTTAATGAAATCTGAAGATAAAAAGGAGACAAAGGCAGGAAGATGGGCTTGTTTACATGACTGCCTTCATGCCTTATTAGCACTACTGCAGTAATGCAAGTAGAGAACTGTGAGGTTTAATTAGCGACCAGTGTTATACCTGAGGGGAAATTAACTAGCTCAAGCATTCATATTCATAAAGTCTAAATAATTAACAAAGGGCTGATGAGAAGCCTAGTGATTGGCATCAACCTGGGAAGGAAGAAAACATTTACCTTGAACATTGCATAATGCAGTAGGAGGGCTTTTGTTACTCTCTGGGACTTTGTGATTTCTGCGATCAGAAACTTTCATTACTTGACAAAAGTTCCAATTTCTCAAGTAAGACGGCAAAGAAACTTATTTTCTCAGTAGAACATTTTTTTTCTGTTTTCGGTTTCGTGAGGCATTTCATCTGAACATGAAGATAGCAGTTATCCACTAATCTGGCCATATTCTGAAAAAAGCTTCTTCCAATTCAAGGTTGTACAGAGGGGGCAAGTATCCTGACAAGACTGGAAGCAAAGCAGGACCCAACATAGATGATGTGCTGGTCCATCGTAGGACACACTCTCCACAACACTTTAGAGTTGTCAGCCAAACTAACAGACATATACAGGATATGAGTGTAAACTCGAACCCACTGAGAAAGACCCCATTTACATACCTACTGTAGACATTACAGAGCAGGACTCTCTAGAGATGTGTATAAATGGTGTTATGCGCTTTGTCACTGTGGTGTGCAAATCTGAGTTAGCCTTCTATTTCTAAACTAAATTAACGGTTCAGAGTTGTTAGGGGTTACCCAGGTAGTGGTCTGCTTACCAACACCAACAAGATTTCGGTGCCATTTTACAGCCTGTTTGCATTCAGCCTATTCATTTTGTTTTAAATGTGTTAAAATAATAAAAATAAATCAACATGTGCATTTCTTTTCATTTTTGTGTTTATTATTTTTTTTGTTTTTTTTAGAAAACAGAGAAAATGTAAGGAATACCATTTACCAAATAATATAGCAAATCATGAAATAAATAATCACATATAAAAGTACAGGGATATGTATAAATAAGTTAATAAGTTGTGAAAAAATGCATAATTAAATAAGAGTCATCTAATTATTATGAAAAGTCATCTAACTATTGTGAAATATGATATCATATTGTAAGGGCCATTTGTTAATTAGTAAGGTTATGCTAAATTGATAGATGTACAGTGATCCCTCCTCGATCGCGGGGGTTGCGTTCCAGAACCCCCCGCGAAAGGTGAAAATCTGCGAAGTAAAAAGCATATGTTTATATGGTTATTTTTAAATATTTTAAACCCTTATAAACTCTCCCACACTCTTATAAACATTTCCCGTGCAGTTATACAGCATAAACCCTTTATATTGTCTTAGATATTAGGTAAGATTCATTGAAATTATGTATGTAAACACACTGTTTATATACTACGCACAAACATAACATATCATTGAGGAGTTTTATTTAATAAGTAATACCGTGGACTCATTGATGACGTAATGGCGTCGTGCAGCAGCGTAGCTGTTCCCTTCCTTCAACATATCCAAAACTTTCTGCAATCGTTAGCAGTAGCAGGAGCAGATCATTTTGGAGACATAACGACGGGCTTGACTACACACAAAGATAAACACAAAAGAGCACAAAAGTTAACTCTTTACACAGTGAAACATGTTGATGTTGAATGAGCGAGACGAGATGCTGGCTAACGCAAAGTGGAATTGAATGCTGCTGTCACTGAACCAATCAGCACCGAGGAACTTAACTGTGTGCTCTGATTGGGTAGCTTCTCAGCCATCCACCAATAGCGTCCCTTGTATGAAATCAACTGGGCAAACCAACTGAGGAAGCATGTACCATAAAGTAAAAGATCCATTGTCCGCAGAAATCCGCGAACCGACGAAAAATCCAGGATATATATTTAGATATGCTTACATATAAAATCCGTGATAGAGTGAAGCCGCAAAAGTCAAAGCGCGACATAGCGAGGGATTACTGTATTTTCTTAGTTATGCTAAAATGTTTGCCTGTATATTAATGCATAGTCTATGGGAGATTCCATTATAAAACTAAATTGAAATGGAGTTTTCTAACTATTTCTTGTCTCTCTGACTACAGAGTAGTCCCAGTTTATAATCTGCCTTGCAGGTGGTAAGGCATGAAGTGCAAACAGTTTTCAAACTTTATCGTATTGAACGTACTGACCATATTGAATATGCTGTGCCGTAAGTACAGAACGTACTGAATGTTTTAAGAAAAGCATATGTAAGTTTGCAATAGAGAAATAAAGCAAACTTTAAGTATAGAAAGTAACTGAAGTTTAACAAGAACAAGCTAAATTTGTAGAACAAACTTTTTTTTCCTTTTTTGTCTTTTATCATGCGTGTGTAATAACTTTTTTCCTCTATTTTTGTGTGAACTAATTTGCTTTGAGTTTTCACTAAACTTTTTCTAAAACAAACTTTATTGGACTAAGAAATGTCTTTTGTGACGCGTTTGACAAATGCTGGATTCCACCTTGCCAACTCAGTAGCTGCTTCGGTTTGGGAATGTGTTACAATTATGTTATTATTATTACAAGTTTTATTTCACATTGGCCTTATTTTTAAAGGCTGTTTTTATTTCACGGTGGCCAATGGGCTGAATGTTTTCCTATGGCCTAATCCTTTGCTCTCGATTACTTTTTCCTGGTATTGGTGGTAGGCTACCAAAGACCTTTCAGTGCTGCTTGTTCTTTTCTCACATTCAAACTGGAAAAATATTGAGGCAGTAAGAGTTACAACAGTTACTTTTGCAGATGAAATTTATAACGACAGTTTAACATACTGTAACAGAGCCAAGCAATGTGTGCATTTGTTAAACGACAATAAAATGAACATTAAAAGCCTAAAAGCCTCACTGTTCTCATTGTTGCATTTCACAAGACGCGCCTGTCAAAAGATGACCTGCTGTAAGTCACACACTGTTTCCCTGTTATTCTGGTATCTGTAAGATGCAACCTGCTCCTTAATGGAACACTGCTGGTGTAGCTGAGATCGCCATTTTGCAGTTGTTCTGTCTCTCCCTCTCTTTTATTTCCCCCAAATTGAGCAAGAACAACCCATCCTCTATCTAAAATGTGCTACCTATCGTGTTGAATGTTCTCGGGGGTGTGGAATGCAGGAGCTCCCTTCCTGTTTTCTTCCAAGAGGGTTAATGTCAGTCAAGCATTTAGCCCCGTAGCGGGCTGCCACTAATCTGAAGAGCAGACTGCTTCATCGATGATACATTGTGAATGCTCTGACAGAGAAATGATCTTTAAAAAAATTCACGCTGATGAAGAGATACTGTGTGTCTGTACAGAAAGTCATGTGGAATTTCCAGCCTTGGATGTTTAGCATTAATGTGCACCTATGTGATTGCTTCATGGGCATTTTTGTGTGAACACACTGCTTTATTCACTCTTGGAATACCGAGTTCTTCATCAACGTCAACATTTTGAAGGGCTCTTTTATGCCTGAGCATTTTCAAAATGGCGCCAATTTGTCTCAGATAGTAGCAACCTTTGGTAGCTTACTGTCTACAATAAGGGAAAAGTAATTGACAGTAAAGGATTAACCAATAAGAACAAGTTAAGGCAGATGATATTTGTCTTGACTGACAAGTGTTGAAACCATCAGCGCAACAGACTTTGGAAAATGTGCCGTGTGGAAAAGTCACGTTGTGAAATAAAAGCAGTCTTTAAAAATAAGGCCATTGTGAAGTAATAATACAATAATGATTTCGGATTTCATAAGTCAGTGAGTCAGTCAGTTATTTTCCAACCCACTATATCCTAACATAGGGTCAGAGGGGTCTGCTGGAGCCAATCCCAGCCAACACAGGGTGCAAGACAGGAACAAATCCCGGGCAGGGCGCCAGCCCACAGCAGGGCACACACACACACACAACAGGGACAATTTAGGATCGCCAATGCACCGAACCTGCATATCTTTGGACTGTGACGGGAAACTGGAGCACCCGAAAGGAAACCCACACAGACACGGGGAGAACGTGCAAACTCCACGCAGGGAGGACCCGGAAAGCAAACCCAAGCCTCCTTACTGTGAGATTAGATTAGATTAAGTTAGATTACCTTTATTTAATTACATTTTTTCAACAATTTATTTACTCACTTATGTACTGTATATATCACTATACTTTTGCATGCAAATAATTATTTCATAATTTCCATTTTGTTTATTTCAAGTTGGTACAAATTGTATTCCATAAAAAATGGGCTCTGAATATCAATATATGTTCAAAGAACTGGGGCAGGCCAATTAGCTTTTGAAATTCAAATCATTGAACTCCATGTCTAATCCTGAAAACGTTTCTTGGGTCATCAGGTTTACGACAAGGCCTTCTCATTTATGGTTTGGCTAGAATTTAGCGCAGAAGGGTCATCAGTGGCCATTAGGCACAGCATGCAACATCTGCTGGCAATGTCAATAGCTGCACAATTTGTGTCTCCTTATATTCACACTAATAAAAACTAATAAACAGCACTGAATGTAAGCGCATCCCGCTGTCACTCTTTTAGCTCAAAACACACACACACACACACACTCACATTCACAGCATTTCCTTCAACACAGACTGACGCGGCATGTAACCTCCAAGGATGTGCAGCCAGAAGCTTTAAAGAAAGCTGGCACACTTTAATTTGAAAATACCCCCATCTCAGTCTCCAGTGATGGCAGCGGCAGGGAAGAAGAAAAAGCCTTCAGCCTCTTGAAAGGCAGCATGATGCCAAAGTTAGGGTGGAACTGGGATATTCTGCTGTAGTGACATTCAGTGCTTCTTTCATTTTTTTTCGTGTCATTACTGAGTGTGCCTTTGTGGAGAGGAAAAAAAATGAATAGTAAACACAAGCCTAATGTGAAATCAACCACAAGTAACTGAAATGCTATAAGTACTCTCATTTTGAAAATGCTCTTCTTGAAGAGATTGATGCTGCCATCTGTTCAGAAGAAAAAATAATTATTCATAATTGATACAAATAAGCTTGTGTGTGTGTGGGTGTGTGTGGTTGTGCATACCGGGGCACAGCTGTATGAACTTTGAGAATTGGCAGATTCACCTTGGTCCTGTCTAAGTGAGTGTGAGGGTGTGCATGACAGGCACGAGCTCCATTAAGGGTTAGGGTCTACCTTGCACCTGATGCCGCCCAGATAGCCACTGACCCTGAACTGGACTGAATGGGGCTTATAAAGAACGGAGTCACCTTTTACAGTAGGTGGGCTGTTCAAAGGGAAGATATGAGATGCATTCAATCATTTTAGGTAAACAAATCACACTTCTGAATAAAGCAGACAATATAATGAAATACAAAAATGAACAAATGTCAAATTAATAAGTTAAATAAAGCCACTGTAAGTGTCACCAGGGATTGTTCAGTGTCCTATCTAGAGGAAATGGAATCCCCTTCCCAGGAGGGGAGGCCAGAGTGGAAGGTCAACAGTGGATTGGAGTCCCAACCTGATCTCTTGCCAGGGAAAGAGGCCAGAAGAATGAAAGAATAGGGGGTGTTTGCCTTCCACTAGAGGGTAGCATTCTTGTGTCACCTACCCCTTTATTCAGCCCACAGGCATGTAAGGAATTGTAGTTCTTTTGCATGCCATAGAATACTAGAAACTAGAAACTCCATTAGACTTTGGGTAGACACCAAAAGGGATTTGATTTAAAGGGAGCTATGCTGCCTTGCCTCAGCTCATCGGTGTCGGGAGGCAGAGGACAATACTTGAGAGAGGAACAGGAGTAGGAAGAAGAGAAGAGATACAGAAGGATTCACCGTCAATTTACGTTCTCTATTGTAGAGGAAGTTCTTGGAGGTATAAATCCATTATAACTGAACCTGTGACCATGTGTGTGTCAGTTGTGTGTGGAGTTTGGTGTGTAAAATCACTCACGTTCATTTCACTTTCACTCTTGCCCCTTCCACGGCAAGTACAATGAAGTACTTCCCCCAGAAGGAGGCATCTCACTTTAGTTCGTGCAAGACTGGAAGACATACCTCCTCAAAGCCAGACCAACTCAACCGAGTAGCATTTACAAACCTTGAGTAGGCTATAGCCTGCATTTCTATTGTTTGAAGACAACATGCGTTTGTTCAGTTTGCTGAATTAAAAGGGCCCGCTGGTGTCTCCACAATTCTGTTGGACGTGATCCATACTCTTGTTCAACCACTATATATATATATATATATATATACTGTATATACTGTAAACCCTTCGACAGCCTGGAACTGTAAGTAATTTAGAATGTATCGGCATTTGCTTGGTACATCGAAATCTATCTTTGTGTAGTTCGGTTTTGGCATCCATCCTTCTGACATCCATTGGCAAACTGAGTAATGACGGCTGGGTATTAACAACAGTCATTGTTTAAATATGAGCCTATCTCAGATCTAAAATGACCATGCCAACATAATTATTACTCCGACTCTGATTAGAGTCATAAATACGGTTTGTTTTGAAAATTTGTTTGCCGGAAAAAATCAAATGAGGTGCGCCGAAGAGCTGAGTTCACGTCTCACAGCCCCGTTTAAACAGGAAGCTCTTCATTACATCGGCCGAAAAGGTCTATTTTAAGCACAAATCAGTGCCATGATAACAAAATCCTTTCAAGGACTTAAAAAAACAAATAATTCTTTGCAGAGAAAGTATGCATTTCACAAACGTAGAATTTGTAGCCCGATTCGATCGGGCTCCCAGTCGGTAGTATTTCTGGGTGCCTGGCTTATAAAATGTGTTCTTATCTTTATCTGTGTCATAATAATACATGGTATAAAGGCAGTCTGAATACACACAGTATTTAATATCTTTCACCTTGAATAATTTTATACTATGTCATACAGTTGATAATTAAATTGTATAATTATTCAAGGTGAAGGATATTACATGCTGTGTTTATTCAGACTGCCTTTATCGCTTGTATTATTATGACACAGATAAAGATAAGAAAACATTTTATAAGCCAGGCACCCAGAAATTCAGAAGATTAACAAACATCTTCCCCACCCAGACAGGTTTCTATAGAAAACCCAACATTAAATGGGGACCCTGCTGGCCGATCAACTGGTTCTGTTGCATGGACCATTGGATTCTTTTACACTCGCTGAAGACCTGATGATGGGGATTATCAGGGATGATCCATGTAGTTAACCGATTATCCTTTAATTTCTGAATTAAACACTGATTATTACAAATTCACCTGAGGTTGTCCCCTCACATCTATGAATCCATTTCCACAGGCAGTTGCCTTCAATAATATGCAGTAGTGAGCCAAATGGCTGCTGTTATTGCAAGTTAGCTGTGCCACTTGTTGGCATCTCTGATTTCCTACAACATCCTTAATTTAGCAAGAAGATTATAATGGCGGCACAGTGGCGCAGTGGGTAGTGCTGCTGCCTCGCAGTTAGGAGACCAGCATTCGCTTCCTGGGTCCTCCCTGCATGGGGTTTGCATGTTCTCCCCGTGTCTGCGTGGGTTTCCTCCGGGTACTCTGATTTCCTCCCACAGTCCAAAGACATGCAAGTTAGGTGCATTGGCGACTCTAAATTGTCCCTAGTGTGTGCTTGGTGAGTGTGTGTGTGTGTGTGCACACCCTGCGGTGGGCTGGCGCCCCGCCCTGGTTTGTTTCCTGCCTTGTGTCCTGTGTTGGCTGGGATTGGCTCCAGCAGACCCCCGTGACTCTGTGTTAAGATTTGGCGGGTTGGATAATGGATGGATGGATGGATTTTAATCCTTCTCAGCAAGTAGTATAAGAATTTAATATCAGTTAAATCCAAATTTGAAGGCCAATTGATTTCTCATAAAGTCATTAATATGCCTTGTACACACAGATATATTATATATTGTAGGTATATATAGATTTTGATTCTGCTTTATTTTTGGCCCACTCTTCCTCATAGGCTAATCTAATTGTCTCTCCGTGTCCTGTAGAAACCCTCTTCTAAAGTCTCCACATTCTTATCAAAATTTATTGTAAAGATGAGATAAAAAGAAAAGCTGGCAAGTCTGACTTGCTTTAAACAGCATAGAGGATCAATTATACATTCTCTTGCGGAATGTGTCTCACAACTGGTGCTGACGATTATTAAATATTCATTCAGCCTTTACAAAGTAGCCATATTTTACACAAACTGGTTTTCTCGGCTGATGTGAGTGGCTGGAATTTTTAGAAGGTGGCATATGCTGCTGTCACTGCTTCTTTCACTTCATGAGCTGATGTGGTGTGAATGCCTACCAGATGATGGTGGCAATTCTGTTTCAGACTCTCAGATAGCTGATAAAAAAAAAACAAATCAGGGCATGATGACATGATGGAGAAGAAAGAGCTGTTAAAGGAGCAATAAGTTGTTTTTAAAAGAGAAAAAGACATTTTGAAGGGGGATTAGGAGGTCATTAACCCTTAAGTTTATTATAGGGAAGATGGGCACCTTCTGCATGAAGAAGTGATTTGGAATCTTCAGTCTTTTCACTTTCATATTTCTTTTAGCTTTAATTAAGTATGAATATTTAAGACCACAAAAAATTACAACTGGTATTTTAGCTGGAGGGAATACGACGGTAACAGATGAAAAGAATACTGTTAAAGGTCACTGAAAAAAAAAGGAAAAAAACGGAGCTCTAAGGTGGGACCAGTCCACCAAGGGCAGCTTGTGGAAGCAGAAGAGACAAGGAAATGTGCTTAACCTCACCTCTCCAGGATGACTACAACAAAAAGCCTTCCAGCTTAAGAGGTACAAACAAGTCATTTAAGTGATTGAGGTTTATTGAAATGAATGCGTTAAGATGTGTGAGAAATGTCTGAGACATTCAAGTTCTTTTTTACTGTTAGGCCTGGATAAATGGCCAAGGGTTCTTAACTTGACCACAGATGAGACAGACACATCTTTTTACATTGTCAGAGCTTTTTGTCAGGTTCAGTAGCTAATTATTAAAAATTAAAAATTTTGTTGGACTGGCAAACTCCTCCTTCTCCAGAGTTTCAAGATGGTTCCACTATGTTGAGATTGTTGCACTATAATCGCACATGTTCTAAGACACAGGCGGACTAGTTGTTTGTTTGTGAAGCCAGCTGACATTTTTCCTTACCAAAGGAGCTCAAAAACACAGGAGAAAATGGCTGTTTTATTTTAACATGAGCCATATTCCTATCATAATTAACAAATACTGTATATATCTACAATAACTGTAAAAATGAGCAAGGGTGTGAATTTGAAGAAACTAATGTCTACAGTGACAGCAACACTGTTCTCTACAAGATGGCAGAATAAAACTGTTAAAGTGACAAGTTGCTTACTGAAGCCCTGCAAGCTGCTGCATTTACAGATGAGCCATTTCCGGCGCTGCTAGAATTTCAGTTGCGCTCTGTCCTTGAGAATTTCCAAATTAGACTGCAAGTTCTAAGTTTGGTAATTTATCTTTTAATTGTAAGAAATCATAAATACATTACAAAACTGAAAAGAAGTCTTAATTTTTTAATGCCTTAGTCATGTGCACCACCACTCTCTTAATCATCTGGGGCCTCATGCATAAAACTTGCTTAGGCTTGAAAATATGCGTAATTTCTTATGCAAAAGTCGTGATTTTTTAAAAAAGAACATTATCGTGGGAATTGGCTTAAAGTTATGAGAAGCTTTGACCACTTGTAACTCCACTACAAGCTTTTATGGTGTTTGCATTTTAATGACTCCAAGCAGCAGGACAATGAAGTAAATAGAAAATCCTGCGTCATTGCGTCAGTAACTCGTCAGTCACTTTCTGATGTTCGTCTATCTAACCATCCATCCATTTTCTAAACCCAGATGTTAAAACCCGTAACAAAACAGGATTCTCGTGGTTTCCACACGCTGGTCTCTGTAATGTCGGCACCCAACTCCAAGAGGATGGCACTTTGATGTCTAAATCTCCTTATAAGTCAGTCATCAAAGGACACAGATACCATTAATGATATTTAAATGCCATAAAACGTGTTTAAGTTTGCTTGTCTACATATTTCAAATGTGGCAAAACAAGCACTGTTTCAAGAAGTTAGAAAATGTTTACATAGCCCAACATTTGGTTGCAACTGAGTTAACTGATTTGAATGTTGGAACAGTTCCTGTTTTTTATTTGTTTCATCAAAGTTACAAGATTCCACCTTTTTGTTTTTTTAAATTCTTGGTCTCAGAACTACATATGATAGAGATTTGCTCAGACCATCATGCCGCTGTTTGTGCAGGAAGTTATAAGCTGGAGCCACACACACTACTATTTTCATTGCAATAGTGCTGACCACGCTGATGATCCGTTTTGCCAATAAGAACATCATTTGAGTGTGTAAAGCAATCTGAAATACAATTTTTTCAAGCTAAATATGACACAGTGAACTGACCTATAATTGAAATTGTACAACCCATTTCTCTGTCTGCTTTAAGGATTGGTGATCTGCAAGTGAGAGATGCTTTAGGCAGGACAGATTATAGCATTTGTTGATTAATCAATCCTGGATAATCACAGGATTATTTAACATTGCTGTTTCACCTAACCTTCATATTATTGGACTGTGGGAGGAAAGCAGAGCAAGATAATGTGCAGGGAGCACACAGGGTACGACCCCTAGTTGTCTTACTATGAGACAGCAGCGATATCGGTGTGTCACTAATTTGTTGATTGACATATTTACATCAACTTAAAATTGAGGGTAAAATACCCTTTATTTATGACTTATTTTAGAGACATAGTGCTTCCATGTGGGGGGAGGCCCCTCTGGCCACTCCTTAAACTCCAGCAGATGTCAGTAATACCTAAAGTTCACATTCACTGAAGATTCATTTTCTGTGTTCTCCAATAGTTTGAAATTAAAGGTATGACTCAGGAGCATGACCAAATTTATATAAATATTTAAAACATGAGTTTTTTAAGCCATATATGGTTACAGGTTGGAGGTGATGAGGATTAGTTAAAAGAGTAAATTTGAGATTTATAAAAGAACTTAGCATGGGATCTGGCTAACATACAATTTTATAAATATAATTTTCATTGTGTATATACAATTGATGCCTTTCTAGCATACGCAAAATTTTAGTATGGAATCCAAGCAAGGTTTTATACTTGAGACTCCTACACCAATACAGCCCAGGGGCCTCATGTATAACGCCGTGCGTAGAACTCGCAGTATAACATGGCGTAAGCACAAAAGCCGAAATGTGCTTACGCACAGAAAAATCCAGATGCAGGAATCTGCGCGTACTCCAACTTCCACGTTCTTCCGCTACATAAATCCCGATCAGCGTGAAAACTAAGGCTCGTGCACACGCATTATGTAACGCCCGAAATCCTCCCAGAATTACGCCTCTTTGAATATGCAAATCAATATAAATCGCCCTTAAGCGCAGCCTTCTGTGAAAAGACAATGGGAAAAGCACAGGGGAAAATATAAGAATTTCAGCGAATACCAAGTGGAGGCAAATGAAAAACATACTATTTGTTGAAATAAACCGTGGTATAATGAACAAAAGGAAGTTGATCGAGTGACATAGCGTGTTGGAGAAACTTGAAAGCTCACATTCACAAATCGCACAGTGCCGGAAATAAAAAAGAAGTCACATATCAAAGTCGCCGTGAAAAGCCGATCTGAGTGTCATATGAAAGCTTATTAGGGTACAGAGAAAAAAGGCACACAGTGGGGAAAAAGCACGAAATGTCAACTTCAATCTCGAAATTTCCATTTTAATCACGTAGTTTATTTTGTCATTAAAGTAGAACATCATAAAATTCATCTTAAAATCGTTTAATTAACCAGTTTCTCAAATCACATCGTAATTAAAGTAGCACGTTAACTGCTTTGTTTTGTATGTGATCTTCTATGTGCTCTATGTGTGTGAATCACTACTTGCTTCTTAAACCGGCTCTCTTCCTCCAACTGGACACAGAATCCATTACATTCGTGATATTACATCTCTCTGAATAACTAAAATACTGAGATGTATACATGATATCATTTTCATGATGATAGGAGTTAAAGCACGTTATTAAACATGGGTTTCACTTCGATGAAATAATTTATTGCAGCAGTACTCAGGGGCGGCTCTAGGCTTGTGGTGGCACTGGGCAGAGGAAGAATCGGTGGCTCCTTCGCCCGCCCGTCAGTAAGGTAGCTTATGCATGGTGGATGGCCACGTCTGTTGCAGACACTTTATAGCCGCCTCGTGCTCATGACACAAGAATTTAACTTTTGCCGAAATTTGTCGCTGCGTTTTTAGCTGTGTTATTTTCTCTTTCTGTGTTATATTCAATATATATTGGCGTAGCTGTCACTGCAGTCAGTGCTTTTCTTTCCCCAAGTAACCGATCGCCACACAATCAGCTCTGTAATAGACGTTAAGCCATCTGTAAGCTTAGCGCCGATTCTTCAAAACGTTTAAAGAACATTGAAATATCTTCGTAGTACATGTTTAATTATTCTATCCTTAACGATACTCCCAGTGAAGAATATAGATTATTTAAATGAAGTTAAAGTTTTATCTGTACAATTTAATAAACATTTTGCTGCATTTCACCTTAAAAATGATATCGTCATCATATGTAAATACGCGCTTTATAAAGTGGCCCAGGTTGTGAGATATTATAACTGTAGTGCAAGTTTACAGTGGGGTGATTGTACTTATAAGTACAAACAGTTCTACAAGGAGCACTTGATTAAGTGCATTTACAGTTATTGGGATGAAACTGTTTCTGAACTGCGAGGTCCGTACAGGAAAGGTTTTGAAACGTTTTGCAGTGGCTGAGACAGCGTGTCCATGAAACTGTATACTAATAATTCTCTTTTCGATCAGCTGCTGCTGTGATTCACACTCAGATACAGTGATATAAATACTCCGAGTGGTGCAGTGAGAGAAATATGGAAAAAGATGATCCGCTGTGGCAACTCCTAACAGGAGGAGCTGAAAGAAGAAGAAGAAGAAGAAGAAGAAGAAGAAGGAGAAGTGAGAGTAACAATGCTAAAGCAGTTATGGTATTTGGAATACTATGGCTATTCCCTGGATCATTATATTGTTACAAGTTAATTACAATCAGATGCATTACACTAATAAACAATATGCGGTTAGTTTCAGTGTATTTATAAAGCCGCGCCAGGAAAATAAGGTTTAATCACACAAGAACAGTAGCACTGCTTTGACGCTGGGTGCCGCCAGTCTGCAAAACCGACTGGAGAACTTGCGTACGACAAGCCATGAGGTACCGTGGAAAAGTACGTGGATTTACGCCAAGTGTAGGTTTTATACATCACGATTTGAACGTGGAAAAGTTCTTACACAACATTTCTGTGCGTACGCAACGTTTATACATGAGGCCCCAGGTGATTAGAGGATTCATTTTTTTAGGGTTTGATTGCTATCAGTCAACTGAGTTTATATTACTTGATTCAGTTATGTGGAATTGTTTACCTATAACTGAATTAAGTTCCTTCAACAAATCATTTTTACATGCGTTCACGCATAATGCCATTGTCATCTCTGTCTCTCCACATGAAAGAAGTTGTCCCAGTGGATGGAATTTATTGAAATTTGGCTCACTTATTCTTAATTGAAATTACTGAGGAAAGTTTAATTTTTTTCTTAAGTTAACTTGAATAGAGCACGCTGTACAAATCTTTCAAATTTCGAAATCTCTCATTGAAAAGCATTGTTGAATTTTCAAACTCATCTGTCTTTGAGACAGATAGAGAAAATAGAGAAATCTTTCCATCCAACATCAATTATGGGTTAGCTTACTGTTTCAAATTTACCTTAAGGGTGGTCACTCAAACTTGTATATTTTGTGTTTTTTACTCCTTCGACAGCCAGTCTTGAATCCCCAATATACAGTAGGTTTGTCAAGTGCCAGCTACACCCCTCATCCTTCAGCTCACTTCTCTTGCTGCTTGAGATAAGTTAACCATAATAGTAAAAAAGTCACTTCTCTAGAAATGAATATAAGAGTAAAGTAACAAAAAACAATCTCATGGCTGTATTATCTACACAAGACACTGGACTTTATCTGCAAAAAACAAAGCTCATCATGGTCTGAAGTAGCTAACAGTTTTACCCTGAAACTTCAGAGATTTTAACTTCTTTATAAAGTTTTCGGTACGAAATATGAACTGCAATTATAAACAATGGCTAACAATAGCACATGACTGAGTGCCATGTTTACATCACTTCGATTGGAATCTGTTGTCTATTACAGCTATCTGTAACAGCCAAATCCTTTAAGTTAATTTTAATGGTAACATTTCTAGTGTTCTTTGCTTGAACGTGAATATAATATAGCTTAACACAGATAATGGAAAATTCTGTTTAACCCCCTATAAATTATTGAAAATGGAATGTTCATAATTGTAACTATGTGTGACAATAGAATAGCCCATAGATTGAAGTTAGACAGCTAGAAAGAAACATGAACAGTCAGATAGATATTAAAGGCATGTAGTTTTATGACTGTCTGCTGCATAGAACAATGTATGTAAACGTTAAGAAATGTAACCTAGATATTTTAGCAGAATATCATAGTTCATCTTTTTCCTTTTATTTTTTGTATGTACTATCAACTTTTTCCCTAATTTTTAGTGTGAACTGTTTGCTTTGAATTTCACTAAAATCTTTAAAAACAAAGACAATTGGACTGTGGAGTGTTTTTTTTTCACATGACAAGCCATATCTAACTGATAGCTGCATTTGAACTATTTTGAACCATTTGAAAACCTTTGTCAAATGCAGCTACACTATCTGAGCCACAATTAACCTATTTGGGCTATGTTAACTACCCTTAAAAAGACGTGTATTTCATGTAGTCTACTAATGTGTGTGACAGCTGTTATCTTTGAATATGACACTCTTACAGGAATATTAAAAATGTATAATACTTCCAGTTTTCAAATCAGTTAGCTAAGTCTCCAAACGTACCTAAATGTTACACCATACGTTTCCTTTCTAACAAGTTTTGGGAAATATTGTGTGTTCCTTACTATGTCTCGATGCATAATCCAGGTAATGAAATTCTAGAAAGTTGATTCTGTTCATCTGGACATAGTTTTTTTTCCAATAAGTTTCATCACTCATCCAAGTGACTTCCTCAGTCTCGGTTGACTGCAGCTTTCTCCAACCTAATAGATAGATAGATAGATAGATAGATAGATAGATAGATAGATAGATAGATAGATAGATAGATAGACAGATAGATAGATAGATAGATAGATAGATAGATAGATAGATAGATAGATAGATAGATAGATAGATAGATAGATACTTTATTAATCCCAAGGGGAAATTCACATACTCCAGCAGTAGCATACTGATAAAGAACAATATTAAATTAAAGATAAAAAGATTAAAGATGATAGCAATGAAGGTTTAACAGACAGAATTGAAGAGTCGCATAGTGTGGTAGTTCTGTCCCTGAAGCTGCTCCTCTGTCTGGTGAGGATCCTGTTCAGTGGATTCTCCATTATTGACAGGAGCCTGCTCAGTGCCTGTCGCTCTGCCACAGATGTCAAACTGTCCAGCTCCATGCCTACAATTGTGCCTGCCTTCCTCACTAGTTTGTCCAGGCGTGAGGCATCCCTCTTCTTTTTGCTGCCTCCCCAGCACACCACTGCGTAGAAGAGGGCGCTCGCCACAACCGTCTGATAGAACATCTGCAGCATCTTATTATTATTATAACAAACAGTACCTTGGCCTAATGACCGAACTAGCACCATTGACTAACAATGGGCCGTGTGGTCAAATTGTCCATTGATCAATGGCCATGAGTATCATTCACAGAAAGTTGGAGAGGCCAGGACTCCACAGTCTATTTACATCTACAGGACTCTTTCAGTGATGAAGATGTGCACATTAGGCCAAGGTACCATTTATAAGGTTGGAGAAACCTGCAGTCAACCGAGACAGAGGAAGTCACTTGGATGAGTGATGAAATGTATCGAAAAAAAACTATGTCCACATGAACAGAATCAACTTTCTAGAAGTTCCTTACTATGGCGAATGTTTCCAGCTATCAGACGACTGTAGTTCTGCCTTATACAGGTGACCTCTCTGTCTTTTTCTCAGCTAATTATTATTTCTTGGCAAAAAAGTCAACATTCTGAAATCCTCTGCTGTCACATTGCAGCTTACTTACTTTATTCTCAAACATATCCCCACTATCCCTGTGATACTGTGACCCATCAGGTTCCACTAACAGATACTACAGAAGTTCTCCTGGAGGATTATTGAAGGATGGGAGACTGGAAATGGTAGGCTTCCACAGCTTTGCCTTGGAAGTATGTAAGGTGTAGGTTGATTTGCTCTTTTACTTCTAGGTACTGCAGTTTAGTTAACGTTTCTATTTTATGATTCTATATTCTATATATATTCTATATTCTATAGCTGACTAAATGTCATATACAAAAATCTAATGTATTAATGGCACAACTAAATAAATGAAGCTAGCCTCCTTAATTGCACAGAAAACCGATTCTTCACCAAATATTGACTGGACTCCATATCAAAAGCCTTCCAGAAGAGCTAACAGACATGACAAGCAGGCAGCCTTTGCTGTTATTGTGCCTGAGCTCTCGCTGAAGTGGTATGCCAAGTGCACTCCCATGGGTCCCCAACACAAAAAGACACCCAAGAGCACAGCGTACGCAAAACAGAGAGGAGACATCTTTGAGTCAATGTATTCTGTGCAAAAAAACTCCCTAATTAATCCCAGTGCTCCAAAGTGAAATTTGCTCCCGTTTGGAAACCCCTGCATGATGTGCTTCCTAACACAAGTTAACTTTAATTGGGGAAAAAAATGTGAGATAAAAAAATGACAGTGGTGTCTGACACTTGAATAGTTACTGATCAGAATGGCTTTCTTCATTCTGCATTGTGACTTTGGTCCTTCATTGACGTTAACATCAGGACGGTGACACTGGCTCTTGAAAAACTGACAAGGGAATTGGGAAATCTGTTCAGTTCTAAGTGTGAGTGCTGTAGCAGCTGCTGTTTGTGTCCTGGAGTGGGCTTTTTTTTGAAGAAAGCTCGATGTATAAGCAAAATAAGCGCTAAAACTGCAGTGTGTGACATCCAGCTCAGGAGATGTGTTGTGTGGCTGTTATGAGAGTTTTACAGAAAGTACTGAGCATGTTGGAATTGCCAAACAATGCAATACTAGGCTGAAATATATGACATCTGTAGAGGTAGTTCCATCTATTGTCCCACACTTGAAAGAAAACTGGCAGCACCTGCTTCATCACTTGAGTATCAAGTCGTGAGAAAAAGGCTGACAAGGACACATCATTTAAACAGTGTGAAGTGACTGCATTTCCTGTGAAGGTAACATTCTACTGCATATGGTGTGCAAGGTCACAGGATGGCAGCACATACATTAAAGATCAACCCCACAGTGGGGGCCTGCAAACTGTTTCTTCATGGTGCAGCAAAGGAAAAAAATGACATGTGACAATCAGAGAAAGGACAGGGAAGACTGGATATTAAGGCGCCATATGTTCTCAAGAAATTGAATCTCCATACATTGACATGAACTTTACCTTAACTTTGTTCTACCAGTCCATAGAAGCCAGTGTGATATTTAATGCTGAGATCTCCCAGGTAAGCAAAATGAGCTCAGAAGATCTACAATGCCTGAACAAACTTATCAGGAAAGCCTGCCCCATCACAGCGTGAACTCTGGGCACACTGGAAGCTGTTGTGGAAAAGAGGAGGATGGCACCATGAAAAATCCCCTCCATCTCCTCCAGGAGGCACTGACTTGGAGTGCTTTTAGCCACAGGCTCATTCCACCACAGTGTGCTGAGAAATTCCTCTGGGTGACTTTTCTATCCACTGTTATTAGGCAAATCAATGCTTCCACCTGATGTACTCATTAAGTTCATTTTGAAATATCTGCACAATATACATTTATTCATTTGTATTTATTTATTGATTGATTTGTTTTATTTTCTGTCCTGTGAGCTTGTATCCTTGTTTGTTATGTTTCTACTACTGTATGCATCTGAATTTCCCAATTTGATTAATAACGTTTATCTATTCTAATCTAATCTAACCTAATCTAACAGGATTGTGAATAGTCAGTGCTAAAAGGAGTAAAAACATTTAGATTTGCACTGCATATAGGTGCTTCAATGGATGATAGGAGAGAAGAGTCAACGGGTAGAAAGAATATTAGTTTAAAAAATCCAGTTTTACTTATCCTGAGGCAAAGAATACAAGTAACAAATTGCATTGTCTCTTGAGAGGCTGGATATAGGAAGGACTTTATTTGTCCCCTTTTGTGAAATTTGGCTTCTTACAGAAGCTCTTTAGATGCTATAGATATATGGATATGAAGAGCACTATATAATAGATAGATAGATAGATAGATAGATAGATAGATAGATAGATAGATAGATAGATAGATAGATAGAATGACTAAAAGGACAAAAAATTAAAAAAAATAAAAACATTTGCATTGGCTGTCACAGTCACAGTGAGACATTATACAGACATGTTGCTGTTGGTATAAAGGATCCTCTGTAGCATTTCTTGACATACTACTGCTGAATGATTTATTGAGTTAAAGTTTTCGGTGTGTCAGAGAGAGGATGTGCAGCATTGTTCATTATGGCCCTCAGTTTTGGTTTTAGTTATCTCCTTTGCTACAACCTCTAGTGGGTCCACAGTGTGTCCTATAACTGAGATTGTATTTTTAATTAGCTTGTTGATTTGGTGGGTGTTTTATCTTGGTAGAGTAATATATATTGCTCTACTTTCCCCTATTGTATTATTAATATGTAGCCTTAGAATGCATAATCTCACAGATTTACCACTGTATATAACTTATCCCCACCTTCCCTTCTATATCTATAACCTCAGGCAATTAGATGTAGTATAAAGACAAGCAGGAGTTAAGTTACACATAAAATAATGTATTACTCATAATATTCATAAATAATAACAAAATGCAAAGTACATTTGAATATTGGCAACCATACAACCTGATAGAACAGTGATGTGTAATTCAGGTGGCACACAGACTTGTAGTTACTTCAAATGTCTCTAGTTAAGGCATCATTGGTGCTGAGCGTTCAACCACATGTCTGTTCTAAATGGCTGAAGCTGTGCTCTTGATTGTGTTGTCTTCAGTTCATGGTGTGATGGTCTTCTTTATCAGATCAGTAAGAGAAAGATACTTCTACATCATCACAGGTTAGCAAGGGATATGCTTCTTCATCATATGTTGGTTAGAGAGAGAATGTGAGGTTAAGCATGTACATTTATAGATGTTCTCTCCAATTCCTAGAACCAATAGGACATCATGGTACTCAGAGGCCTCTAAGACAAGCCAATTCCAAACAGCCATACCTCAGTCCAATGGGTGAAGTAGAACATCTTAACACCTGCCCACCAAACCATATGTTAAACATCCTGCCTTCCTTGCAGGGGGGTTGAAAGACTTTAGCAGAGAAATACTCATCAAACTGGTTTAAGACACATCCCCCCAAATCCTGTCGGTAAATTAGTTGTAAATGGGGGGACAAACACAACTACCTCTCACCAAAGTAACAGTAAATTACATTGCTTTGCCAAGATTACAAATAAAGACATACAAAACATTTATCAAGTTATATGCAAAATCTTACATCACAACAGTGGGCCTCTCTTGATGTTAGCAGCACAGCACAGCACATACTGTATGATCACACAGGCCATCACAGAGTAATAGAATATGTGAAGGATGTCACTTCCCTCATTAAAGGAACAATGTCTCCTAAGGAAAAAGAGCATGCACTGCCCTTTCTTATCTAGTCCCTTTGTGTTACAAGACCAGTCCAATCCGTCATTAATGTGGATCCCCAAGTGACTTATACGAGTAAATCACCTTTGCATTTATTCCCTGAAATCGATAACAAGCTCCTTGCTTCTGCTGATATTAAGTTGCAGACAATTTTCTTTGCACCAAGAAACAAAGTTCTCCACCTGATCTGTATACTTTGTCTCATCCCCCTTATCAACACACTCCATAAGTGCAGAATCATCTGAGAATTTCCACAAATGACATGACCTGGCATTATATTTATAGTCTGAGGTGTGAAGAGAAAAGGAGACAGGACTGTTCCTTGTGGTATTCAAATTTGTAACTGAAACACAGCCTTTGAATCTCACAAACTGCAGTTGGCCTGACAAATAGTTCATTATCCAGGACACCATAAGCTCATCCACCTGCATGTCTCTGAATTGTGAAATATGAAAGCCAAGTCAGTGTAGATAAGTTCACCTGAGTTTGCTTTCCTTTATATTAGCTTTAAATTATTTTAAAACATGTGCAGTAGGTTCAAATCACTTTATTGAATATGGATTACTGGACTTGTCATGTTCTGTTGACTAGGGGACTTGTGAAGGCTTATCATTTACAACAAAGACTTTAAGCTGTATACAGTATAAGTGCACATTTTTTATTTTATTTGTGACTTAATTATGGAATTTGTCATATAGTCATGCATTTTTGCATGAAAAAGAGTTGTGACTTTGAATACAAATGTAGATGCTGCATGTATTTTCTAATTTAGTGTATGATTTATGACTGTATGTACTGTATTAAGAGTCCATTTGTGTGTTTATAGAGACATTATGTAGGGTCATTTACAGAAATTAGTGTCAGAGTCACTGGTGTAGCCAAGGGGTCATACTGTATGTTTTATGATTTTGTTGTGAAAACAAGATCCTGTAATTCTCAGTTTAGCATAGGCTGCTAGTCACACTATGCAGCCTAAATAGGCAACTGCGAAAGAGTAATTTAATATTTTCAGTCCAAATGTACTGTGAAAAAATGCAGCAAACTCATGCAGACTCTCATTAAACCAATCCAGACTTCTCATAATAGTGTCATAAAGTCTTGGCATCATGGAAAGTTTATCTCTGCAGGGCTTTGTCAGGCAGTGAAGAGTCAGGCGGCATAATGGTGGGTTGCTTTGGACCATGCAAGATTTTCTTGTGAAGTGCCATCGCTGTGAGGGGCCTACGTTTTTCAAACATCTTGGTGAAGGAAGCATTGGTTTCCTTTAATCGTGCACAGTACATCGACAGCCTGCCTGGTGGGTATTCATATGCCAAGGGTTAACCGGTTTGCTTCTCTGCTTACTGCTGCCCTCTGTGAGGAGAATTGGTTTCATAGACTAAATGATGGATAGATGGATACATTTAATGCACTCCATGAGCATAGAAAAATAAATTATGGATGAGATCAAATTCCTATTCAGTTGCAAAACCCAATATTTTAAATTTTTCACAGTCCAAATGAAATGGCCAAGAAGGCAGAAGAATTGTTTAGTTAGTCAGGTTCTCGTTTTAGCCACTCACACGTTACTTCACATACACTTTTAATAACCGGTTTCTTTTTATTTATTTATTTATTTGTTGCCACTTTGTGAAAAAATAAACTCATCCATTATTGAAAAACTGTTAGCACATTTCATTTCCATTTTGCAGCAGTTTGACAGCAGATTTGTATTTGTGATGCTTGTTACGCAGACTGACACGCACAATGGGCTCCATGGGATTCTTTTTTTTATTTTAATTTTTTACACAGCTGTGAATAAGCAATATATAAAGAGGATCAGATTTTGTAGGCTTAAAGTCCGACGCGTTGTCTTAAGATTTTATACAATTAAAAACCAATCTGCTGAGGTTAATGTAGCACATGTTACAGCAGCCATCTCTGTTTTGTAGTGGGTGATATGGTCTTTCATGGTTTGTAGAATATCTGGTGCAGAAGAAAAGGTTCTCACTTATTGTTTTAGGAGAACTTTGCAAAAGGCCTGTTTCTGTTAAATAAGAAATAACATTTCTAATTATTTATACCTGTTCTAACCCAGAAGTTTCTGTTTTTTTATATTTATTTATCTTTTATTTAATGTCTGATGCTTTGACACAAGTTTTGTATCCAATGCTATTTGATTGAGATTTTTCTGTGCTTCTCATCCTGTCTAGATGCTATACAAATTGTCACACATGTGCACATTGGGGGACGCTTAAAGGCTCAGATAATGGTGATTTACCGCTGGAGCACAAATTTTCGCACTGGTGCCTAATACCTTGCCTCTTCTTCCCTCTGCAGACCGGAACACGGACGGCTTTAACACCCTTGCCACTTCCAATGTCCGTCTGCCTGGACCTGCCTCTTCCTTTTCAACAAGAGCTCCGCCATCTTGAGTAGTCTATTTTGGAAACTCATGTTCACAATGACGCTTTACTTTTCATTCAACTCGTTTATAAACCTGCATTTTATTTATATTATATGGGGTTTGACTTCAGGTGTCCCAACACTTCACAGTTGACTGTGTTTTTTCTTACAGTGGTGTAGTCAGCAGGATTTTGGAACCTTGCTAAACAATGGAGCAACAGGACACCATGGCCAGTGTACATGCATTGATGACAGAAACCCAGGCATTAAATGTCCAGGTAGGGGAGCAACGGGCTCGGCTCTCTGAGGTGGAGGTACATATTCAGACATGTGCTGTATTCCAACAGGAACAATCATTGGGATTGTCCTGAGCATTACTTCCATTACACCCCAAAGAGGATGACAATTTTCCTAGTGTTTGAACATATCATCACTGGGAGTGTGTGGAGTGGGCACACATACTGGTGCTGTTCATGAGGCTGCTGGTGAGTCAGCCCAGACCAGCAGGTGAGAGAATGTCGGGAGTGGAGGTATGACCCTGAGTCGCCAACCGGCTCCCAAGCATATTAATTATAAGGCAGAGTTGGGCACTGGTTGGGACCTGAGGACAACAGTCCTAAAAAGATCATTGAGAAGGTAGCATGTGACTTCCCGATGAATGCCCTCCTCGGTTTTCTCACCTGGCACGTCTGTAGGAAAGAAATTAAAACTATGTGCGATCTTATTGCAGCTCTCAAGTGATATTCCACAGTCACACAGCCCAGGTGTTTAGAAAAGCCTGCTGCTCACCAAAAATCTCTGATAGAGTGGAACACCACCCCTGAGCCTACCCGATGCAAGATGGAACCAGTGGTCAGACCACAGAAGAGGCATGTTACCCCTCCCCTACAAGTGCAGGGAGGTGGGACACAACATCCCATACTACCCCTGCTTTTATGAGCTGATGAACTACAGTTAGGTTGTAACGGCCGCCCCTTACCCGGCCGGCAGCTACACCTCCAAGACCTGTGGCCTGGATTAATTGCTGAGGTTGAATCTAATCAAGCCGTACCTTTAACAAATTAAACCTTTCCCCCCACAATCGACAGTGGAAATAAGCACAAAAGCAAAACAGATATGTAAACTTAAACTGATAAAATGTATTAAATGAAACAGAAAAGCTAAATAAATTATAAATATCCCTCCACCAAAGCAACACCGTGACAAATCCCTAGATGAATATAACTACCCCTCCCTTGCCCTTGTAACATATAACAAACAACACAAATACCAAAAAAGAATGAATGAAATACGGAAATGAACGGTCGTGAACTTGAGTCCGAGTAACAATTGTCCTGAATGCAGATGACTGGTTAACCAATATATGAAGTGTTTGTAATTCCCGGAAAAAATGGAACAGCCTCACCGTGTATCCTCAGCGGTGGTAGAAAATGATCCGACCCTGGGGTCTCTCGATGATGAGGGTGTTGGAGTGAGTCCGGCGGAATGAAAAACAAACTGGATGGAAATGCGCGATGTGAAATACAGCAGGTACAGGTGGTTCGTGGTCGTATATCGAAAATCTCCTTCTCTCCCTCCTTTTCCTCTTCTCTTGATTGTTTTTATAGTCCTGTGACGAATGTAATTGATTAATTGAAAACCGGTGTTTTCCAGGTTTGGAGCTGCGATCTCCTTCCATCATCCGTCCCCCTTTACGGGGACGGCATTCACTGACACACACAAACAGTAAACGGGACGATGGAAACAAGAAGCACGTGGTACGAGCACAAACACTATTACTACTATGTAGCCCCGCTACATTCCCCCCCCCAACCTTGGACAAGGGAGGGCCAAAGTACAGCTTGATATTGGCCACATGAATAGTGTCAATCTTGGAGTTAGTGCCGATACCCCTTTGAATTTGGAAATTAACTGGACCGGTTTGACTCACGATCACTGCTGGACCTAACCATTTAGGCGCAAGCTTGGCGGAGAACCGCTTGCTGGCATCCGAGAGGTGGTGGGCTCTAGTCCAGACCAAGTCTCCTGGCTTGAAGTGCGCTTCCTTCCGCCGGGCATTATATAACCGGGCATGTCTGGACGTCGATTCCACCAACCTCTGTTGGATTCTCCGCTGAAATTCTTCTAATTTTAAAGTGTTATTGTGAAGGGTGATTTGTGAACTAGGGGCTTTGGGTAAGAGTCGGTCGAACGGGCCCTTCAGCTGCCTGCCTAGTGCCACCAAAGCAGGCGTTTCACCTGTGGCCTCGTGCACTGCGGTGTTCAGGGCAAACCGGAGCTCGGGGAGCCATTTATCCGTCCTGATGGCGTTCACCCACATAGGAGGCAATCATGTGCTTCAGTGTCCTGTTCACTCGTTCAGTCATGTTGGCCTGGGGATGGTATGCTGTAGTAAGATTTTTCTTCACTTCCCAGGCTGTATAGAGACCATCAAGGACTGAACTTGTGAACTGGGGACCCCTATCCGAGATGATGTTCTTCGGGACCCCCCAGCGGGTGAATATCTCATTCTTCAGGGTGAAGCTCACCTTGCTGGCACAGGCATCAAACAGTGCAAATAGCTCCACCCACTTAGAGAAATAATCCACTACCACCATCAGGACAGTCTTCCGTTAGCTGGTCATCGGGAATGGCCCCATCAGATCGACCCCCAAAGCCTCTCCTGGTCCAACTGCGATAGTCGATTGCAACATCCCTGATGGTTTACCAGGTGGGTTCTTTAGCTGTTGACACGTGTGGCAGTTCTTCACGTGGCGGCAAACATCTGTCCGGACCGATGGCCACCACGCCACCCCCAGAATCTTCAAGAGGGTTTTCATCCTGCCAAGATGACCACCTAAAGGGCTGTCGTGAAAAAAGTTCAAAAACTCGGGATTGAGCGCCTCCGGGACCACAAGTTGTTGTTGCAGGCCCCCCAAGGATGATGGAACAGATCTATACAGAACTCCCTGGAGGTCCACAAAGTGTACCCGGTCAGTGCGTTGTTTATCCAGCTCCTTCCTAATATTTTGGCAAAAAGGGCTGGAAGCTTGTGCTTGTGCCAGATCATAAAGTGTACTAGGTAGTGATGGAAATACCTTCTTTGCTTCTGCCAAGCACACCATCCCCGAGGACTCTGATGCCCTAGACAGAGCGTCAGGCACGATGTTGCTACAGCCCTTCCGGTACGTCACCTTGAAGGCGAAATTCTGGAGGCGCAGCACCCACCTGGTCAGTCGGAAAGATGTCTTCGGGTGATTAAACACCCAGGTCAGAGCATGATGGTCTGTGTACACTTCAAAATCAACCCCTTCTAGAAAATGTTTCCATTTTTCCACGGCCCATACTACCGCCAGGCACTCCTTTTCTGCTGTTGAGTAATTGAGCTCGGCGTCGTGCAGCGCTCATGAAGCATATGCAATGACGCGCTCTTCCTGATTCTTTTTTTGGATGAGCACGGCCTCGAGCCCCAGGTTGCTGGCGTCCGTATGTACTTGAAAAGGGAGCCATGGATCAGGCTGGGCCAGGACGGGTGGATTTTGTAGATGTTTTTTCAATTGCTCAACGGCGTCCTGGCATTCTTTGGTCCATTCCCATGGGACACCCTTCTTTCTTAATTGGTTTAAGGGAGTTGCTATGTCGGCCAACCGAGGGATGTATTTATGGTACCACCCCACCAATCCCAAGAAACGCTGTAAAGATTTTAAGTCTGTGGGTGTGGGGTAGTCTCGGATGGCCAAAATCTTTTCTGGGTCTACAGCAACCCCCTCAGCAGACATGATATGCCCGAGGAAATGGATTTGGGGCTGAACAAAGGTACACTTTTTTGTGTTCAGGGTGAGGTGTGCTTGCTGGAGATGATGAAAGATGGTATCCAAATCCTGGAGATGCTGTTCAATTGAAGGGGAGTAAATAATAACATCATCAATGTATACAAAGCAGATTTTCCCGATTAACCCCCTCAGCACTTGTTCCATGAGCCGTTGAAAAGTGGCACCAGTGTTCTTTAGGCCAAATGGCATGGTTTTAAATTGGAACAAGCCCTCAGGGATGATTACGGCCGTCTTCTTTTTACTCCCCTCATCCATCGTCACCTGCCAATAGCCACTGCGGAGGTCCAATGTACTAAAAACAGCTGCTCCATGCAGTGACTCGAGTATTTCATGAACCAGGGGCATGGGATATGCGTCCAGGTTTGTCTTTGCGTTCACACCCCTGTAGTCCATGCAGAAACAAAAGGTGTCATCTGTTTTCTTTACTAGGACTACAGGGGACGCCCAGGAGGAGAATGATGGTTCAATTATTCCCTCGGTGAGCATTTTCTCTAGATGTTGTTTAATAATATCCTTCTTCAGTGGAGAAACCCGATACGCCCGGTGTCTCACAGGGACTTCATCGGAGGTATGAATCACGTGGGTAATCCCCCGTGCGAATCCTAATTTCACTGTCCATACCCCTGACCACTTCTTCAGGACCGGCCTGACCTCTTCGGGTTGTTCCTCCACTCGGGGCAGCCGCCGAGGTTTGATTTTCCCTCCTCACTGCTGCGTAAAAGTTGATTGGCTTCAGACTTAAGTCTTCCCTAGGTTTATGCACAAAATTGCATACCCCTTCCCCTGGCACCGTATACCCCCTGGGACAGAGATGAATAGTCATCTTCATTGCTGTTAAAGAATCCAGCACAAGGAGTAACGGGACAGACAGGTGCCGGTCATCCAGAACGTAGGTCTCCATTTCCCAGGTGGTGGACAGTACGCTGTACCTCAGGGGGACTCTGCCCAAAGCCTTGTGTTCACTCCCATCCGCCAACAAGAATCGGACAGATGGGGCAGGTGTCATTTTATCTGATGGTCGGCAAATCTTCCTCCAAATATTATGTCTGATGAGGGTATGATGGCTTCCGGTGTCCACCACCGCATCCACCAGCCACCCCCGCAACGACACTGGGACGACCAGGAGGGACGCACTGACCTGCATAATCGTGAGATCGGCCTCCGACCGGCCAGGCTTGACTCGCTGGGGTCTTAAGGACTGGGTTTCTTTTGCACTGGACTGTATTTTACTCCAGTACGACTTGGAGTTAACCCAGTCCCGCTCCACCTGTGAGCCAACCCTAACCAAATCTTCAACCGACCCCACAACCTCCCTGAGACACCCAGCTAGCTGCGGGTTACAGGCATTAAGGCACAGCACGATCTCTTGTCCCAGGAGTTTAAGTTGTTCATTAACATATTCTTTCATCTCCTTCTGGGTGCTGCTGATGAGGGTCCGTAAGGCTTCTTCGCGTTCTAATGCGCTTTCGGCTACCTCACATACCCTCTCATTTACGTGAGCAAGTTGCTGCGCCAGATCTTCCCACTGAGGCGAAACATCTTCCTGGCCATCCTCTTCAGGTCCATGGTGATTTTCAAGGTACAGTGACTGTAAAGAATCTACCACCTCCTGCACCGCTGAACATGCTCTGACCGTGACGTGGCGAGCTCCAGCTACTCCTTCCTCACACCACAGCGAAGCAATGGTGTCGTCCAGCTCGGCACGCACTACAGACATGATGTTATTCTGAGGGGAAGATTTTTTTTTTTTTCCCAAAGATTCCTCAGAGAGGGCACCACTTATGTAACGTCCGCCCCTTACCCGGCCGGCAGCTACACCTCCAAGACCTGTGGCCTGGATTAATTGCTGAGGTTGAATCTAATCAATCCGTACCTTTAACAAATTAAACCTTTCCCCCCACAATTGACGGTGGAAATAAGCACAAAAGCAAAACAGATATGTAAACTTAAACTAATAAAATGTATTAAATGAAACAGAAAAGCTAAATAAATTATAAATATCCCTCCACCAAAGCAACACCGTGACAAATCCCTAGATGAATATAACTACCCCTCCCTTGCCCTTGTAACATATAACAAACAACACAAATACCAAAAAAGAATGAATGAAATATGGAAATGAACGGTCGTGAACTTGAGTCCGAGTAACAATTGTCCTGAATGCAGATGACTGGGTAACCAATATATGAAGTGTTTGTAATTCCCGGAAAAAATGGAACAGCCTCACCGTGTATCCTCGGCGGTGGTGGAAAATGATCCGACCCTGGGGTCTCTCGATGATGAGGGTGTTGGAGTGAGTCCGGCGGAATGAAAAACAAACTGGATGGAAATGCGCGATGTGAAATACAGCAGGTACAGTGGTTCGTGGTCGTATATCGAAAATCTCCTTCTCTCCCTCCTCTTCCTCTTCTCTTGATTGTTTTTATAGTCCTGTGACGAATGTAATTGATTAATTGAAAACGGGTGTTTTCCAGGTTTGGGGCTGCGATCTCCTTCCATCATCGGGACGGCATTCACTGACACACACACAAACAGTAAACGGGACGATGGAAACAAGACGCACGTGGTACGAACACAAACACTATTACTACTATGTAGCCCCGCTACAAGGTATAAGGAGAAAGGTACTATTTTATAACCAATCCTCTTTGCCTTCCATTCACCAAGGTGGTGGAACAACCAGTCTGACCTGTATTCATGGAGACACTCAATGGTATAGGTTTGGCTGTTGTATCATAACAAGCCAGGAGAAAACTCTCATGCTCAGCCCACCTTACCTGATGCTACTGGGGTAAGACTGGTCATACATTAAAAGTAGAAAGACACAAACCACCTTGGGTAAATCACTGTGCCTTATTACAGACACTGAATCACTGTCTCGAGCTGTTCCCACATCATCAGTGGGGCGACCCAGTATGATGTGGGCAATGTAATGCCGTTTCACCCAGACATTGCTTTGGAGTCTGATGGATTAGACATTAGAGTGGATTAGCTTCTCTTATACCAATAGTGCTGCCTATCTGGATGAGGCTGTCATCTATTTTCGGCATCTGGGAAGAACACATTCAGCACGTTTGAGGTGTGCTCCTGACACTAAGCAAAGCAGACCTACACATTAATCTGAAGAAATGTTTCTGATATATATTTAGAATACTTGGTGGGCAGGGGTACTGTTCGTCCACAGTGTGTGAAAAAATGAATACCATCATGACTTGGCCCCATCCGAAAACCTGCACCTTTGACTAACCTAACAAAGAAAAGGACCTCTAACACGGTGGTAAAGGATGTTAAAACTGAGGCCACAATCTGTGACTTAAAGCAGGGCCTTACGGCAGCACCGGTATTGATAATGCCTGACTTTTTTCTTCTCCTTTTATTTTACAGACCAGTGCTTCACATACAGTTCTTGGTGCTGTGCTGAATCAAATCATTGAAAGTGTTGAACACCACATCATGTTCCTGAGCTGGAAACTACTGGTTTTTAGGTTTTAAATGGGCTATTAACTAATTGCCTTACTACATCCTGGGTCAAGAGTTCACTCTAGAGACTGACACTGCCCCATTACAGTAGATGGCTCTTTACAAGGAGTCAAATCCTTACATTACCAGGTGGTTCTTGGATCTGCAACCTTTTCGGTTCAAAATGCTTCATTACTGGGGCTCTCTCCATGCCAGCACTGATGCTCTCTCAGTCTAGGCTGAGGGGGTGGTCCTGTCATGAGCATGCACATTGGGGGCAGCTTAAAGGCTCAGATAATGCTAATTTACCACCGGAGCAGTAAGTCCTCCCTATCTCTTCCTAACTCTGCAGACCGGAAGATTTCTGGCTTTAACACCTTTCACATCACTTCTGGTGTCCACCTGCCTGGACCCATGCTTCAGTTTGTATCTGATGCCACACATGCACAAACTCCTTGAGTGGAAGTCCTTCTACTGGAAATCCTTGTTGGAAATCCTTTTCAATAAGATGCGCTGCCATCTTGAGCAGTCTATTTTGGAGACTCAAGTGTACATCATGTATTATTTGTCTTATAAATGCATTTATAAACCTGTATTTTGTTTAGATTACACAGGGTTTGCCATTGGGTGCCCTAGCTCTTCACAGTTTTCTGCTTTATTTTACAAAATATAATGTGACATTATTATTAGTATGGACTGTAAGCAAAACAAACAGACACAAATTCCTTGTTGGATTCACTGCTCATTTTGGGGTCATTGACATCTTAAAAGTCCACATTCAGTTGAGTTTCAGTCTACTGACAGATGGTCTAATATTATCCATAAGTACCCTCTTATCCCAAGAAGAATTCATAGTGGGTTCAATGATGGTGAGCTGCCCATGCCATGATGGAAAAAAGCAGCTTCAAACCATAACATTTCCTCTACAATGCTTTACAGTGGGTATCAGGTTCTTCTAGTCAAATGCTATCTTTGGTTTTTCACAAAACATGTCTTCAAGTACTGTGACCAAATAAATTTATCTTTGCCTAATCCGTCCAGAGCACATTGTTCCAGATGTCCTGGTTGTTGCCTAGATGTAAACTTTAGTCTTGCCTTGATGTTCTTTCTGGACAGTAAAGATTTCCTCTTGGCTCACCTCTCATGTAGATATACATTTTTCAGATGGTAGATTCATGCACTTTGACATCAACAGTGGTGAGAAGTACCTGTAGGCCTTGTGATGAAATTCTGGGTTTCCTATTGACTTCTTTCAGCATCTTGCTTTCTGCTTTTGGGATGAACTTGCTATGCTGGCCTGATCTGAAAAAGTTGGCAGTTCTTTCAAATCTTCTCCACTTGTAAACATTCTACAGTAGAATGATCAATTTCCAAATGCTTGGAGATCATTTTAAATTCCTTCCCATACTCACAGGTATTTATAACATACTTTCTGAAGGATTAACAGAGCTCTTTGAATCTAGGATTGGTGGTAACACTTCTGCAAAAAAGAGCAAACCAAGCAAAACTACATGTCTGAAATTTAAACAAGGCAGGTTCAGACAAGGTCTTCTCAATGATGCTATCATCATTTGCACTGTAAAAGACGAATCAGGACACAACATAAAGGTTTGGGGTTTCCGGCCCCGTATACAGTAATCCCTCCTCGATCGCGGGGGTTGCGTTCCAGAACCCCCCGCGATAGACGAAAATCCGCGAAGTAGAAACCATATGTTTGTGTAGTTATTTTTATATATTTTAAGCCCTTATAAACTCTCCCACACTGTTAACATTATTAGAGCCCTCTAGACATGAAATAACACCCTTTAGTCAAACGTTTAAACTGTCCTCCATGACAAGACAGAGATGACAGTTCTTTCTCACAATTAAAAGAATGCAAATAGATCTTCTTCTCTTCAGGAGCAGAGAATTTCAGAGGGAGACAGAGAGAGCGCTCACAAAGAAAAGCAAACAATCAAAAACTCAATACGTGTCATTTTTTAGAGGAGCGTCAGTATCTTCTAAGCAAACAGCCTCTGTGCAAACAGCCCCTCTGCTCACATCTCCTCCGCCAGGCGAGAGAACGTCAGAGAGAGAGCGAGATTAAAGCAACAATCAAAAAATCAATACGTGTGCTTTTGTGCTTTTAAATATGCCGAGCACTGCAATAAAGCGGCATTTTTTTAGAGGAGCGTCAGTATCTTTTAAGCAAACAGCCACTGTGCAAACAGCCCCTCCATCAGGCGCAGAGAATGTCAGAGAGGGTGAGAGAGAGGCAGAGACAAGCAAACAATCAAGCTCGGGATGCATATCTTATAGCATTGAGGAGTTTTAGTTAATATGTAATACATGCTCTGATTGGGTAGCTTCTAAGCCATCCGCCAATAGCGTCCCTTGTATGAAATCAACAGGGCAAACAAACTGAGGAAGCGTGTGTGTAGCATAAATTAAAAGACCCACTGTCTGCAGAAATCTGTGAACCAGCGAAAAATCTGTGATATATATTTAGATGTGCTTACATTTAAAATCCGCGATAGAGTGAAACCGCGAAAGTCGAAGCGCGATATAGCGAGGGATTACTGTACTCTCAAATTCTCCACAGTACAAAATAAACAAAGGGTCAAAATACATAAACAAAAAGTTCACATATGCACGACGTTCATTCATGGCGTTGGCGACCATTTTATGAAGGAGGAGCCGGAAGTGGAGGAATGCTGGGAAGGAACCGTGAGGGAAGATGGGATCGATGACGTCAGGGAAAATGGAAGAGGAAGGGCGGAAGTAACGAACTACGGGCAAACCCGGCTTATGGTGGCGGAGCGTCTTTTTTCTGTAAGAAAGCAGAGGGAGAAAGTTAGTACCCCGCCATTCCCTGCTGGCGAATATCTTCCCAGATGTGTTAAGATCCGTCCGCGGTCTCCTACTCACGTGTGCGTGACAGCACCTACTTGGGTGGACCTGATCTAATTTTAAGTTACTGAGGGAGTGATGAATATAAAGGTATGCTTAGTTTTCCCACATGCAAAATTTGCATTTACTAGGGGGCTTTGCCCCTTGTTCGCTTCACTTATCCACCCCCTCCCATTCCCCCCAGGGCGTGCTACGCTCAGGCCACTTTGTGTCTCTGCCGCGCGCGTTGTCAAGGGGGGTGGGGGGGGGTTGATCGCACACTGAGGAGATGCAGTCTGATCAGCTGCTGTCTTTCTGCTGCTGCTGCCGAGCTGCGTGTTCTGCTTGTCACGCTGCACATCAATCATTTAAAAGCCTGTACAGCAGCTGTCCTTTTGTCTCACTGCCTTATCTCATGGGACGTTAAAGTGTCTCTCGTGGGACATCAAATTGTCTTCCAAGAAGATCACATATCGTCTCCTTCCAAAATTTTTTTTTTATATAATAGAGAGAAATTTATTTTAATGATACAATGGACTACAAAATGTAAATGTGTCAGGATATTTGTTATATTTTTTCAAACCTAAATATGTCCACATGTGTTAAAAAACAAAAAAACACTTCATGAGAGGTAGTCACTTTTTCACATGATTGTATCTAAGTTAGGAAAAGGACACCAGACCGGTCAAGAAACTTATCATGACTGTAACTTATGACTGATATTTTGTACTTTGGTTTTGGTCCTTGTCCTCCCATTTGTGATTTCAGTTTTGCAAAGTGTTGGCTCTCATTTCATGGACCATTTACTCAGATTTCTACATCAGACCAAGTTATTCTCCTCAGCTTGTAGCAATGGATATATAGAATGGCCAAATAATAGTCAGAAACAGTGTAATGTTATCAGATGTGCATGAATGACGATCCCTTTGCAAAGATCACAGGACTTTGTTGCATTCGTGGCTCCAAGAACTGAGGCCATTCTGGAGGTGAAAGTGTTGGAGGGTCTCCTGTGTGGTTTTGGATACTGGCCACTAAGTGGACATTATAATGAGCTAAAAGCACAAATAAGATGAGCAGACAAAATAAAAACTAAGGAAAACAAATTAAGGCAGAAGACTAAACAAAATAATTGCTTTAAAAAATAAACAAAGTAAAATAGTTGTAAACTAAACAAAACAGAAGTTTTTACGGACTTTTACACTTTTACACAGCAGAAATATGAACGATCTTCACAGAGATTAGGAGTCCTTGAGACTTAAAAGCTGCTAGTGGCTTAATGGGCACTGCCATGTTATACAGCGTTAATATGATGTCACACTGTAGCAGTGTGTGTTGTAAAGTGGCAATGCAACACGTCAGGGATTACAAAATGGTGGTAACAAGAGTCGAAAGTGAATTCACAGCCAAATTCTGTCTCGATTTGCAAAATAAATGTGAAAATGCTTTTCAAAGAAAGTTGCGCCATTGACTTGTCACATGTAAACATTTTGTTGTGTCAGCCATGCGTTTTGATTGATCTACTGGTACCATCCTTGGCAGTCACATTTCTAAAGATGCATAGGAGACAGAAAAGAAAGAAGCTCTACAGTGCATGGAGGGAACACACCCTCAGTGTCATGGGCACGAATGAAGAAACCGGAAAGAGCAGTTGCAAGGTAATGGCTGGCCAACCAGCTGGATGAGGCAAATGGCTTTCCATGTAGTTAATTTTCCTGTAAAAAGAACACCTTAATGTGCATGATGATGCATTTTGGAGTGTCTTCTAGGGGAGAATATGCAGCATGTCACATTTTTAAAAAAATGTGCTGCACTCTTCTGTGGTGACTGAACAAGACAGAGAGAGAGAGAGAGAGAGAGAGAGAGAGAGAGAGGTTGGGAGAACACACTGATGGCGCGTTGCCACCTGGATTGGGACCCGAGTGAAGCTGGTGACACCTCAGTACCACATTAGAACAGTGTGAGGTTTTTTTTTATAACAGTGGCTAGAGTGCCAGTCTTGCCACCAACCCCTGAGTTTTCCCCACAAGTAGAGGTGTAAATAGAAATGATCTGACTGGTGCACAGACAAATATCTGCATCACACAGCTGCAGAAACGAACAGACATAGAGAACAATATTCCTTACAGTAGTTCTCGCTCCACACAAAACTTTAAAACTCCCAAAATACTGATTAGCGAGTTTCTCGTTTCACACTTGTGAAATTAACTGCAAAGTGAATTTTAGTGTCAGTTTCGTGACTGCGTGCAGATCAAAACTCATCATGGCTGGCAGCCATGTGAATAAACAAAACAATGGTAAAAAAAAATCAATAAAAATAAAATCACAATAATAGGTGATCATAGCATGGAGGAATTACAATTTCTGTTTATAAACTGGAGTAATGAACAAAAAAAACAACATTGTGAAAGCGGAAGATAGAACTGTTAGGTGGAAAAATCATTTGAGTGAAATTATTAGATAAGGAAAAATACATCTGTTGCAACAAATGAGGATAAAAAAGGACCATTTCAAATGAATGATTTCTGTAGTGACACTTCTGTACTTTGATCCCTCAGTTAAAACTTAGGAGGCAAACAGGAAATCTCTGCTCATGACTTTGTAATATTGATTCTTTTGATAGTTTTAAGTATGTTTTTTTAGGTTACTGGTGGTGGCTTGTGATATTGTGTATATCGTGTACTGCACATCTATTGGTTTTTCAAGACACTCGGTGGGAATCCATATTAGTTCAAAAGTTAGGAATGAGTTTGAAAAATCTAAACTGTTTTAACAGATCGGTATCTGGTACAGACTATGATGCACAGAATAAAATAAATATAAATCAAATATATGTAATGTTCTCTGGTCAGAAGGTTTCCACAGAGATTGCTAAGGCTCCACAGTCAATTTATGGCAAAGCTGTAGTCTGATAAAAAAGCTCTGATTATTAACATGGAGGCTGAACACATCATAGGATTAATAAAGAGTTACCTTTATGGGTGGTACATGTTCGTTTGATCATTTTTTTCTTTCTGTTATGTTTAGATTAAAGTATTCAATGCTGCTATCTTAAGCAGGTGACACACTACACGACTTTTAGTAAGGGGGGGTGTCAAACTTGACAAGTGCAGCTACTGATCTCATTGCTGTGAATATCAGGGGGAAATTGCAGGGGGTGAGAAACTATAAAGCCCTGTGACAACATTTCAGCACTGTTCCATATTTCCAGAGAACTGTGAGCTCGCTTCTTGTTCCTGACAGCCAATAACTTGCTGCTAGGCAGAGCCGGTCCTGTATGAATTCAGACATAATCTTTGTCTTTTACTTACTTTTTTCCATCGTGTTGTAGTACGTAAAACATAAGACATCACACAGACGAGTCTATCTTCTGTTTGTGACGTCCAAAATGTTCATGTTCCTTATACCTTGTAGCTGCATTATATGGATTGTGCTTCCTGCTGAATGCTCTTTGGTTCTCAACTGTCTTACACACAGAGCCACCCCAACGACTTATGACAAAATCCCACCTGCCTTTTCACTGGGGATGTCAGACTACATGACTGCCTCTGACTTGCTTAGATCATGTAAGGCTGCAAGTGAAGATTACTGGAAAAGTCATGTAATGAGACACAGTCTTTAGGGTCCTGGTTCAAATCCCACAATTTAGTTTGTCCATTTTGTTTAAATTGTAATCAAAAGTACACTCTTAAAAATAGAGGTGTTGGATTGGTTCTTTAGAGTGATGTAATACAATACAATATAATACAATTTATTTTTGTATAGCCCAAAATCACACAATATGTGCCGAAGTCAAGGAAAAACTCTCAAAACAACCCTTGCAAGGAAAAAATGGAAGGAACCTTGGGAAAGACAGTTCGAAAAGAGACCCCTTTCCAGGTAGGTCCGGCGTGCAGTGAGTATCAAAAAGAAGGGGGTCAATACAATACAGTACAATACACAGAACAGAACAAATCCTCAATACAGTATAAAAATAAAAATTTTACAAGTACGGAGTAGAATTTAGCAGTAGCTGATATCACATAATATGATTTTGATTAGTTTAGAGTTCTGGAGACCTCACCCACCAAGCTGCCTCCCCCCATTTGGCCATTCCACAGCTGAAACAGTGCTGGGCCAGCTAATCCAAAGAAAGGACCCCTCTACCCCACAATTCCTGCGATCCTCCATCAGGGATGACTTTACCTTAGGCAGGCAAAACAACTTGGCAGGTGGGCCGTGGTAGCAAGTGCCACATTTGAGTACAGAGAAGAGAAACAGAATAGGTGAGGGTTAGTAACAAATTATAACTATCATGTTGCTTATGGTTTAGTGCTAATGACTAACAACAGAGATGCAGTCTGTAAAGTTAATCAGCAGCTCTAGTCAGGATATGCTATACTGAAGTAGTGAGTCTTTAGCTGGGATTTAAAAGCTGAGACCGAAGGGGCATCTCTTATAGTAGCAGACTGACTATGTTATAAGAAAACCGTTTTTGATTCCCATAAGATCCATTCACGTGAAGGTTCCAGAAGGAGCCTTAATTTATTTAGATCTGTAACAGGCACCATACAATAAATATCCTTGAATAGATGGTAAGAGATTTTTGAAATTTCAATGGGTCGTGACTTTTAAAAGGATTCTAGCTGCATGTAATAACACAGACAAAGTTCAAGTTTTCTTAATCTTTTATGTCCCACCATACATTGAAAAGTTTAGCTTTTTTTTCTACATACTAGGAAGTTTTTTAAAGCACAGAGAGCCATCTTCATATGCAAAGAACCCCTCCCAGAATGAAACGTTGCTTTATCAAGAACAATTCACTATTAAACACCATTAAGGAACCATTATTTTTAAGAGTGTAGAAACATCTGGCTTTGCTGGTTATGCTAGTCAGCCTAAAAGACCTAAGCTGTACTCCTTCTGATTGCTAGCCAGCAGGACTTTTACAAACTGCATGAATGGCTGCTTTCGCTCTGCCTGCCTTCACTGTAAGACGAGAGGTCACCATAAGTAACGTCTGAGAGCTTTTAATCAAATTGCACCCCAGATAAAAGCAGTCATTTGAGGACAGAAATGACCAGGTTGTGATTAAAGCTCTGAAACTTGTTTGACAGAGAATTCATTAAATATTGCTTAATAGTAGAACTAATTAGATTTTTTTTAAAAAAAGAGGCCGCTCTAAAAAACTAATTTAAAGATTGAGGTGATAACAATCAAGATGAATAGATTCGATTCCCATTTTATGTTTCACATATTTTAATTTATCACTTTACTCTGTCTAAATAAGCTAATTTGAGGAAATGTGGAATTCATAGATAACTATGGGTGCAATTGTAAGCCAAAAGCAGCAAATGTGTGGAAATGGAAATAAGCATTAAAAGAGATCCATCCATTGCTTCCCAGTTTTATCGTTCTCTGTTTCTGATGATAGTCAGCACAAACACAACGTGAACAGCTTAGCAAACGATAAGAATATAAGAAGCTGATTAGGAAGAGGAGACCCTTTAGTACTTTAAGCTCGTTAGGTTAGTCAATAATCAAGCTATCCCATCATCACATTCTGAAGCTGTTTAGAAGTTGGTTTTCATTTCAACAACTTGACTTAGCTGTGCACTCCCGATTCCCAGGATGCAGAAGATGGTGTTCTTGAAATGTAAAAGTATATAATGCCACATTCATTGTAGACACACCACACACTAGAAAAGATGAGCACTGAGAGAAGCTTTAATTTGTTGTCAACATCTATGAAGACACACAAAGGGACACAAAGGTAGGGACACAGAGCATAGCAGAGCTGGAGGAGTCCAAGTATGTGAAGAATTAACAGGGAAGAATGACAGGAGCTGTGTGCTCAGTTTAGGGGTACTAGTGAAGAGAGGTGGTGCAATTCTATAACAGCATAGGTAATCCTGACACCATACATTTATTATGATGAGTGGGTATCAAAAGCTATGCACATCCCTTTAGTTGATGCTCTCATACTCATGAAACTTGATTCCCACCTCCCCACTCAATGGTGAGGCCATAATAAAGCTTAAAAGGTGGAGAAAAGATGCAGAAGATGAAAATAAGTGGGAAAGGATCAGCTTCTTTCTTAAGCCTTATGCCCTAAGTGGTTTTTGGCATTACTAAGCCTAAATTACATAACCAAACCTAAATGGCTATTAATCTGCTTATGTAATAAAGGAGCTGCACATGGCTGAAGACAAGTCAATAGAAAACTCCAAAATTTTCACAGAATGTATTTATATGATTAAAAACTCTTCTTTAAACCAATATCAATGAAATAAAACACAAAAAGAACATTTACGATTTAGGACATTCGCTCCTAAAAAACGATTTTTGCATTAAATAACTGAGACATTTTATGATACAGAACGCTGGATTGTGACCCAGTCTGTCAGCTATGATTGTGCCAAGTTTTCATTACATGTCCCATAGCATTGCAGAGTTATACTGTTTAGCGCATGATGTCCCTCTTTTTGGAAACTTTACATCTCTTGCATCTAAATAATCTCATAACATCAATTGCATTAGCAGTAATATTATGCTTTTAATTTTTTAGAAAAAAAATATTTATATACACACACACAAACATTTTAAATCACTCCAAAGAAACAAGTAAACAATTTGTAACTATACACATGTAATTATGTACACAGTGAAACCATAACTTTGAAAATTATTTTTCATGTTGATCTTGAAACAATTTAATTTTGAACAATTTAGACACAGAGGAAGCTTACATTTTGTACACTAGATTGGAGTTTTTGTGCTCCAATTTACCCGTCATCTCCTGTCTCCTGTTGCAGTTGCCCCTCAGACATTCAGTGTATTTTCATTTGTTTACTTATTTTTGTTGATGCTGCTTTTTTCTTGCATTTCACATCTGGAATGAATTACGTTTGTACTGTGGACCTATACAAGTGGGCACTGCTGTTTCAACATGGCCCAGACAGACGCAGAGGCACAACTCCAAGGCACACAGGAATTTTTTATTTGTCCCTTGTGGGAAATGTCTTCCCCGTCTCCCACAAGCACCAGCGCACAGGACAACACACAACACACAATTCTTTTCTTCTCTTCTTTCTCTTCCACTTCTCCTCAGCAAGCTTCATCTCTCTCCTTCTGACTCTGGCTCACCGAGTAGTGTCTGCTGGCCCCTTATATAAGGCACCTGGAAGTGCTCCAGGTGTATGATGACCTACTTCTGGCAGCACGTCCGGGTGTGGCAGAAGAACTGCCCATGAGGGCTCATCAGTTGCTGTAGCACCCCCTGGCAGTGCCCACAGATCCCAAAAGGGCTGCACCAAACTCCAACTCCCATAGAGCCCTACAGGAGTCCTAGGCACCGTTGCAACCTGGGGGGATGAGATATAGCGCTCTTGCCACGCTTGCTCCCCCGGTCCTCCCAGCATGGAGGTGTCCAGGCTGGACAAGGACACCACCGTCCACCACAGTACATACATTTTTAAACCAGTGTCTTCCAGTGCTGGGTTACTGGGATGGGGAGAATCCCTTTGCTGGCAGCCCTGGACGAGACCCCATATGTAGTCACATATACACCAAAACAAGTGTTTCTCAGCCATAGGCAGCCATCGCTGCATTGTAAGCATATGAGACTTGTTCACGGTATAATCCGCCTCCCTGCCACCAATTCTAATCATGCTTGCTACATTCATTGCTGTACCAGGTGCTCACTTTGATTTTATTTCCCGTTTGTAATCATGCTTGTTTCTGCCTTCCAGAGGGGTGGTTGGGGTGATAAAATGAGTGTGAATAGAAACAGGATAAAAAAAAATCTCACACCGCTGTCTATCTCTTCAGTGGAGTAATCATATCGTGAAAAAGACACTGACTGAAGCAGCTTTATTTCCTCATTTGGTCACGACGCAGTGTAATACGATGATATTCAGTTGAAAGGGGAAGGGTGGGGTGGTTTCTTACATGAAATTGCAAGTAGCAATGTGATTCAGTGACATTAGATTGAAGAGCAGTCCCCTGTGAAAGTTTGCACTGTGTATGTCAGTGACATTCAATTAGCGGCTGGGTTGGAATAGGGCAGTGGTCCCCACATGAAACTGCAAGGAAGAGCATGACACAGCTCTATATAAGTACATTTGATCAAAGAGTGATCCCCTGTGAAAATGTGTGCTGCCAGTGACATTTGACATGTAAAACTTTAAACAGGTAGGTGCAGAAGTTGAAGCTGAAAGAACACTACTCAGAAAACTAACATGCAAAAGTTCACGGCACGATGCGTCAAAGTTTTACTATAAGCAGTACTTACGAATCAAGCATTGCATCAGGTCATTCGGCAAATGTGTTATTTTCAATAGAGTCAAAACTGTGACTCATGGTCTTCACATTCCATATCACTAGTAGTTTGAAAGTCTGAAAGACTTCCTCAACTGTAACTTTTGTTTTATGTAGAAGAAAACTATTCCCTAGTACAAACTTCATGTCTTATTGCACATCCGCAAAACAATCTGTATGCACTCTCATAGAAGCTTATGCATACTGGTGTATACAGATAAGCTGCTGCATAAACAAACACATTTCCTGTCTTTTACAGATGGCTGTGATATGCAGTACAAGTGACAAATCACAGATAACTACAGTATACATCATTGGAATGCTCTGGGTTTCAGCTCTCCAATGGTAATGTACATTTCACTGTATGTGGCTGAGAGCTTTGATAAAAGCAGAGTCACTCAGTTGTGATGTGCTGCTCATCTTTGCATGTAAATGTGCAAATCACATATCTCTCAAATATATAAAAAAATCCTGGGACAAGATGAAACTTTTTCAGTGAGATAATTTCAAGTCTCACGAAACAAGACTTTGTGCCAAGAGATTTAACCACTTATAATCAGCCCAGACCAAGTGGAATTGAAAACCAGGTCCAAGTGGTGGCGGAAGTAAAAGACAAAAAGAGTAGAAGACAAAGTAGAACATCTTAAAGAGGTTCAAAAAAATTGGCGCGATACACATGCAGAGCAGGTTAGAGATTATGAAAGTACTAAAATTTGAAAGTCTCAAAAAACTGATAGTTAAAGATCGCATTAGTGCTAACAAATGGAAATTATTACTCAGTGAAATAACGGAACAGTGAAAAGAGATCAAATATATGGACATAGGTGATATGACAGAAGTGTATAGATATTATTCGGCTTTAAACTTTAAATCGGAGACTTGTAGATTGTCTAATTCGTGTTGCCATCAGGGAAAAGTAGTGCTTCTTCCCAATGAAGAATTGTATCCGCAAGAAATAAAAGATTTTTATTTGGTGAACGTGAAATCCACAAACATCCATCCCTCCATCCAACCATTATTCAACCCGCTATACCCTAACACAGGGTCATGGGGTCTGCTGGAGCCAATCCCAGCCAGTACCGGGCACAAAGCAGGAACAAATCCCGGGCAGGGCACCAGCCCACCGCAGAATCCACAAACACTACAGGCAAAACATCCAAATCTACAGTAATCTGTTTGCGTTCGAATCATTCCATGCTCAAAACTTAGATTTACACGATTCTGGACCATACGCTATGAGAATCTGTGGTCCCGCAACAATTAAAGGTACTACATGTTTAATTTCAAAGAAATCACAATTCGGTCAGGTTTATATTAAGATCACGGAGAAGTGATGCAACAAAGAATCGAAAGAGTTAAACAATCAGATGTATTAGAAATTCTACAGCCAATAATGGATACAAATCCATACGTCCAAAAGTATCACACTTTACACAAAATTCATCTGAAAAATACAAAGAAGTTTTATTGGATTTCTATATGAATCTGAAAGATCACACTCACATATATACTAAACCAACATGTGACAAATTGTCAGTGATAATAGTTTTAAAAGACGGAGATATCAAAGACAGAGTTGATATTCGTGTTTATCCAAAAGCTCAGTATGATTTGTTGCAAGCAGAAATGACTAGCCTGTAGGGCCCACACAGGGGTTGGCAAGCGAAGCAAGCAGGGGGCAGAGCCCCCTAGTGTTATTAATGAAAGAAAACAGACAACATGGAAACTTAAGATTTAATTAAAAGAAGACATCCTAGGGTAAGCAAAACAGCATTATTGCTTTTGATTGAGTTGTGGGATTGTTGCAACGTACACAAACAACTTTAAAAATAAGGCGGTGTCCTACACCTCATGCATAAGTGGCTATGAAGACTTTTTTGCACCGACAAGGTTCCATTTCCATTTCCATTCCATTTCCAGACTGGCTTAATCCAATTTGGTTGTGAAGGCAGCACCTATTCTAGATAAACTGGACAAATGGTAGGAAGCAAAACTGAATAGGGTGCCAGCTCATTACAGGGCACACTCACACACGCTGAGCCACTTTAGAATTCCAGATCAACATAACACGCATGTCTTGGGCTGTGATAAGAACACAAGTACACTTGAAAATGAAAGATGATTTATGCTGTTTAATGACCTATAGCTCCTGTTCCTTAAGCACATGCACGTGAGCACACTCACACACACACAGGGCTCCATGTAATTAATTTCCCACTAGGCCCAGGCTGCCATCCGGCAGACAAATATGTTTCTGGCTGAAGATTCACGAAAGGCCTTCTGCATATCACTCCATCTCTTCTCAGGGGAAGCCTGACAGACATGGTGTGTCCGATTTAATTGTTTTGGGATTCACAAGCTCTCTTACCCTGACAGTCATTAAGCAACCTGGCAAGAAGACCCTGTGGAGCTGCTGTGAAAGTTTCATTAAAGTGGAAGATAAGGAAGTGAAAAAAAATAAAGGCTATCAGTTATTGGAGGTGCCAAATCTCCTTCACTGGGAGCAGATTTGTGCTTTTCACTCCTCTGTTTTGTGGGCCACAGAGAGTTAAAAGATCTAATGCTCAGGAGCTTCTTCAGCTGATTTGATAAGTGAATTCCACAGAACACAGAATGTCCATGTGAAATAAGCAGCTGCTTTGTTTTCAGTCCAATGGAAACTGTGATAATATGAAGATGTCTGAGGTTTACCAAAGTGAAACTAATTAACATTGAATCCAAACGTATATAAAATTAACACTTTATTTTTGTTAATAGAATTTTTTAGCAGAACAATGCAGTTCACCACCTCACTTAAATGTGTAACACCACACAATGCTATTTTTGTCTAATTACATTTACATAATGAAGGCAGAAGCTGTAATTCAACCTTGTATTGTGTATGACCCTTTCAAACATACGTTTTCTAATTCAGGTTCACAGGGTGACTGTAGCCTGTCATGGTAACAAGACAGGGGTCGGCCATGGAGAGGGCAGCAGTCCATTGCAGGGCACACATAAGCACATACACATATCCACAATCACACTAGAGCCAGTCAGGAATCAATGAGTAATCTAAAGTACACATCTTTGGGAATATGGGGGTGAACAGGAGTGTCTGGAGGAAAGCCTACTGAGACCTGGAAAAAATGTGAAACCTCCACACAGATAATGAGCAGGTGTGGGATTTACTTCTAGGAGGTAGCAGTGCTAAACTCTGTGCCACTCTGTTACCCATTGCAATATAGCATTCTCAAACATGCTTAATCCAATTGAGTGTGAATGGGGAATCAGCCTATCCTGTCCATAATGAGGCACACTAATATGCATAGCCACACTTACACTCACTCATATATATACTGCTCAAAAGAATTAAAGGAACACTTTTTAACCCTCAATGGGTCCTTGTTAGAAAGTTACGTTCCAGGTCCTTGGGGTTCAAATTGCACCCCTATTCGTTGGTATATATAATTCAATGGTACCAAGCTCAAATTCAATGAACTAAAGTTAAGATGCATTTATTAGGTAAGTGCATGATGCATACACAGCTTATGCAGTGAAATAGTGCAGTTAATGGGGTTGCGGCAGTGGGGGGGGCAGCGGAGGGGACTGGTCATATAATGCACATTCCGTCTAGCCAACCCCTTCACTGCCGCGATGTAAGTGCCATTTTAATTCCAATGTTCTAATAAGATTTTAAAATATATATTATCACACCTTTTAGATGCAAACGTTTAAGATTTCTGCAAATGACATGTCTAAAGTTATATGCATTTGTCACAAAGTACATTTGATTTATTGACAGAATGTGCTGGACAAGCAGGCCTAGAGCACTTATTACAGAATTTGCGTGTCTTCCTGTCAAACTCACGCGGGCACAGGTGACAACGTCCCTGTGTCTTCTTCATTTTAGCTGGTCTCTCAGTTCCTGCTTCTAGTTCTCCAGAGTCCAGCTCTAGAAGTTGGATTGCATCCATGATCGGTCTTCTGAGCTGAGCTGCATTGTCCAAACGTCTTTTAATCAGTGGCTCGACAAGAGACTCCCCGAGACTCACGATGAACTGGCGACGACGTATCGCTTTGGATGACTTGTTCCAATCAGGGTTATTGCACATCCAGATCACGAAACTGGCAATGGCAGCTGTGTTAAGCATGTTGAAGAACAGGACCATTGGCCACCTGTTGATTTTTCATTTGCAAGAGTAGATGCAGGCCAAATGATCCATGTTATCTACGCCGCTCTTAGTAGCATTATAATGAAGGATGATCTCTGGTTTTTGTTTCATACCATCAACAGCCTTGTCGTGATGCATTGTCAACAAAAGGATGACCGACTTTCCTTTTTTGGGGACATATGATACCAAAGTTTTGTTGCCATCAAATGCAAAGATCGAAGAAAATTCGTCTCTGTTTTTTGCTATCATGCTCAAAGGAATGTCTCATTTATTCTTATGGATCGTTCCTACATAGGTCATACCCTGTGTAAGCAATTCTTCTGTCAGTGCAACGCTTGTAAACAGGTTATCTCCCACTACATTACGACCACTTTTGTACCAAGGTGATACCATTGCTTTCACAACACGTGCACCCTGATCATGATCTCTGACTTCATTCGGTTGCCGCCCAAGATAGACCTCTGCATTCAGTGGATAAGATGTGGCACTGTCACAGCACCACCACACCTTTATCCCATATTTGGCAGGCTTACTGGGATTGTACTGCCTAAATGGACATCGTCCTCTGAATGGGACTAGTTGTTCAACTCTGTTCAACGACGGTCATTTATTTGAACCAGTCATCCTCCCAGCGTGAACGACTGTGGAACCATCTGGGTAAAGTTGAAAGAACTGCATTGTAGGTCAGTGATAGATTATGTATAAGGCCACCGCCTCTGTTCAACGACAGTCGTTCATTTGAATCAGTTTTCCTCCCAATCCACCTACAATACAGTTCTTTTAACTTTGCCAACCAATCAGTTAGAATTGAGAAAGCACTCTGGATGGAAACAAAGTCCAGCATAACTCTTTTTTAGGATAACCATGTCCTGGATAGCTGAGAATCTCCACAGACTTCTGTCAAAAATTTAGTTTTTTTGGGGGTGCATATTGCACCCCCGATGAAAATATGCCAGTGATAATTGACGTTAACACTTTTTCTATCATTTTATGCATGACCGTATGAAAAACTAGTGCACTTACAATGTCCTAGAGGATAACTGCTGAAATTTTAATAATAACATGGTAGTAGCCATAGAAATGGGCATGGGGTGCAGAATGCACCCCAAGGAACCATTGAGGGTTAATCAGAGTATAGCATAAAGTCAATGAAACTTATGGGATATTAATCTGGTCAGTTAAGTAGCAGAGGGGGTTGTTAATCAGTTTCAGCTGCTGTGGTGTTAATGAAATTAACAACAGATGCACTAGAGGGGCAACAATGAGATGACCCCCAAAACAGGAATGGTTTAACAGGTGGAGGCCACTGACATTTTTCCCTCCTCATCTTTTCTGACTGTTTCTTCACTAGTTTTGCATTTGGCTACAGTCAGTGTCACTACTGGTAGCATGAGGTGATACATGGACCCTACAGAGGTTGCACAGGTAGTCCAACTACTCCAGGATGGCACATCAATACGTGTCATTGCCAGAAGGTTTGCTGTGTCTCCCTGCACAGTCTCAAGGGCATGGAGGAGATTCTAGGAGACAAGCAGTTACTCTAGGAGAGCTGAAGAGGGCCATAGAAGGTCCATAACCCATCAGCAGGACCAGTATCTGCTCCTTTGGGCAAGGAGGAACAGGATGAGCACTGCCAGAGCCCTACAAAATGACCTCCAGCAGGCCACTGGTGTGAATGTCTCTGACAAAACAACCAGAAAGACTTCATGAGGGTGACCCAAGGGCCCCATGTCCTCTAATGGGCCCTGAGCTCACTGCCCAGCAGCATGCAGCTTGATTGGCATTCGCCATAGAATACCAGAATTGGCAGATGCACCACTGGTGCCCTGTGCTTTTTACAGATGAGAGCAGGTTCACCCTGAGCACGTGACAGAAGTGAAAGGGTCTGGAGAAGCCATGGAGAACATTATGCTGCCTGTAACATCATTCAGCATGAGCAGTTTGGTGGTGGGTTAATGATTGTCTGGTGAGGCATATCCATGGAGGGTCACACAGACCGCTACAGGCTTGACAAAGGCACCTTGGCTGCCATTAGGTATCAGGATGAAATCCTTGGACCCATTGTCAGACCCTACGCAGGTACAGTGGCTCCTGGTGCACGACAATTCCTGGCCTCATGTGGTGAGAGTATGCAGGCAGTTCCTGGAGGATGAAGGAATTGATACCATTGACTGGCCACCACACTTTCCTGACCTAAATCCAATAGAACACCTCTGGGACATTATGTTTTGGTCCATCCAATGCCACCAGGTTGCACCTCAGACTGTCCAGGAGCTCAGTGATGCCCTGGTCCAGATCTGGGAGGAGATCCCCCAAAACACCATCTGTCATCTCATTAGAAGCATGCACCGATGTTGTCAGGCATGTATACAAGAACACAGGGGCCATACAAAGTGCTGCATACAATTTTGAGTTGCTGCAATTAAATTTTGGCAAAATGGACTAGCCTGCCACATAATTTTTTCACTCTGATTTTTGGGGCGTCTTTGAATTCAGGGCTCTGTAGGTTGATCATTTTCATTTCCATCAAACGATGTGGCATCCTTTCGTTCCTAACACATTACCCAGTCTATATCAGTATAGATATCCAGGAGGATTTCTTTTTCCCATTGAGATCTGATGTGTTTTCAAAGTGTTCCTTTAATTTTTTTGAGCAGTTTAGTTTGGAAATTCCAATTAACCTAACTGGCATGTCTTTGAAAATTTGGAAGGAAACTGGAATACCTGGAGAAACACCCTCACAGATATGAGGAGAACATGCAGAATCATGACAGACAATGTGTGGGGGTAGGATACCAACCTTGGACAAGAGGTTGAGAGGACAGAGTAAAAATATTATGATAAAAATATGTACTTGAACTAAAATATGTACTTGTTAAAACTAGTATGATAAAATCTCAGAAAATGACTGGTCAGTTAACTTGGGGAATAGAGGCTGGCTGAAATGAAAGGCCATTAACAGGCTGGCATAGCCTTAAATGGAAGGGAAAGTAAAATTTATCAAGTCCCTTCCCTCTCTAGGAGGAAAACCTTAGCTAGAATAAGGGTTGGTCTGGAGGTCTGAGTTGTGGCTCAATAGGTATGAAGAAGGGAGTCAGCATATCCTATTAATCTGGGAGGTACACCAAGGAAGCTGGACTATCATAAAGACAGAGGCATCAAAGAAGCTCAGTCTCTCTGCCAATTTTTCATCCACGGAGGAGGAGAACAGCATCTCTTGTTTGGGAGGCCATTTTCAACCTGGCCCTATGTAGATGGCCTGTTGGATCAAGGACCAGGCTGGAGCAGAACATAAGACAGAGCCACCTGGTAGTCTAAGCAAGATAGAGTGATTAATCCCCAGTTGTACTGTTATTATTTTGCCTACACTCAAGTCTGCTTATATTTTGGCCATATTGTCTACTAGCTGTCCCCTGTGGCTACGTCCATGTAGTAGTGAAACAGGACAATCTTTAAAAATCAATAATAAAAAAAATGTAATTCTGACCAAGTGGAAAGTAGGTACACTCCAATGTCAAATGTTGGCACTGTATCTGATCATGTTCAGGTCTGACAGGAGAGCGTTCTCTTGCGTGGGGAAAAAAGCACACGGCCGTGATATGTCTGGCAATCAGTAGTTAGCCTCTAAAACACACATAGCTGTGATCTCTCTCTCAAAAACTTTAAACGTTACTCCTTAACAATCTGTAGATGATAACGTCTGTTGAACAAACAGGTATCGCTAGCTAAGTGGGGGCAAGGTACGTCCCAACATGTGGCGAGAGGTAGACCGACTCAAATAAAGGCTGGTGTGTGAGTGAGGAGGTCCCCACTGCTTCTTAAATAAATCGGTACCGCAAGCAAACTATAATACTTAGCGTGATGAGTTATAGAAGGACATGCTGAACTACCTGACAAGGCGTTAAGATAACGGAATTTTGAAGGCATTTTGTTAAACTCTACATCATGAATAGCATTAAGTTGAACAGAGTCGCACTAGGACTGTACCATGATAAAACAATGCTTAAAAATATGCTGTGACTCTCACTGACAAGTTGAAGAAATAAAAGAAAATCTAATTTCTGCACACAAGAGTCATCTATTTGGTAAATCGCTTGGAAAAGTAAAATAACCCCAGTTGGGCATTTTTGGATTGGCACGGAAAGTATACAAATTTTAGTTTTACTTTTCCTATGTAAGGGGTATGTTTTTCAAGGAAAAGGGCCCACCTCCATTTTTTCAAATTTAAAATTCCTTTACATTAATTGATCAACACAATTGGAGGTTTTGATTAACATTGATGTGATTCAAACTCAGAGGTTTTGAAAGCCCCACCTGTGCTCCGTTCACCATATTCAAATATCCATATCCATCTCCCCTTACATCACACCTGACAGCAGGAAATAAGATACAGATGTCAGTTCCTGATGAATCCTCAATTATTGGTATATTTTCTAATTAGATGAATGAAGGTTAACTAGTATAAAAAACGGAGGCGTGCCCCCCCAGAGAAATCCGTGCCCACCCAGCGAAATGCTCTGTCTGTCCAATGAAAACTCTGGAGAAGAATAACATTTTATTTTCAAAGTTCACTTTGCAGCACGTTTTGAACCTGTTGACTACATTCCTTAATTAAAACAGCGTATATGTTCCATTCTTCTTTTATTTTCTGGTTGGTAACACCAAAGTCTATGCATAGGTAGTTATTTAAAAGTTGAGATCTTCAACCTCTGTCTCTCCGCAAGCTGCTGGCTCCACGGTTGAGCCCAGCACCGCTGCTACCAACACGCAACACAGCGCACCCACATCGGGAACTGAAACTCCAAAAGATGTAGATAAGCCTACATAATCCTCCAGCTCTCCGCCCGTGTCGGGTACTCCAAACCTCTGCCTTCAACAAAATATACAGTCCGGTCTGCCTGACTAAACTATGGATAGCCCGTCCCAGCCCATTTTAATTAATTATTCCAAGCGCGCATTCGGAAAGACACTCATATGTTTTAGTGCAAGCTGGTATCAGTCTCGATCATGGCTTGTCCGTGATGCCAGCTTTTGCTTTGCCTGCCGCTAATTTAGTATTTCCAGTTCGGACCTCAAGGACATATTCACCAAACACGGCTACACTAATTGGAAAAAAGCTCTAGAAAAAGACGGTGGTGGCTTCCACAAACACGCGTCTAGTATTCCGCACGTCAGAGCCATGTCTGCATGGCAAGAGTATAGGCGCTGGGCAGAGACGTGTGAAAGCATAGTTCAACTTCTGGGTCCAACCCAGATAGAAAAGAATAGATATTATGTGAAAAGCATTGGGGTGGCTATTCAGTTCCTCGCAGTCAGTGAACTGGCTCTGCGTGGTCACAATCACGAAGGTGGAGAGGAGGGACTTTTCCTTAAGTTCTTTGATTACACAATCAAAAAAGATGCCAAACTTGCAGAAATTGTAAAATACATCCCAGACAATGCAAAATACACATCCAATGTAGTTCAAAATGAAATAATTGAGGCTCTTGCCAAAATGGTGGTAAAAGATATCAGGACCAAATATGAAAAAGTTGACTCTCTTGGACTTTGTATTAAAAGTGATGGTACCAGGGATCGCTGTAACATTGAGAATTTGTCTGTAGTGATTAGATTTGTTTAGATCTCCATCTCCGAAGAACACCCGATTGGCTTAATTGAACTGAATCAGCTTGATGCTGAATATAAACTGCTCAAAAAAATTAAAGGAACACTTTGAAAACACATCAGATCTCAATTGGAAAAAGAAATCCTCCTGGATATCTATACTGATATAGACTGGGTAATGTGTTAGGAATGAAAGGATGCCACATCGTTTGATGGAAATGAAAATGATCAACCTACAGAGCCCTGAATTCAAAGACGCCCCAAAAATCAGAGTGAAAAAATTATGTGGCAGGCTAGTCCATTTTGCCAAAATTGAATTGCAGCAACTCAAAATTGTACGTAGCACTTTGTATGGCCCCTGTGTTCTTGTATACATGCCTGACAACATCGGTGCATGCTTCTAATGAGATGACAGATGGTGTTGTGGGGGATCTCCTCCCAGATCTGGACCAGGGCATCATGGAGCTCCTGGACAGTCTGAGGTGCAACCTGGTGGCATTGGATGGACCAAAACATAATGTCCCAGAGGTGTTCTATTGGATTTAGGTCAGGAAAGTGTGGTGGCCAGTCAATGGTATCAATTCCTTCATCCTCCAGGAACTGCCTGCATACTCTCACCACATGAGGCCAGGAATTGTCGTGCACCAGGAGCCACTGTACCAGCATAGGGTCTGACAATGGGTCCAAGGATTTCATCCTGATACCTAATTGCAGCCAAGGTGCCTTTGTCAAGCCCGTAGCAGTCTGTGTGACCCTCCATGGATATGCCTCCCCAGACAATCATTAACCCACCACCAAACTGCTCATGCTGAATGATGTTACAGGCAGCATAATGTTCTCCATGGCTTCTCCAGACCCTTTCACTTCTGTCACGTGCTCAGGGTGAACCTTCTCTCATCTGTGAAAAGCACAGGGCACCAGTGGTGCATCTGCCAATTCTTGTATTCTATGGTGAATGCCAATCGAGCTGCATGCTGCTGGGCAGTGAGCCCAGGGCCCATTAGAGGACATGGGGCCCTTGGGTCACCCTCATGAAGTCTTTCTGGTTGTTTGGTCAGAGACATTCACACCAGTGGCCTGCTGGAGGTCATTTTGTAGGGCTCTGGCAGTGCTCATCCTGTTCCTCCTTGCCCAAAGGAGCAGATACTGGTCCTGCTGATGGGTTATGGACCTTCTATGGCCCTCTCCAGCTCTCCTAGAGTAACTGCTTGTCTCCTAGAATCTCCTCCATGCCCTTGAGACTGTGCAGGGAGACACAGCAAACCTTCTGGCAATGACACGTATTGATGTGCCATCCTGGAGAAGTTGGACTACCTGTGCAACCTCTGTAGGGTCCAGGTATCGCTTCATGCTACCAGTAGTGACACTGACTGTAGCCAAATGCAAAACTAGTGAAGAAACAGTCAGAAAAGATGAGGAGGGAAAAATGTCAGTGGCCTCCACCTGTTAAACCATTCCTGTTTTGGGGTCATCTCATTGTTGCCCCTCTAGTGCATCTGTTGTTAATTTCATTAACACCACAGCAGCTGAAACTGATTAACAACCCCCTCTGCTACTTAATTGACCAGATTAATATCCCATAAGTTTCATTGACTTTATGCTATACTCTGATTAAAAAGTGTTCCTTTAATTCTTTTGAGCAGTATATTTGTAACCAAATTCAGTCACTTCTTTCTGAGTTAGGTTACAGCCCAGACAATTTAGTGTGTCAGTGTTTTGATGTCATGTCTGGGCCTAGGCGTGGTGTCCAGGCTTTGTTACAAAACAAAGTTGGTAAGTACATTCCATATGTACACTGCTACAACCACCAGGTCCATTTAGCAGTGACACATGCATTGGAATCAGAACCTCTGGCTAAGAAGTTCTTTGACTGGTCAAATTCATTGAACACATTTTGTCACAGACATTATGTTTCACACACATACAATACACCCACACTGAAAAGACTTCTAGAAATACGATGGACCAGTCATTATGATGTCACAAAGTCCATTGTCAACAATGGGGAAGCTATAAGGGGGTTTCTCTCAGAGGTAGCATAGGCTGACACTGCCCCTTTTGACATTTGCATAGAGGCATGTGGTATTTTGACCCAATGAAAAAAGCAGAATTTCTTCAATACAGGAAAATTCCTCCTTCATGTGCTTGGTGTGCTGAAACCAGCCAATGCAATTCTACAGGCACATGCAGTGGATTTGTGCACAGCTGGGGAGGTGGTGACAGCTTCACTGGCCACACTGAAGGAGATGAGAAGCCACTCATTCTGGGAGGAACATTTCCCTCAGTGTGAAAGTAGGCCTACCAATTCGCTCAAAAGGAAACAGAAAGTTAACTCACAGCTTGATGATAGTATTGTCGTGTCTACGCTTGGGCATGGTGACTCTAATGAACAAATTGCTCCTAATCAGACTTTTAAAAACACTACGTTCAGCATTCTTGATAGAGCTATTGTGGAAATGGAGACAAGATTCTCTCAGAGAAATGTTGAATTATTGAGCGCCACATCGCTTCTCCTGCCAAAATCAGAATTATTTCTTGATCATTCTCTCCTGAAACCTCTTCAGGCACTTGCAGGGACAGAGCAAAACAGCATGAGCTTGCAAAATGAAATGGCTGTGGCAAAAACAAAGTTGATCAATAAACTACCAGCTGATGCTAATCTCTGTGAAGCGTGCAAATGCATTCAGCAGTACAAAGAGGCCTTCCCTATGTTGCATTCGCTATGTGTCACAGCACTCATCATTGGTGTGTCTTCGGTTGCATGCAAAAGCTCTTTCTCTACTTTGAACTGCATTCTCACTCCACTCCGCCGAAAAATGCTGCATTCAAGGAAAAGAAATTTAGTCATTCTGGCACATGAGAAAAACATCACAGAACATCTAGACATGAAAGAATTTATTTCAGAATTTGCCAGGAGTAACCACAGACTGGTCCTGTAGATAATATCCAGTTTAAACACTGGAAACTGATATCCTATAGCTTTCCTAATGACTACAATGAGCCACGTTTCTGTTCTTGCTCTCATATGTTGTATACATTTGACTTTATTGATATTTACCTTGTAGATGAAGTTCTATATTTGTTCACAAAAAATAATAATACAAGTTCTATTGCCTTTGTTAATTTTATTGAACAATAGGTTATGATTTATGCCACAATTTTTGCTTTTATATGTTATATAAAACTATGTTGATATTATTATTTGACCCCCTACAAAAATGGGGATGGATGGATGGATATTTTTTGCCCCCCCAGACAAGCCAAATGCCCACCCACACATGATGTTCTGATCACACCTCTGATAAGAAAAGAAGTAGATTTAAGTGATAGTAGTACGCAGACATACATTTACGAGCGGCAAATCCTGTTCGATTTCCGAAGAAACTGCGCTGAAATATCCAGTGAGGTGACAGAGATGCTCTGCAGCCTGAGAAGCTGAGCTGGCGAAAATGCAAGCGCAGCGATAGGAAGCATAAATGAGGGAAACGTGGCGGTGTTAGCACAAGGCTAAAAACTAACCCCACCAGACCTGCAATACTGTCCATTCTGCTAGCGAACGTCCGATCGCTGGACAACAAGCTGTATTATATAAAGCTGCAGCGGGCCAAGCAGTGGGAAATGAGAGACTGTTGCATCTTTATTTTCACTGAGACATGGCTCCAGGAAAACATTGCAGACTCGGCCATCCAGCTAGATGGACCGACCATCTTCCGATCGGACAGAGACACCTCTTTGCCCAGTAAGACCCGCGGGGGCGGACTGTGTGTTTATGTGAACAGAGAGTGGTGTACGAACGCTGCATCAGTTGTGCGACATTGCTCCCCAATGATAGAGGTTTTATTGGTAAGGTGTCGCCTTTCTACCTGCCGAGGGAATACAGTTGCATGCTGGTGGTTGCCGTCTACCTCCCACCTAGTGCAAATGCAAACCAGGTGCTAGCAGAACTCTACAAGATCATCAGCAAACTGCAAACGATGCACCCCGAGGCATTTTTCATTATTGCTGGAGACTTCAATCATGCCAACTTGAAGTCAATTGTCCCAAAATTCTTCCAGAATGTGAACTTTGCTACTAGAGGGGTAAGCTGTCTGGGCAATGTTTACACGAGCGCTCCTGATGCCTTTAAGGCCCTACCCCGCCCCCCCACCTTGGCTGCTCAGACCATATTAGCATTTTTATAGTTCCTGCATACAAGTCCCTGCTGAAGCGAACTAAACTAGCCTGGAAAAACATCAGAGTGTGGCAGGTTGGTGCTGTTTCAGCTCTCCAAGACTGCCTCGAATTGACAGACTGGGACATTTTCAGGGAGGCTGCTACGGATGGTGACTCCATCAATCTGGAAGAGTACACAGACTCTGTGACTGGCTCCATCTCCAAATGCATAGAGGATGTTACTGTTACCAAGGATGTTACCACAAGAGCCAACCAAAAGCCCTGGATGACAAGAGAAGTGCACAAGCTGCTCAAGATCAGAAATGCAAGCCTTCAGATCTGGAGACAAGGCTGCCCTCAGGGTGACCAAAGCCAATCTGTCTCACGCTATAAGGAGAGCTAAGTGGGCATATGCACAGAGGATCAACAAACAATTCAGCAGCACCAGAGACACACGTCGTATGTGGCAGGGCATTCAGACAATAACTAACTACAAGCCCAACCCACATCGCAGCGATGGTGATGCCTCCCTTCCGGATAAGCTAAACTATTTCTTCACACAGTTTGAGGCGCAGAACAAAGAGCCTGCGAGAAAAACAACCTCCCTCCACTGACCAGGTACTCTGTCTCTCCATAACTGACGTGAAGAGGACTCTATCCAGAGTCAATCCAGGCAAGGCTGCAGGACCTGACAACATACCTGGGTGTGTGCTTAAAGAATGTGCCAGTCAACTGGCTGGTGTCCTCACAGACATCTTCAACACATCTCTGAGCCAGTCATCAGTCCCAGCATGCTTCAAGTTGACCACCATCAGACCAGTGATGAAGAAGTCATCAGTGACATGCTTGAATGACCACCGACCAGTTGGACTCACGCTGATCATAATAAAGTGCTTCGAAAGGTTAGTCATGTCACACGTAAAGACTAATCTCCCTGCCTCCCTTGACCCTCTTCAGTTTGCATACCACTCAAACAGGTCAACTGAGGATGCCATATGCTCTGCCCTTCACCTCTCCCTGACACATCTGGATAAAAAAGACATATGTTAGGATGCTATTCATAGACTTTAGCTCTGCCTTCAACACAATCATCCCTCAAAAGCTGGTTGTAAAACTGAGCAGGTTGGGCCTGAACACCACCCTCTGCAATTGGATCCTGGACTTCTTGACAGAGAGGCCCCAGTCAGTTCGGATGGGCTGCAACACTTCCAGCATCATCACACTGAGCACTGGAGCACCGCAGGGCTGTTTGCTTAGTTAACTGCTCTTCACCCTGCTGACTCACAACTGCACAGCCACGCACAACACACATCATCAAGTTTGCGGATGATACGACAGTGCTGGGTCTGATAAGCAGGGATGATGAAACAGCATACAGAGATGAGGTGAAACGGCTGTCTGCATGGTGTGAAGACAACAATCTATCTCTCAATGTTGACAAGACAGAAGAGATAACTGTGGACTTCAGAAAATCACATCCTGCCCACATCCCACTCAGCATCAACAGTTTAGATGTGGAGACTGTTATGAGTACCAAGTAGCTCAGTGTGCACTGTGGACACATAACACCTCATCACTAATCAAGAAAGCCCAACAGAGACTACACTTCCTGAGGCAGCTGAAGCGAGCAAGTCTTTCCATCCTCACCATGTTCTACAGAGGCACCTTTGTGAGTGTTCTGACCAGCTGCATCACTGTCTGGTATGGCAACTGCAACATATCTGACCACATGCGCCTGCAAAGGATAGTGAAGACAGCAGAGAAAATTATTGTGGTGCATCTCCCTTCGCTACAGGACATATTTTAAACGCAGTGTCCACAAGGTCTGCAGCATTGTGCAGGACCCCTTACACCCCTCACATGGACTTTTCAGACTTCTGCCATTCAAGAGAAGATACTGCAGCATCAATGCCAGATCTGCCATGCTGCAGGAGAGTTTTTACCCCCAAGCTATCAGACTCCTTAACACCATGTTGCCCCCTGGGATCTTCCACACTGCTTCAACCACCTCTAAAAACAGAACTTTTATACATGCAAGCCACTTTCTTGCAAAGACGAGTGGGCATGTAGAAAAGAACTAAAAATCTCATACTGACCTTTAATGATTTGGACACTCTTGATATCCTTCTGCTGTGAAACATTCTGGCCTGTCATAATTTGCACATGTCTTAAACAACTATTATCATACACTGATAATTTCTTTATTATCTATATCTATTATTTATTTATTATATTACATATCTATTGACTATATTTATGTATCTAGATTGCAAATACCATACATTGCATCAATTTTCATATTGCTAACTACACATCAATATTGCTGCTACTTCTTTGTCTTGTCTTTGCACAATGTCTTGTCTTGTTTATATTTTAATTTAAAATTTTAATTCTAAGTCTATTTGTAATTTATTACTTGAACGTCATGTTGTTACTCTGTGGACCCTGAGCTTTGCAATTTTGTCTATCTGTATACTTGTATATGGTTGAGATGACAATAAAGTTCACTTTGACTTTAACTTTGATCCTGGCTGCAGTCCTTGAGACAAAGAATGAAATAACAAAAACAAAGAGGAAATTATAGTTATTAATCTTTTTAATTACTTACCTATTTAGGAAAAAGTGCTACCTTTTTAAAATTAATATATGATATTTTGCATTAACATTTAAACTCTAAGATGCATTGTTATAGATAATAGCAGATTTCAGACCATCCTGTTCTCTAAACTCCCAAACAATGTGCTTTGCTTTGCAGTAGAATCTAAAAGGTAGCCAATATTTCATAAATAAAATATAGTCAGCACATTCCAATGACCGCTTGTGGCAGAAAGTACAGAATGATTATGCATAAAAATTTAGATTTGTTTAAAACAGACAGGAAAACAAAGTAATGTGAAAGATACAAAGCCCAGCAACACCTAATCATTAATTAATGGTAAGACCACGGGCAATTGACAAAAAAGGTTATTTTGCCCGAGTTAAGGACTTAAAGGTAACAGAAAAAAACTTGAAATGGAGACAAACTGAATATCCATACAGATAATCATAACCCACAGGAAAATGTTACTGCTCAAAGGTTGAGCTCTGATGGATCATGGGACTTAAAAGAGATTCTCATTTATATTTCATTTAAGAACCACTTAAGAAATAGCTTCAGACAAAAGGAGACATGAAATACAAGTTAGGTAAAGGAGTCAAAAATGAGAATTTTTTTTTAAAATCATGTTAAATTTCGTGAAATCTTTTTTTAATGTTGTTGTAATCTCTTTTAAGACTTAAGACCTATTGTTTACTTATTATTGCCTTTATCCAAGGTGATTTACAACATCTTAGATATGGTTATTTACATTTCTTTTGGTTTTCCAACTGGAACACAGGCAGGTGAAGTGATTTGCTCATAGTTACATGGTGTCAGCAGTGGGATATAAACACATAACCTCATGGCTTGAAGTCCATAGGTATACCCAGTATGTCATATTGCCTGCCTTATCTTCCAGAATGAGTGTGATGTAATTGGTGCACAGCCAAATAAATTAGAGTAACTAATAGTATTATTCAGAAGGATGCAATCATATTTAAGAGTATGATTACCACAAACAACTGTCCATGCATTTCACCATATATTACTAAGCATACACAGCAAATGCGTTCAAATGACAAAATAAAATGTCAAGACACGTATTTGGAAAATATGAGCCCAGTGTGTGACTTTGCTGACACCTCTGCTGAAAATCAAGAAGAGACATTTGTGAAGGTACCGGATTTATTTCTCAGGAGAAAAATCTGAGAAGCATGAGACAAAAGAAAATGTCTCCTTTTTATTTCTTTCTGATCTCATTGCTACATGGGAGAAACCAAAAAGTTATTAAGGAGATTTATTTTTTGATTTTTCTTTCCTATGGGAATTTCTTCCACATGTGTAGGAGGATTGCCACTTTGTTTTGTTGGAAAGCAGACAGAATCTCTTTCACATGAGACAGGTTAAGTAGTTGAAGAGTCTGCCATCTCAGTAGGGGAGCTACGTGCCACAGCGGGTGAAAGAAAGTATAAATTCACACGAAAGGGTAACTTACCAGAGTTGCCAGATTGGCCAGTTTTCATGCTCACTTTTAAATCCATCAAGTGTGAAAAAATTGCTTCATCTTGGGCTATTGTTCTTGAAATTGTGCACAATTTCTTAAAGACAAAAAAAGAGTCTATTTTTTGGCCACAAAAGATTAGTTAATTCATTAATTTATTCTTTTAAAATTAATTTATTTTTTCCAATAACAGAAATGTATATATATATATATATATATATATATATATATATACACATCCATCCATCCTCTTCCGCTTATCCGAGGTCGGGTCACGGGGGCAGCAGCTTAAGCAGAGAAGCCCAGACTTCCCTCTTCCCGGCCACTTCTTCCAGCTCTTCGGGAGAATCCCAAAGGCGTTCCCAGGCCAGCCGGAGACATAGTCCCTCCAGTGTCCTGGGTCTTCCCGGGCCTCCTCCCGGTTGGACGTGCCGGAACACCTCACCAGGGAGGCATCCTGATCAGATGCCCGAGCCACCTCATCTGACTCCTCTCGATGCGGAGGAGCAGCGGCTCTACTCTGAGCCCTCCCGGATGACTGAGCTTCTCACCCTATCTTTAAGGGAAAGCCCAGACACCCTGCGGAGGAAACTCATTTCAGCCGCTTGTATTTACGATCTCGTTCTTTCGGTCACTACCCATAGCTCATGACCATAAGTGAGGGTAGGAACGTAGATCGACTGGTAAATTGAGAGCTTTGCCTTACGGCTCAGCTCCTTTTCACCACGACAGACCGATGCAGAGCCGCATCACTGCGGATGCGCACCGAACCGCCTGTCGATCTCACTCCATTCTTCCCTCACTCGTGAACAAGACCCCGAGATACTTGAACTCCTCCACTTGGGGCAGGATCTCTCCCCCAACCCTGAGAGGGCACTCCACCCTTTTCCGGCTGAGGACCATGTCTCGGATTTGGAGGTGCTGATTCTCATCCCAGCCGCTTCACACTCAGCTGCGAACCGATCCAGAGAGCTGAAGATCACGGCCTGATGAAGCAAACAGGACAACATCATCTGCAAAAGCAGTGACCCAATCCTGAGTCCACCAAACCGACCCCTTCAACACCCTGGCTGCCTAGAAATTCTGTCCATAAAAGTTATGAACAGAATGGTGACAAAGGGCAGCCCTGGCGGAGTCCAACTCTCACTGGAAACGGGCTGACTTACTGCCGCAATGCGGACCAAGCTCTGACACGGTTGTACAGGACCGAACAGCTCTTATCAGGGGTCCGGTACCCCATACTCCCGAGCACCCCCACAGGATTCCCGAGGGACACGGTCGAATGCCTTTTCCAAGTCCACAAAACACATGTAGACTGGTGGGCAAACTCCCATGCACCCTCCAGGACTCTGCTAAGGGTGAAGAGCTGGTCCACTGTTCCGACCAGGACAAAACCACACTGTTCCTCCTGAATCCGAGGTTGACTATCCACGGACCCTCCTCTCCAGAACCCCGAATAGACTTTTCCAGGGAGGCTGAGGAGTGTGATCCCTCTATAGTTGGAACACACCCTCGGTCCCCTTTTAAAGAGGGGACCACCACCCGGTCTGCCAATCCAGAGGCACTGTCCCGATGTCCATGCGATGTTGCAGAGGCGTGTCAACCAAGACAGTCCTACAACATCCAGAGCCTTAAGGAACTCCGGGCGTATCTCATCCACCCCCGGGCCCTGCCACCAAGGAGTTTTTTGACCACCTCGGTGACTTCAGTCCCAGAGATGGGAGAGCCCACCTCAGAGTCCCCAGGCTCTGCTTCCTCATTGGAAGGCATGTTAGTGGGATTGAGGAGGTCTTGAAGTACTCCTCCCACCGACCCATAACGTCCGAATCGAGGTCAGCAGCGCACCATCCCCACCATATACGGTGTTGACACTGCACTGCTTCCCCCTCCTGAGACGCCGGACGGTGGACCAGAATCTCCTCAAAGCCGTCCGAAAGTCATTCTCCATGGCCTCTCCAAACTCCTCCCATGCCCCATTCCGCTTGGCCTGCCGGTAACTATCAGCTGCCTCCAGAGACCCACAGGACAAAAAGGTCCTATAGGACTCCTTCTTCAGCTTGACGGCATCCTCACCGCCGGTGTCCACCAACGGGTTCGGGATTGCCGCCACGACAGGCACCGACCACCTTGCGGCCACAGCTCCGGTCAGCCGCCTCAACAATAGAGGCACGGAACATGGCCCATTCGACTCAATGTCCCCACCTCCCTCGGGACGTGGTTGAAGTTCTGCCGGAGGTGGGAGTTGAAGCTACTTCTGACAGGGGACTCTGCCAGCCGTTCCCAGCAGACCCTCACAACACGTTTGGGCCTACCAGGTCTGACCGGCATCTTCCCCCACCATCGAAGCCAACTCACCACCAGGTGGTGATCAGTTGACAGCTCGCCCCTCTCTTCACCCGAGTGTCCAAGACATATGGCGCAAGTCCACGACACGACCACAAAGTCGATCATCGACCTGAGGCCTAGGGTGTCCTGGTGCCAAGTGCACATATGAACACCCTTATGCTTGAACATGGTGTTCGTTATGGACAATCCATGTGAGCACAGAAGTCCAATAACAAAACACCGCTCGGGTTCAGATCGGGGCCATTCCTCCCAATCACGCCCTTCCAGGTCTCACTGTCATTGCCCACGTGAGCATTGAAGTCTCCCAGCAAAACGAGGGAATCCCCAGAAGGTATGCCCTCTAGCAACCCTCCAGAGACTCCAAAAAGGGTGGATACTCCAAACTGCTGTTCGGCGCATATGCACAAACAACAGTCAGGACCCTTCCCCAAGGCGGAGGGAGGCCACCCTCTTGTCCAACGGGGTAAACCCCAATGCACAGGCTCCAAGTCGGGGGGCAATAAGTATGCCCACACCTGCTCGGTGCCTCTCACCGGGGGCAACTCCAGAGTGGTAGAGAGTCCAGCCCCTCTCAAGGAGATTGGTTCCAGAGTCCAAGCTGTGCGTCGAGGTGAGTCCGACTATATCTAGCCGGAACCTCTTGACCTCGCGCACTAGCTCAGGCTCCTTCCCTTCAGAGAGGTGACATTCCACGTCCCAAGAGCCAGTTTCTGTAGCCGAGGATCAGACCGCCAAGGTCCCCGCCTTCGCCACCACCCAACTCACACTGCACCCAACCTCCTTGGCCCCTCCCATAGGTGGTGAGCCCATGGGAGGAGGATCCATGTTACCTCTTCGGGCTGTGCCCGGCAGAGCCCCATGGGTGCAGGCCTGGCCACCAGGCACTCGCCATCGAGCCCCACCTCCAGGCCTGGCTCCAGAGGGGCCCGTGACCAGCGTCGGGCAAGGGAAAACGTCGTCCAAGGTTTTTGTTCTTCATCAGAGGTTTGTTGAACTGCTCTTTGTCTCATCCCTCACCTAGGACCAGTTTGCCTTGGGTGGCCCTACCAGGGGCATAAAGCCCCGGACAACATAACTCCTAGGATCACTGGGACTACGCAAGCCCATCCACCACGATATGGTGACGGTTCAAGGAGGGGATATATATATATAACAACACAGAATCATGTCAGGCACACTAACAGGGCTCCCCGGAATATGACACTGTAATTTATTGCAACACAACATTCTAAGAACTACTTAATACAATTCAGGGTCACAAAGGAGCTATAGTTTGTCCCAGCAGCAATCATATCGTGCCCTGTGATAGACTTGTACCACCCAGGACAGGATTTTCTCCTACAATGCACAATGCTGCCAGGATATGCATGGCTCCCCATAATTCTGAACTAGATAGCCGAGTTCAAAAATGAATGAATTTATTACATTAAGCTGGAACAGCTCAGCTTCCAATTTACGTGATGCGATGATTATTGCCACAACTCTAGCATGAGGATTTCAACAACTCACCTTATCATTGGCTCATTCTCCCCATTATCTGTGAGAGGTTTTATTGTTTTTTTTCCTCTCACATCTCAAAGATGTTAGGTTTACTGGCGACTCTAAATTGGCCATTTATTCAGCAATGATGAACTAGGAGTTCATTCAGAGCTACTATCTTATTTTTGCTGCTACAACAGGCTCACCTCAAGTGATCCTGATTTGGAGTAGGCATTGCACTGGTGAAGTAGTTAATGCTTCTGTTTAAAATGTTCAGGACACTAAAATAAAATCCTGGCTTGGACAGTCTGTAGGAAATAGGAAAACAATTGTATCTTTAGCCAGAATAACAGCATAGAAACAAAAAATATACAAAACTGGATGCATTAAATAAGGCACAAGGCATGAATGAACATGTGCAGTAGTAGTACAACACGCTAGCAGCCATGTAGCCTCTCTGGGCCTATATATAAAGCTGTTAATGCCAGTTTATCAGGTGGGGCAACGATTCTGCTCCTCTGCATCGAGAGGAGTCAGATGAGGTGGTGCAGGCATCTGATCAGGATGCCTCCTGGACGCCTCCCTGGTGAGGTGTTCCGGACACGTCTAACTGGGAGGAGGCCCCAGGGAAGACCCATGACACGCAGGAGGGACTATAATAATAATAATAATAATACATTTTATTTATATAGCGCCTTCCCATGCTCAAGGCACTTACAGAACATAAGAAAGAACGGCAGGGTATACAGTATATAGCATAGTACAAAGCAAATTAATAAATAAGAAGATTAAGACAGTAAACTCAGAGAAAGCCTAACAGACAACAGAATTGATGGTCTGCACACACACACACACACACAGGTTACATGAGCATCTTGACAGAGAGGTAAACTGAGAGAAGGGGAATGAAGTCAAATAGAGCTAAAAGCCTTCCTGAACAGATGAGTTTTAAGTTGTTTTTAAAAGAATTCATGGAGTCAGCTGACCTGATTAATTTCGGTAGGTCATTCCAGAGTCTGGGCGCTATACAGCTGAAGGCCCTGTCACCCATGGAGTGAAGATTAGTGTGGGGCACAACAAGATTGCCAGAATCAGAGGACCTTAGTGGACGGGCAGGCACATAGTGATGGAGAAGGTCACTGATGTAGTTTGGCGCGAGGTTATTTAAGGCTTTGTAGGTTATTAGTAGGATTTTATATTCGATTCTGTAAGACACAGGGAGCCAGTGAAGACGGAGCAGGATGGGTGTGATGTGCTCGCTGCTGCTGGTTCGAGTAAGAACTCTTGCAGCTGAGTTTTGAATAAGCTGGAGCTGTGATATAAGATTAGAAGGGGCACCTGCCAGCAGCGAGTTACAATAATCTATGCGGGATGTGATAAAAGCATGGACAAGTTTCTCAGCATTAGAAATGAGACTATGTCTCTCGGCTGGCCTGGGAATGCCTCAGGATTCCCCCGGAAGAGCTAGTAGAAGTGGCCAGGGAGGGGGAAGTCTGGGAATCTCTGCTGAAGCTGCTGCCTCTGCAACCTGATCTTGAATAAGCGGAAGAGGATGGACGGTGATGATTCTGCTTGCCTATCAAAGCAGCACTAAGTTTTCTCTCACAATGCCCCAGTCCCTGGCCTCCCCGCTTCCTGTCTGCTCAGTATTTGCCTTCAGTTCATCTGTTTACTTTACACTTCATGAGCTCACTTGTCTGTTTAAGAAGACTTTAAACAATAACGCCTCAGCATTCTTTTCAGGATAATACTTTACTTTAGCAATAGGGACATCAGACTAGAGCACCTTCTGGCTGCTTCTCATATCAGTGCACCCAGAGTCTTCACTTTCTCTGAAAGTATCATGTTTACAGTTTAAACTGTTAAAGGGTTAACCCAGGACAAGTGTGGCCCTCTGTGCCATTTACCCTGACCCATGCCCTCACTTTGTCTCCCCATAAGCAGAGTTAGGCACTCCTGTTTCCTTCAGTCCAGGCTACCCTTCTCTGTTTTTTGCCCTGGTAGGCTTTACTTGTAGCTCCCCAGGGCATGCATTCAATATAGTATGCGATCAGGTGCAGGAGTGACAGGTTGCTTGGGGTACCAGCTAGGACATCCTGTTTAATTAACAGGATGTACAAAATTAAAAGTGAACACTCCTGAGGTATTATAACTCTTGCCCTTGAGCTTCAAACAACAAAGAAAAAGGTTTGGCTCTAGCTACGGATTAGGGTTATTTTTCTCTGGAGCTCTTTTCAGCAGGTCACTCTTGCCAAAATGACATCTCCTTCTGGGAAGCCACAGTTCTTATGGCTGGGGAACTGGAAGAGGTGTAGGGTCAGGTGCCCTTATTGGGTGGTTTTCCAGTATTGGGGGGAGAGGAGAAGACACAGGTAGCGCCTTAGCGTTCCTTTTTGTCCCGGAGTGGTGGACGGTGTGGCCTATCCTTGCAGAAATGAGAGTGAGTTAGGGACTACCACCTGGATGAAATGCCATCACAAGGTGCACTCACTCATTTAACCATTTTGACTTAAAAAGGGGCCAATGAACTTTAAATTTATGTAGTTGAGATATGGGAGCAAATAGGAATCCCATGTGGGCTCTTGAAAAACATCCACACAGGGATCTGAGGAAAGAGCAGATTCTTCTTTTAATTTTAATTACGAACTATGACACACTCTTAATAGTCAGCGACTTTAACTTTCATATCGATAATCAGTGTGATCATAAAGTAAAAGAATTCATGAACCTCCTGGACTCTTTTGATTTGAGACAGCTCATTAATCAGCCTACACATAAAGCAGGTCATACGTTAGACTTAGTGATTACTAAAGGACTAAAAGCTGATGTAAAGCAGGTCATTGATATTGGTCTATCAGACCATTTTCTTTTACTATTTAATATAGAAATAATGATAGAAAACATTCATGAGAAGCATACTATTAAAAAACGCTTCTTTGAATCATCAGCAGCTTTAAAACTTACAGACATTCTAAGCAATCAGTCCGTTTATAGTGCCAACTATAATAGCGAAGATAATGTAAATAGTAAGGTGGAAAAATTTAATACTAAGGTGAGAGCTGCTGTTGACATAGTTGCACCTGAAAAGACAGTTAAAAAAATCTTCTATCATTGTTATACCATGGAAGACCCAAAGAGTGTCTGCTCTAAAGAGAACATGCCGTAGAGCCGAGCGTAAATGGAGGAAGACTAAACTAACTATCCACTATGAGATATTGAAGGCTAAAATAACAGAATACAATAACACAGTCTGTCTTGAGAGGCGTGCATTTCTTTAAGATTATAAATAACAATGCTAGTAATCCCAGAATCTTATTCTCTACAATTGATCGTCTGCTAAACCCTGGTAAAACAAAGGAATGCCTCCAAAATACTTCCAGTGAAACCTGTGAGGCTATTGCTTTATTCTTCAATCAAAAAATTAATGATATCAGAAATAATATAGTATATCTCCCCAACACTGTGGATCCTCCTAAGCCCCAGTACTCCGTTATAAACAAATTGAATTCTTTCACCAGGATAGATTTCCCTGATCTACATAAAATAATTTCTCAACTGAGACCCTCCACTTGCGTCCTTGACTCAATACCAACAAGTTTTTTCAAAGAAGTATCGGGTGTGCTAATTGATAATATTCTTGACATAGTAAACTTGTCATTAGATACGGGGGTCTTCCCAGACTATCTTAAAACTGCTGTAGTTAAACTCCTAACTCAAGAAAAATAATCTTGACCCCTCTGCTTTTGAAAATTTTAGACCCATCTCTAACCTGCACTTCTTAAGTAAAATTCTAGAGAAGGCAGTCATTATGCAGTTAAATGACCACCTAAATAAACATGCTATTCTTGAAAAATTTCAGTCAGGTTTTAGAACAAATCACAGCACAGAAACTGCACTTGTTAAAGTAGTAAATGACTTGCGGGTAAATGCAGACAGAGGCCATTTATCTGTTCTCATCCTCTTAGACCTGAGTGCCGGCTTTAATACCATTGATCACAACATTCTTAGAAATCGCCTTAGTCAATGGGTGGGCCTCTCTGGCAGTGTTTTAAATTGGTTTGAATCCTACCTGGCATGTAGAAAATTCTTTGTTAGTTGTGGTAATTACAACTCAAAGACACATGATATTCTATATGGTGTTCCACAAGGCTCTATCCTGGGTCCGCTGCTCTTTTCAATCTACATGCTTCCGTTAGGTCAGATGCTGATGACACACAGCTGTATTTATCAATAGCACCTGATGACCCAGACGCTGTTAATTCACTAACACAGTGTTTCCCAAACTCGGTCATGGGGACCCCCTGTGGCTGCAGGTTTTTGTTCCAACCAGCTTCTGTTATTAATTGAACTCCTGGGCAAATTAAGTGATGTGTTATTTCCCAAGTTCTGTGTTTAGGGAACAATATAGAAATTAGGAAACTAAGTTTGCTAAAAAAAAAAAAAAATTAAAATGTACCAAGCAGTTATATGGGAATAATATATTCTTTGTCTTTTAAAAATTATTTTCATCTTGATTTTCATTCTACTTTTCAAGGTGTTCTAATTGTTTAATTAATCCATTATTTAGTAATTAGTGGGTCTGATGCTAAAGTAGTTGCAGCCTTTGATTGTTCAGTGTTGTTTGCCTGGGTGTCTGTTCTGCTCATTTTTAATTGTGATCAATAAGATACAAAGAAAGGGCAAAATATAATGAAATCAACAAAAGAGAGTTAAGCATTTAAATCTATAGCAAAAATACATGTAAAAATAATGCTGCTGTGCTGTTCTGAATGTAGAATAGAAGAAAAATAATCCCAGCTAATTTATTAAATTAAATGAGATCAGTGTTATCAGGTGTTGTCACTGATTAGGAATCTGGTTGTAACAAAAACCTGCAGCCACAGGGGGTCCCCAGGACCGAGTTTGGAAAACACTGCACTAACACAATGTCTTACTTGTGTTTCTAATTGGATGAATAGTAATTTTCCCAAGCTAAATAAAGAGAAAACAGAAATTTTAGTGATTGGCAATAATGGAGACAATGAGATTATTAGAAACTAGCAAAATACCCGCGCTTTGCAGCGGCGAAGTACTGCCTTAAAATTTTTATTAAGAAGAAAATTAAACCGTTTTAAACTGAGGGAAAATATATAATTATTTGTTAAGGATCTCTTTGTATACCACATTTTGAGTTCGGCCCTCTGGTTGTAATATGACCAAGCTGTGCGCTGAGCTTACTCTTGAGCATGCAATGTACAGTTGGCCATGTGAACAGTAATCTTGTTTCAAATCTCACAGCTTGGATTGCTGCTGTCATAATCGGTTTGAGTTTCAGGGTTTGTTTCAATTATGACAGTATTTGCAGGACTTGTGTTGAAGAGACATTCGGCATCTGTCAAGCGTTGTATACAACCGGTTTCATCGATAACTTCACATCCAGCTTTTGAGAGTTTAAACATTCATAAACATCAAAGTGTCCACTACTAAAATCGTCACCTGTCAATCTAAGATGTTTAAGAGGCATTGGTGGTTGTCCAAAGGTGTAAAATATTTGGCCATTTTGGTACACTTGAAAGCGACATCCGAACAATTCAGCGGCAGCCATCAACTCACATGCAGATGCATAGGTGAAGGGCTTAAGCATTTCACTCTTATAGTGCTCCTGTGTAGTATAATTATCTCCTGTACCGTCATCAGTCCACACCTTGAACCTGTCCCAGTCATTCAATACATAAGACACAATGTTCCTCTGGATATCAAGAGTGAGCCTGATATAGCCGTGCAATATGTAACAAAGAGAATGGAAAAGGTAGGTGGTATCTCCAGGCATGGAAACCACTCGGTAAGTGTCAGTTCTTTGATCGATGGTGATCACCTCGATAGACATGTTAATGGGAGTACGGTTGGAATGATAAAGGAAACGGGTACTTGAACAATATAAAGTAATTCTAAAATACCTACACAATAACTATAATCGTAATAAATGAACAATAAAACACCGGAGAAGCCGTGGATTAAATAAAAAGGCAGTAGTTATCAGCAGGGAGACATGAATCCCGTGGCGAAGCAAGGAAGGGAATGTAGAGACTGGAGCGACGGATGGCCTTAAATAGGCAGGCAGCCAACAACGTGGGAGGCGTTGGGATGGGGGAGCCAATGCCGCCTCACACGGTGACCGAGCTGCAGGCTATGGATGTATATATGTACGTAAGTAGGATTCAGTTAGCGTTGGGAACCCGCGTACCAAATTTCTTGAAGATGGGCCCATAAGTAACAAAGACCGTTGAAAAGTTCAATATGGCGGCCAACAGTGGCATCATACCACCGAAATAAGTACGTACATTGGTTTCGGTTAGCGCAGGGAAGCCGCCTACCAAATTCCGTGAAGATGGGGCCATGAATAAGAAAGTTCAAAATGGCGAACGTTGTTGACCGTTATGACCGTTACGCATAGAATTTCAAAATGAAACCTGCTTAACTTTTGTAAGTAAGCTGTAAGGAATGAACCTGCCAAATTTCAGCCTTCTACCTACACCGGAAGTTGTAAAATTAATGACGTTGGAAAGTTCAATATGGCGGCCGACAGTGGCGTCATACCATTGAAATAAGTACGTATATCGGTTTCTGTTAGCACAGGGAAGCCGCCTACCAAATTTCGTGAAGATGGGGCTATAAATAAGAAAGTTCAACATGGCGGACGTTGCCGACCTTTATCAACCGTTATGACCGTTTCGTGTAGAATTTCGAAATGAAACCTGCTTAACTTTTGTAAGTAAGCTGTAAGGAATAAGCCTGCCAAATTTCAACCTTCTACCTACATGGGAAGTTGGAGAATTAGTGATGAGTGAGTCAGTGAGTGAGTCAGTGAGGGCTTTGCCTTTTATTAGTATAGATAAACTTGATACATTAGGATTAAAAGTCAAGACGAAGGTAAAGAATTTAGGGGTTAACTGTTAACTGTAACCTGAATTTTAAATTGCATATTAATCAGATCACTAGGACAGCATTTTTTCACTTAAGAAACATAGCAAAAGTTAGACCTCTTATATCATTGAAAGATGCTGAAAAATTAGTTCACGCTTTTGTTTTCAGTCATCTAGATTACTGTAACGCTCTCCTCTCAGGACTACCCAAAAAAGACATAAATTGTTTGCAACGTGCAGAATGCAGCTGCCAGAATCCTAACTAGGAAAAGAAAATCTGAGCACATTTCTCCAGTTTTGATGTCACTATACTGGTTACCAGTGTTTAGAATTGACTTTAGAATACTGCTTATGGTTTACAAAGCCTTAATTAATCTCGCTCCATCTTATATATCAGAATGTCTGACACCTTATATTCCAAATCGTAACCTTAAATCCTCAAATGAGTGTCTGCTTAGAATTCCAGGAGCAAAACTTAAAAGAAGTGGTGAGGCGGCCTTCTGCTGTTATGCACCTAAAATCTGGAGTAGCTTGCCAATAGGAATTCGCCAGGCTGATATACTGGAGCACTTTAAAAAACTGCTGACAACACATTACTTTAACATGGCTTTCTGATAACATCACCTTCATTTAATCCTGATACTCTGTAAATTTAATTCATTATAATAATTATTCATGGTGGCTCTAAAGTCCACACTAACACCAACTATCTCTTCTGTTTCTTTTCCCGGTTTTCTGTGGTGGCGATCTGCTCCATCACCACCTAATCAAAGCACTGTGATGTCCCTACATTGATGGATTAAAAGCCAGAAGTCTGCATGACCATCATCATCAAGTCCTTCCAAGAGAACCCTAAATACAAAGAGGACTGTTTCATTTATTTTAGGTAGAATGCCCTGAGGGGGCTGGGTGGTCTCGTGGCCTGGAACCCCTGCAGATTTCATTTTTTCTCTCCAGCCGTCTGGAGTTTTTTTTTTGTTTGTTTTTTTTGTCCTCCTTGGCCATCGGACCTTACTCTTAATCTATGTTAATTAGTGTTGTCTTATTTTAATTCTTACTTTGTCTTTTATTTCTCTTTTCTTGGTCATATAAAGCACTTTGAGCTACATTATTTGTATGAAAATGTGCTATATAAATAAATGTTGTGGTTGTTGTTGTTCACAGACACCCACAGGCTGCTGATGGTGGGAAGAAGTGTAATATAGTGAGTTAGCTATTGGGCCTAAAACCACAGGTCTATCATTTCAGTGCCCCTTCTGACTCACTGCACTTCTAAGGTACTCAGTCCACCAGTGCTGTAATTGAGAAAATAGGCTACATCCACACTACTGCAATTACATTTAAAAACATCATTATTAAATTGAAATAATCTCTGTCCACTTAATATTTTCACATCATTTACAGGAACATCTCCGTCCACACTAAAATGACTGAAAATGCATAAGACATGACATTTGTATACACTGGGTATACCCACAACAGCAGAAAAATCCTTGAAGAAACAGTAACACCACCGGCCACTGCGTTTATTGCAAAACTGTGCTGTAAATGTAGTAAATTATTTGTCTTTTGTGTATGAACGTGGCATTCATACCATACAAAATGCAATTTAGATGCATACAGGTAAGCAACACAACAAGCACCATGGAAAGCAGCTCTTCTGCATCCATTATGTTTTAATATAGTTTTCTTATGTGAAGGGTGACCAATTTAGGAAACAAGATGTGGTAATAAGCAGGATCCAATCAGAACAAATCAGAGTTTGCATTTTTGAAAATCTATGTTTTCATCCATCTACATTGCAACTCAGAGCTGGCATTTTGAGAGGAATGTGGCTCTGGAGAACAAGTTTCGGTTTTCAGGGGGCAGTGTGAATGAAAGGCAAAGACTAAGATTAACATCTGCATTTTTATACAAAAACATAGTAGTGTGGATGTAGCCTTAGAGGTGCTGAGCGCATGATATTGTCTGCATTAAGCTATGATTCTGAAACTTTGTCACGAGGCTTTCCCTGTGCATATCTGTAGCGTGCATGTAGCTACCTCTACAGAACAAGATCTGATACTTAGCTAAGTTTTGCTCAGACTTAGTGACTGATGTATGTTATCGTATCCACATGATCACATGCCGACATACAGACTTCACAGTTAAAGCAGTCAGCTTGATGCCTAAAACATGTAGATCAGTTTACAAGCAAAAGTGCACATTTTACCCTCTTTCCTTATATATCAAATATGGCCTATGCAGGGAATTGTGCTATTCTTCTGTACACATAGTGTGTCTCAAGATATAAAGTGCGTCAGTTTCTCTGCTTACATTCCAATTCTATTTTATATGATGCCATCAATGCATTTACCAGTGACCACCTATTGCCAATCAGTGTAACATTAATCAGCCCATCCAATGGAAGTGGGATTTGAAATAGAACAGGGTCTTGGGGGTGGTCCATTCAGCAACAGGTGGACCAAAAATGAGGAAGACAGGAAGGTAGGATGAGAAAAGAGTGTAAGGAAAGGTGACATCTAAAAAGAAAAGAAGTATGGTGTTAATCATTCAAGAGGGTCAAAAGTGGTGAGAACTATAGAAAACTTAGACCCAAAACTAGAAATCAAAAATTAGAAATTGTGGGACGAGTACTCTGTACAGAGACAGGCATAGGTAACCAAAGCACTATGAAAAGAAGACAGAATAAATGGTAGATTTTAGAGATATATGGCTTTACGTTTTGACTTTCTCTTCTGGTATATTCAACACTGGGTGAAGCTATGAATATAACTGTGCTGTGCTCCCAGGGGCTTCATCACTGCCTTGTACTGTCTTTACTTTATTAATCCATTTTTTTGGGGGATTACATATTCTTATTATTGCATATCCAAAGCAGCTGCTTAAGCAGCTGGCTAGTACAAAGTCCAAATAAAGCAAATCACTTCTCCTTCATCAATGTTATTGGTCTGCCCCAAGGACAGCCTGAGAATAAATACGAAATCTTCAAACAGCTTAAAAAAATATATCCAAACATAATTTCATTTCAAGAAAACAAGCAACCTAAATTGAGAAAGTACAAGCGTTTTTTTTTTTGTAATTAAACTGTAATTACGACACTGTTTTGTCCTCCTTACAATTCAATTAGGAGAAGAAGCCAGCGGTTCACTGCACATTTCTCCTTAATATTTAGAAGAAACCAGCCTCTTCAAGAAGCTGACAAATTAATTAAACAATCTAACAAAATATGACAAATGTGCCCTGACAATATTAGTAAAGATATTTGCATTTCAGCTCCCCCCCCCTAATTAAATGCACCTTAATAAAACGGTTGGTTTCTGCTTATTACCCCGTTCATCGTTTCACATTGCATGCATGCTTCTTTTTTTTCCTCTAAGTTTTGCTTAAAAATTGCAAAACAGCAAAGTCTCTTTCGGGTGTTTGTCTTTCAGCTCGAGCTAATTAAAGATGACTTCCCCACTCCAAGCTGCTTGTCTTCTGGCAGCAAGCAAATTAAGGCCTCCGGCAGCGGAAGTGTGGAGATGATTAGCAGCAGCTGTTAAAAGCGATGTGCACCTGCCGCCTTGTCATTAATGATTCGCTATTCGCCATCGCTCTGCAGGGGGGCGACAGGTGATCTGGTGGGCTGCTTATAAACGATGGCTCTGAATTACATTATTGAGTTAATTAATCTGACTGTTGCCTCCTGACCCATGGTGCTCCGCCATCTGAGAGACGCCAGGCTGGAACTTGGCATGGTGCAAACGAGCACTGGGTGGTCAAAGTTGTCTAGTCTGGGAGATCCACTTGCACTTAGGTAATTTAACACACAATGGATGCTTTCCCACTTGTAGCAAGTAAGATGAAGGGCTTTGTTTGGAATGGTATAGGAGGTCAGATGTCACAAATTTAGTCCACAATCTTGCATTATGAAACATGATTTTCTTTAAAACTCCTCCCTCTCTGATTGCCTTTAGGCTGTTCAAAGCTCAAACTGATATTAAAATTTTAAATCCCTCGGCTTTAGAAGTTTAATAATTGCCTGAAAGAAATTTCTCATTGACTTTCAAATTCGCATTAGTAGTAGGGTGATTTTTAAGCCAGGTGATGAATTTTGTAGGATGTTGATGAAAAATGAATTCCCTTCAACTGACCCTTGTACCTGAGGCCTTGATAAAAGATGTTGAGAAACTGGTACATTCCATTTTTTTTTTTAAAGGGTGCTGGCATCTGAATTTTAAATTGACCTTCTGTAGTTTAAAGGATTAGTGAAGTAGTTTTTGAAACCTGTTCAATTATCTATATTTCTGCATTAATTTAACCCTAAAGTAGTTTCATGTTCCTCTAAATCCCTGTACTAGATCTGGGAAATTTGATTAAACAAATAACACATGAAATAAGAAACCCTAACCCTAACCCTAACCCTAATTGAGCTATTTGTTTGTTGGGCATGCTGAGTTGACTTTCCCTACATGTGAACATCAAGGAAAGTGTTTCTTAATCTAAGGGTTGTATATTGACACATTTTTAGTTGCGAAGGCTTGGGACTTACCTTTGTATACAGCTGGAAAGGGTTGCAAAGTGTCTCGCAATGGGTCACCATGAGCAGTTTAAGGAATCGAAATTGCTCTGCCATGACTGTTAGTGAACTGGAGGAGAGTCACAAAATCACTAAGGACAAGACTGAGTCGTGAAAAAAAAGTTTAAGAAACATTGATCAACTGCTTAGGATATGCAATTTTAGTAGCCTGCATTGTGTCATGTTCAACGCTGAAAAAATGACAAAAACATATTGAGTTTTTTTCAACAAGAAAAAATGTTATTATGTGAAACATGTAAATACTAACTCATCAACATACAGAAGGAAAAGTACAGTATATCTAATCTCCACTGATATACTAATGCAGACTTACTACACATCCTTCATGTGAAATGTTAACAGTCACCAGCACACAGCTCAATATTGCAACTGGTACAGTAGACACATTTCTTTGGGAAATTTTATTACAATTTTTTTGGTTGCTTGTGAATGCTCCTTGTGTTATTTATGTACCAAATTGCAACTCTTAGTGACTTCAATATTTCTCCTGAAAAGAAATTTGACAGTTGCTGCATTGTGAACAGTGCTCAGGGGGCTAATGTCCTTCTACTTGGTCACAGTCATTGTGCCATACAATTACTGGCACCATGGTGAACCTTCAGGTGTCTGAATTCATCAGGCATATCATGAAGGTTTGGTCGTACAGTGCCATATTGCATCAGTTTTATTATCTGTGTCAAAATCTGATGGCCAACTCACATTGTCATTACTATCACTTGAATTCAACTAATGGTTCAGTTTCAGTTTGCTCTAAAATTGGCTTTACTGCTTCTCATTTACACACTAATGTGTTCTGGTTGAAGGCTTCCCACTCAGGAATATCGATGCATTGCTTTAGAGTGACAAAACACATAGAAGTATTCATGATTCAGGATTTTTTTAGCATAATTTTATTTCATCCACTTGATGGAAGCAGAAAACTGTCCCAAGCATTATTTGCACTTAACACTGTACATTGGATAGCTAACAGCTATACCCTAAGAGACATAGAATTCTGAGCTCAGGAGAGGATCAGGAGTAATGCCAAGAAGGTTAATTGCTCTGTGTGAGACTCAATAATGACCATTATATGGGAATTGGGGAGTCCTTCCTCTATTAAAAAATAGCAAAACACCTTTTAGAGTGTACCCTTCAATACATAGGTTTTATTCATTGAGCACCAAACAAAACTTCTAATGACTTCATAAAAACAGTTGTGGACACTTAAGAGTTCAATAATTTTTTAAAAGACTTTACCCTCCATCAATCCATAGTCAGGCAGTGAGTTCAACATCAAACACTCAACATCATATCCTACACTATTGCCAAGTGAAATTCTCTAATAAAACTCACACCAAAAACAATACAAAATGGTGTCATCTTTTTTGTAAATCTTCCTGTGTTCTTTTTGTCATATCCCAATGAACTACCGATCTGCAAGGCGTTTTTATTGTCCAATGAATGTGTTTATGAGTCAACCATAAGGAAAATATGGGAAAGAAGGTGTTTCAGGGAGGATATCAAGGATGAAAAAATTGCTCTCCACTAAGAACATTGCCAAACATATCTAAAATGGATGATCCAAATAGTTACTTGTGTTGTGTCAGGTTCTTGAGGTATATAAAAAAGTCAAATCCACACCAGCTGATCCTAAACATAAAACATGGAGGACAGAGCTTAATAGTTTGGAGTTGCATTGTACCATCATAACTTTGAGACATTTTTTGAACAATGAATTCCAGATTGTCCCAGCAAAGTGTCCATTAGTTGAATAGTAAAAGAATTTGGGTTATGAAGTATGTGTTTTATTTTTTTGGTTTTAGTTGTTTGCTTAGTGTTATGTGTCACCTGACCATGAAGGTTTTCAACTGTGGCCAAACTATTAAATGATTGTTTTCTTTGTATTAGTTTTAACGACACTTTAGAGCACTGTGTGTTCTGATTGGTCATGATCCACAGCTCTGCAGCTCAAATTGGTGGTCAGCAGAGGTGGGTAGAGTAGCCAAAAATTGTACTCAAGTAAGAGTAGCATTAATTCAAAATAATATTACTCAAGTAGAACTAAAAAGTAGTCATCCAAAAAATTATTCAAGTAAGTGTAAAAAAAGTATTTGGTGAAAAGACTACTCAAGAACTGTTTGATCATAATAAATTATTTATTTTTCAGAAATGTTGTAATAAGACAGACAAAAATATAAAATAATGTGCACATTCTGCTATTTCCAAATAATAAAATATAAAATGAGTAAAAATAACATCTTTACAAAATAAAGATGCACAAATAACACAAAGTTCCAAATCTCAGTTCTTCACAACAAAGCTTTTGAAGCCAATACCTACATAGATAATATGTATGTTTGAACAGTGCAAACTACTTACAGTGACAAGATATACTGTATACTGACAGTATAATACTGTATATTCACATGCCCTCCAAATAGCACAGCTGATATAAAATAACAGAACAAGGCAGCTTGTGCACTTACAAATAGTCTCACTTTACCTTGACTGTCTGAGTCTGTGCATGTTTGGTTAAAACTTGCTTGTTCTTCACTGAGTGAAGTGATGGTTAAGCTTCAGCAGGAGTTGGCTCTCATGTTTCATGTATTCTTTCTTTCCCTGTCCGCTGTCTGTGAGGAGTTTGTGCCACTATGCCGCCACAGTTTGTGTGTGGTCATGTGACTGCATGGCTACGTCTGATTTGTGAAACGGTACCATATAATTATTGTTGCTACAGTCATGCAGTAGATCCACTGGTGGCTTCTCTATGGCAAAAATATAGCATATCTAATGGAAACAAAGTAACGATTCGAATGTTGCCCAATGTAGCAGAGTAAGAGTAGTGTTTATTCTTCGCAAATGTACTCAAGTAAAAGTAAAAAGTATGGTGCAGTAAAACTACTCTTAGAAGTACAATTTTTTAAAACAGTTACTGAAGTAAATGTAACGGAGTAAATGTAACTTGTTCCTACCCACCTCTGGTGGTCAGTCAGATTACCTCTGGGTTAAGTATGGCTGCGCCGGTGATATCCAGTATCCCTCAGTGGATAATTCCAAGCAAAGAAATGTATCTTTAAGTTATAGTTAGTGGTGAAAATCAGGTGGAAAATTGAGCATTTAGGTTAAACTTCATTGGCCTCATGTATAACACCGTGTGTAGAATTCGCACTATAACATGGCGTAAGCACAAAAGCCGAAATGTGCTTACGCACAGAAAAATCCAGATGCAGGAATCTGTGCGTACTCCAACTTCCACGTTCTTCCGCTACATAAATCCCGGTCAGCGTGAAAAGTAACGCTCGTGCACGCACCTTATGTCCCGTCCCAACTCCTCCCAGAATTACGCCTCTTTGAATATGCAAATGAATATAAATCGCCCTTAAGCTCAGCCTTCTGTGAAAAGACAATGGGAAAAGCATGGAGGAAAATATAAGAATTTCAGCGAATACCAAGTGGAGGCAAAGGAAAAACTATTTGTTTAATTAAACAATGGTATAATCAACAAAAGGAAGTTGATCGAGTGACATAGCGTGTTGGAGAAACTTGAAAGCACAGATATCAGTCGCCGTGAAAAGGCAAGTCGTAGCCCACCGTCTGAGTGTCACATGAAAGCTTATTAGAATACAGAGAAAAAAAAGGCACACAGTGGGGAAAAAAGCACAAAATGTCAACTTCAATCTTGAAATTTCCACTTTAATCATGTAGTTTATTTTGTCATTAAAGTAGAACATCATAAACGTCATCTTAAAATTGTTTAATTAACCAGTTTCTCAAATCACATTGTAATTAAAGTAGCATGTTAAATGCTTTGTTTTGTATGTGATCTTCTATGTCCTCTATGTGTGTGAATCACTACTTGCTGCTTAAACCGGCTCTCTTACTCCGACTGGACACAGAAGCCATTACATTCATGATATTACAGCTCTCTGAATAACTAAAATACTGAGATGTATACGTGATATCATTTTCATGATGATAGGAGTTAAAGCACGTTATTAAACATGGGTTTCATGGCGCAGTGATTCTGCGCGACCTTCGATGAAATTATTTATTGCAACAGTACTCAAGGGCGGCTCTAGGCTTGTGGCGGCCCTGGGCAGAGAAAGAATCGGTGGCTCCTTCGCCGGTCAAAGTCAATATAGTATTTTATGCACGGCGGATGGCCATATCCGTTGCGGACACTGCATAGACGCCTTGTGCTCACGACACAAGCGTTTAACTTTTGTCGAAATTTGCCGCTGCATTTTTAGCTGTGTCGTTATTTTCTCTTTCTATTTTATATTCAATATATATTGGCGTAGCCGCCCCTGCAGTCCTTGCTTTTCTTTCTCCTAGTAACCGATCGCCACACAATCAGCTCTGTAATAGATGTTAAGCCATCTGTAAGCTTAGAGCGCCAATTCTTCAAAACTTTTAAGGAACATTGAACTATCTTCATAGTACATGTTTAATTATTCTATCCTTCACGCCAGTCCCAGTGAAGAATATAGATTATTTAAATGAAGTTAAAGTTTTACCTGTATAATATAATAAACATTTTTGCTGCATTTCACCTTAAAAATTATATCGTCATCATATGAAATTATGCGCTTTATAAAGTGGCTCAGGTTGTGCAATATTATAACTGTAGTGCAAGTTTACAGTGAGGTAATTCTACTTATAAGTACAAACCGTTCTACAAGGAGCAATTGATTGAGTGAGTTTAAAGTTCTTGGGATGAAACTGTTTCTGAACTGCGAGGTCCGTACAGGTAAGGTTTTGAAACGTTTTGCCGTGGCTGAGGTAGCGTGGGCTTGATGCTGTATACTGATAATTCTCTTTCCGATCAGCTGCTGCTGTGATTCGAACTCAGATACAGTGATATAAATACTCCGAGTGGTGCAGTGAGAGTAATATGGAAAAAGATGATCCTCTGTGGCAACTCCTAACGGGAGCTGCTGAAAGAAGAAGAAGAAGGTGCAGTGAGAGTAACAACACTAAAGCAGTTATGGTATTTGGAATACTATGGCTATTCCCTGGACCATTATATAGTTACCAGTTAATTACAATCAGATGCATTACACTAATAAACAATATGCGGTTAGTTTCAGTGTATTTATAAAGCCGCGTCAGGAAAATAAAAGAGTAACCACACAGGAACAGTAGCACTGCTTTGACACTGGGTGCCGCCAGTCTGCAAAACCGACTGGAGAACTTGCGTACGACAAGGTATGAGGTACCATGGAAAAGTGTGTGGCTTTACACCAAGTGTAGGTTTTATACATCATGATTTGAACGTGGAAAAGTTCTTACACAACATTTCTGTGTGTACGCACCGTTTATACATGAGGCCCCAGGTGTTTGATTTTTGTTCTTTTCATTTCTGTTCTTTGTATTGTCATCACATTAACATCTCCTGGTGTTTTAGTGTTCAAAGAAACCCTTAGGATTTTGTCCTTATCAGTACAACTGTGGTTGTAAATACTGAAGACATCTCACATTACTGCATGACTGTGTCCATGTTCCAGTCTTAACCCAAATGAAAAGTTGTAGTGTGACTTGAAATGAGTAGTCAAAGTAAGACAACTGAAAGAAAAAAAATCACAAAATCTTTGCAGAAACAGTTTGGGAGAGAGGAATGTTTTGAAGTATGATGAAACTGATATTAAGGAATGACAAACTGGCACAGGAAATCTTGGGTGGACATTATTGACACACCACAACTTCCTATAATTGAAGACTGACTGATTATCTTTGAATTAAGTCAACAAAGATAGGTTCCGACAAGTCTGAACTGGACTAAGAAAGATGGATATTTGGGTGGATAGATTATGGGAACTTGCTTATGTGAAATAATGACTGTGGGATTGATGTGTCTCAACAAAGACATAAAGAGTACACATTTTCCTACTTAATCTAATAATAGGACTTACGTAAAGATTAGATCTCCATTGAGGTCAATTTAATGTTTTGAGCCGGCAGAGAACTATGTTGAAACCGTGGCCTGACTACTGCCTCTGGTGAGTTTGCATGCTCTGTAGGCTTTCTCAAGGAACTCTAAATTTCCTCTCTTATCTCAAAGGTATCCATATTGACTGATGACTTTAAATTAGGCTGGTGGATATGTGTATGAGTGTGACCTACAATGCAGGGATTGGTGTTCTGTCCTACCTTTTTTCTAGTGCTGCAGGCCTTCTCATGAAAAAAGAAGGTTCAGGTAAAGGGATGAATGAATAAAGAAGACTTTTAGACAATTAGAAAGTGTTCACAAATGAAAATGATGGCTAGTGCTAGCAAGAGAAAAATATAACAGATTAGTAAAATTTGAAGTGGAGATGGAGGCAAGATGCTTAATCTAATTATAGCGTTGGGCTTTGTGGGAGCTTTTACTGACAGCAATCGGCATGAGACTGAAACAACAGTAAAGCCCAAAGTAAACTTGTTTCATAAGAAAGAAAGAAAGACTTCCTTTTGACATTTTTTTTCCACTGCATGGAGACCTTTCTTCTCCTTCGTAAAGCAGTTTCAAATTGAAAAAATGCAGTTATGCCCACAAATTCCTGGGGCAATTAGCACATGGGCACACAGTCTACTGAGGTGAGGTGACATGCTGTTAAGATGCTGCTGACTGTCAAGGTGAAGAGAACAAATGGTTTTAATAAACCAACTAAATGACTCCCTGTGGCACTTTCATCTATTGCAATTACAACATAACAAAACACAGTTAATTACTGTGTGTCAAAATATCATGTCAGTGAACTTAACATATGTTGTTTACCTAAACTCATGGAGAAAAGAAACACAATACTCATTGTTTTACTGAAATTTCAATCCTTGCTACTAAAACTGCGATAAAAATATGATAAAATGAAATAAAAGTGCAACAATGAAATCCACAAGAGAACATCAGCATCATTGAACATTAACAACAGTTGTCTTCATTCCTTCAGTATCTCGTGTGATCATCACTTGCTGCTATCACTGTTTAATGCGTTTGGCTCATAGTGCCAATAAGCCTCTGAATCCACTTTATGCAGAAAGGCCTAATGAAGTTGGTGACCACTGTCAGGCATATGGCCACATCTCCAAATGTTAGAATATCATCTCAAAGCTGCTCTGTGGCATTAATGTCAAGAGAAAATGAAGGCCACAACTCCACAATTGCATGCACATTCATTCATCAAGGGAGTTGTGACTACTACAGCTATGTGTGGCCTGGTTTGCCATTGTTCTGCGGTAGACACTTACATCTGGTATGTATGAGCAGAGGACTTCAGACAGTTCAGCATCATGGACACCATGAACCTGTCCCTCACTTTTTTCTCACTGATACGGGCATTGTGCCTTCCGCCAGCTTCGGCAGCAGTGAGGCAGGCAGATATGAAATGATCTGTGAGATGGAGTAATCTGATGTGTCGGTCCTACTATGGTATGGTTACTCAAAGGCAAGCAAATCTTGGATAGTCAGGCTACTGAAAGCCTGTCTGCATTTGGGACACAGTGGAGTGGCTTAATCCATAGCATCTGGCAATGTTAGAATATGACAGGCCTGCCTATAGCATGTCAAGGGTTTATATACTGTATGTACTCACTAACCTCCTTAAGAACACAAGGATAAATATTATCTGGTCTTGGTGATTTGTTTGATTTCAGCTTATTTAATCTGAGCAGCACTTCTCCCTCTACATTTTCCAAATCCCTCAGTACCTCCTTAGTAGTCGTGTTTACCTCTGACAGGTTATCCACTTGTTCACTTGTAAACAAGTCAGAAAAATGTAAGTTTAGGGCATCCGCCATTTCACTGTCTGTGTCTTTTAATTCCCCCTTTACTATTCCTGATGCACTTGACCTCCTCCTTGACTGTTCTTTTACTACTAAAATACAGAAAGAATCTCTTAAAGTCTTCTTTCGCCATATCTGCTATATTCCTCTCCAACTGTCTTTTAGCCTCCCTGATATCCTTCTTAATGGTTGCCCTCATGTTCTCATATGCTCTACGATTCACTTTTTTTAGTCATTAGTCTTATATGCCTTATAAAGCAGTTTTTTCCTTTGCAACTTCTTTTTTAAATCTTTATTAATCCAGCGTGGTTTTTTTTTTTTGTTTCCTATTAATTCCAAATTTAGGTATGTATCTGTCCTGCATTACATGTAAAACATTTTTAAACCTGTTCCACTGCTCCTTGACTGTCTCCACATTTAAAAGCTTATCCCAGTCTATCCTACTTAGACATTGTCGCATCTGCTCAAAATTAGCCCTACCAAAGTTCAACTTGACAATGTTAAGTCTTTGCATCTGCACTCTTATAAAATACTGAGAATTCTATTACATTATGGTCACTTGACCCTAGTGGTTCAATCACCTCTACACCCTCAATTCTATCCTGATTATTACAAAATACTAAATCCAGACAGGCGTCACCCTGTGTTGGTGCTTTAACATGCTGTGTGAAAAAACAGTCACTGATTACTTCTAAAAACTCCTGCTCTTGTGCTCCTCCATCTGTAAGGTTATCCCAGTTAATATTTGGATAATTAAAGTCCCCCATGACTATAATATCTCCCTGTAAACTTGCCTTTTTGATATTATTAAAAAGATGTGTGTTGAAATTGTTGTCTGAATTGGGTGGTCTAATAGCACACTCCTAAAATAAGACCTCTTTTCCTAAGCCACATGTCCTCACTAAGATGGGGCTCATCATCCAACTGAAGAAGACTTACATGTCAACAATCCTCTCTTTTGTTTCCAATGACATGCAATTCATTATGGAAATACAGGTAACTGACTGTGGTATTTGCCTAAACTTTGAATTAAGGCCTCTTTAATCGCACACATTATACAAAGTTATTGTCTGTCTTACCTGCATTTTTATCACTCTTTAATTTAATATTGTTTTTTATTAGTATGCTGCTGCTGGAGTATGTGAATTTCCCCTTGGGATTAATAAAGTATCTATCTATCTATCTACCTACCTACCTACCTGACTGCCTGAAAAATGACACAGGTTAAGATAAGGAAACACCCTGCCAAGAACGGCTCCAGCAGACACTGAGTCAGCCATGTTTGGGTCTTTTCCTTTTGAGAATTGTTAAGGAAAAAAGCAAAGTGCAATCAACTGCAGGCCCCAAAGGAGTCATCTCCTAATCATGCAGGATACGTCTGTATTTTTAGTCAAAAAGCAACAAGGGTGCCCCAGTGTGAGTGCTTTTTAGTTCACCGATGAAGCTTTCAAGCTGAATATTTGCTTGTTTTGTTTTAAACTGCATTTTAAAAAATGATACATGTTTGGTCAAAGTGAACAATAAAATTAAAGATGACCTGATCAGGTGGGCAGCACGGTGACGCAGTGGTAGCGCTGCTGCCTCCCAGTTAGGAGACCCAGGTTCGCTTCCCGGGTCCTCCCTGCATGGAGTTTGCATGTTCTCCCTGTGTCTGCGTGGGTTTCCTCCGGGCACTCCGGTTTCCTCCCACAGTCCAAAGACATGCAGGTTCGGTGGATTGGCGATTCTAAATTGGGCTTGGTGTGTTTGTGTGTGTCCTGCGGTGGGTTGGCACCCTTCCCGGGATTGGTTCCTGTCTTGTGCCCTGTGTTTGCTGGGATTGGCTCCAGCAGACCCCCCGTGACCCCGTATTCAGATTCAGGGGGTTGGAAAATGGATGGATGGATGGACCTGATCAGGTACTGTTCCACTTAATTAAAGATGACCTGATCAGGTACTGTTCCACTTGGACCTCATTGGGCAAAAGTGCACCAAACCAGCTTTTGTGTTTTTGTCAAGATGCTACATATCACTGCACAAGTTGGATTGCCAGTCAGCTTGCTTAAAACCAAAATGTCAAACATTTTGTGAAATTCAAAAGCTACAACTATAGTTCTTCTCATTATAGAATATGTGTTTAATACTAGTGAAACCTGTGGACCAATGGTCCTGAAATAAAGGAGGTTCTTATTGAGCAAGCTGAACTTTTCTATTTTTGCCAAATATCCTATTGTTTTCACCATGAAAAGATACAGCTTCAGAGTGATAACACTGGTGATGTAACTTTCCTGAATAGTGCTCATTTGTCAGCATGCATTTCACTTTCGTCCTCTTTCTGGATTTTGTCTTGCATGCCTATGAGCCTTTGTGTCTTCCCTGGTGCTCCATTGCTCATAAACATCTTCAGTGATGTACTTGACGCTCAGCATACTGTATGTCACCAGTCTTTTTTCGTCTTCCTATTAGTGAGTTCTGAAAACATATGTATCATGTCCTGGGGGATTGTCAAATAATGTGCTCTTATTACAATAAACTTTTCTGCTCACCAGAAAAGTGGCCACCAGGTTGTGATGACCTAAAATGTTTTGAATTTTCAAAACATGTCTGGTTATATTCAAGATTATGTCTTGCTTGCCTGTGTGCGCCAGCATCTTGTCTACTTATTTTTTTCTCTGTTTTTGCCACTTAATTGCCTTCTACGATATGCTTGATGCTCAGCAGGTGACGCTGATCTTATTCTTCTTCTGTCTATTATACTGTTCTTCATCACATTACAGTCTTCTGTAATTTTCTTGACACAGCAGATTTTGCTGCTCTTCATTTTCTTTCTTCCCTGTCACTTTCGTAATCACTTTGCAGTATGAAACACATGAGCACAGGTTGGTTGGCCAATGTTGCTGCTACTCCAAATTTTGTAATTTTCACAATGTATCAGGTCATAACCTTTCACTAAAAACCAAGGTCAAGGTTCTAGCTCGAGTATTTTGTGAATAACCATGTAAGAGATGGATAAACCTTTCATTTTGTGCATATATAGATGACTCCTTGATCGTAATAATTCTTTGCTTATTTCATAAACATCATTTTTCCACCATTGACAAGTACTTATCCCAGCTGGAACCCCAACATTTTGTATCTCATCTCATCTTCTCAACCACTTTTCCTGGTAAGGTTCAGAGCAGCAGCAGGCCCAGCAGGTCAGTTCAGATGTCCCTGTGCCTGGCTACAGATTCCAGCACTTCTGGGTGTATCCTCAGCCATTCCTAAGACAGCTGAGAGATATAATAGTTTCAGCCTGCCTAGGGTTTGCTGCAGAATACCTTGCAGTATGACATGATGGGAGCAGCTCCAGGCAGGGTTACCTGGGATAGCATTCTTGCAAAATGCCCAAACAACCTCAGTTGGCTCCTCTCAATCCAGATGAGCAGAGATTCTACTCTGAGATGCTCCTAAATCACTGTCCTTCTCACCCTATCACAGAATGTCAGCCCAATCACTCTGCTGCTTGTATTCACAATCTCATTCTTTCGGTCATTACTCACAGGTTATGACTATAGCTGAGGATAGGAATGGAGATCGCCTGTTAAACCGAGAGTTTTGCCTTTAGACTCAGCTTCACTACCACAAACCAGTATGATGCCCACAGACTTGTAGGTGCTGATCTTCATTCCAGCTGCTTCACACTTTGCAGCAAAACACTTGCGTGCGTACCTGAGGTCATAGTCAGATGAGGGAAAGAAGACAACATCATCTGCATGAAGCCTACTCAAAATGAAACCAAACTCCTTTTGCCTCTAGTGCTCATTGAAGCTTTATTTTGTTGCAGAGTAATTTTTTTTTTTTAATAAATCGTTTTCATCTATAAAGATTCAATATTGACCTTTTTGTTATTAGCCAGGGTTTGATGGTTTTCCCCCTCTAGTAACATTTTGTGCATTTTTTAGAAGTCTGTGTGCTTTGGCCCTCCCTAGTTCATTACAGTCAATGCTTCCAGGATAGACACCTGACCCAATGACACCCAACTGGAAAGAGGAAGTCTCCATAATCCGCCCAAACAGCATTTGGTATAATGCAGGTGGAACCATTGCTCCAAAGGTCACCAGTAAGTTTTTATAATGACTGAATGTTTTTTTTTCATTATTTAAAGTTATACATTTCCAAACATAAACCCCTTGAGCAATTATAAATTGACATATATTCATACTCAGTCTTTACTGTTATATATTTGGCAGACATCATTACTGAAATTGGCCTATAAAATGGGGACAAGTAACACTTATTAAGACAGATAGTTTTTGGAGCAAAAGCAGTGGCTGGTTAACAGACTTATTTAGGGTCACACAATCATATGGAGGTGCGAACTGAACTTACCGCCTTGTACTTTAGGAGACTTATATGCAGTTTCCTAACCAATCCAGCATGCTGAATTGCCCAATGCTGTCTTCTTTTTCTTGTGTTTTCTTGTTACTTTATTGCATACACTGCATTTTCAGCTTTCCTTATCAGACAGAATGTCCCAGTGACAGTTCTTCCTAATTGAGTATAGTGACATAGCAGATGGGTGCTTTTAGAAATAAGTCAACTAGTACCAAAATCCTGTTAGGCATATTAAAAATGCATTTATTTCTTGCTTGGGTGTTATCTCTTATTAAGAGGTGTGCTAATCCCTTACCCCTAGCTAGACTCTGCTTTCTGACTACGTCATTTCCTCATAGAGGTAAACCAAGGTCTCATTTATCCAAGGTGAAATGCATTATTTTAGCTCACTTTACATGCTATCACACATGTCTTTTTGCGGTGTAATGTAATATAGTCATTTCTCTAACCTTACTTATAGTAAATGTTAACTTAGATCTGAATTTCTAGATTGTCTAGATTGTTATTCCTTCCATTCTTTATTTATCAGAAAATATTTTATTATAAAGTGGCTTTATGCATTTATTAACTCTTAAGCCTTTCTGCAGTAAAGGTACATGAGCATAAGATTTTTTAAAATGTTCTTTACAAAAATGTGCTTTCCTCAGGATGTCGATGTACAGTACTTTTGGAAGAAGCTAATTCACATGTTCATTAGTGATGGAAGCCTAGCTGTTGATTATACTGAGAAAGAACACTGGAAAAGATCCAGACCAGTGCTGGGTCCCCTTCTCTGAATGTCATTTAACACATTTGGGAAATTTCCCTTGGAATGAGCTCAGTCCAACTTGTAACTTGACAGAAGAAGATTTTGTATTCTCACTTTGTCTCATGCGATGGATTCAATCAAGTCTGTCACTCAAATACTGACCTGTGGAGGGCTCTTAGTTGCTTCTTATTTAACACAAAGTCTTCACTGTAAACCAAAAATAATGCCTTTCCTTTTTTCTGACAAAGTATGCAGTTGTGCATGAAAAGCATGTCACCATTTGACTCTTATTTCTGCCTCAGTCACAACAGAGTCATATGTTGCTGCTGCGCTGTTGTGACCAAAACTCTCAAGTGACTGGCATTGTAAAGGGGAGATGTGGAGTCCAGCAGCACTTCTCATCAATCAAGTCAGGCAGACTCAGATGCAGTGCCTGTTGATTGTTGTGATTGTTGTTGTTGATGGTGTGCAATTAGGGTCTTTGTAGAGAGGGTGTTCGGAGTCTCCTGACAAACAGATAATAACATGCAGATAGCAAGCTAGGGGCATTGAAAGTGAAAACACACATTGTACACAATGCCACCAACATGCCCACACAGAAACACACGTGCAAGCATATACCGATACAGTCACACAGTATACACATGAAGGGTCATGGGGATGAAACCTGTCCTGACTGCACTGAGGCACACCCACAAATGCACAGATTTAAATTAGAGTTGCCCAATTTGAACATCTTTAGATAAACCAGAGTAATCTATGAAAAAAAAACAACCAACAAATGGTGGGATGAACAATGCAAACTACACACAAACACTTCAGGGTCACAGCTGAGACTCAAACCTGGGACTGTGCTAACTGTCGCATCACCCCAATTGCCAACTGTCCATGTGAATGAGTGAGTGAGTGAGTGAGTAAGAGTGTAAGCCTGAAGGAGCCAAATAATGGAATGGCTGACCAAATGGACAACCCCAGGGAAAGCAGGTTTACAAAATGAATAGAACTACTGCTGTGTGTTGGCATTAGTGGTATAATTTGAATATGGGGGTGATGGGCAAGGGGAGCAACTAAATGCCAAAATTTGGTAAAAATGTATTTGTACCAGTTTTTTTGTTGGGATGGTAGGAAGGGCCATCTACTCTCCGCCTTTTCATATCCCCAGTCCAGCTCAGCATTACACCTTGATTGCATGTATTTCTAGTTTGAATGATAAGCAAGTTCTAGTTGATTCACACTGCTCTTTTCTGATCTGTCTATTTACAAGTTAGGGCTGATTGTAGTAGCAACAATTCTAATCTCATTGCAAAGGACAGCAGTCACTTTGAACAGAGATGGAGTCAGAAGATGGATCATAAAAAATAACTAGCAAGATCAAAACCGGAAAGACTAGATTTAGTAAACACAGCACAGGATATGAGACAAGAATTGTAAGTAGAGAATTATAACGAGGATGTCACAAACCAGAATCGATTAGGAGACAGCTAAAGGGCTTGACTAAGTGTAATGCTACATCAGACCAGGGGGTGGGAGAGTGTGCTGACTGTCTCTCTCAGTTCCTTACAGATCATTCCTGGGAAATCCTGCAAGGTCCCGGCACCTCTGATGACGTTACTTCCAGCTCCGGCACCTCTGGTGACATCATTTTCTCTACCATCCCTTAAAACTGACATCTTACCTCCAAGCATTCAGTTCTATTTTGGACTTGTAAACAACTCAATAAAATTTAAACCTTTTGTGGCCAGGTTCATAATATACGTGTTGCTGCCGCAAACCTTTCTGACTGTCTGGAGTCTTTTTGTGACAGGTGATAAAAAGTCAAAACATTAGATGTAAGTCTTAGTTGATGGGCTGTAAAGAATTCATAAACTAGAGACTCTTTGAAATATTCAAATAATTATATTAAGTATTAGCATTATGATAGAGTTCATTTTATTATTTTCTCTTGTTAATTCCATCCTTCTTTGGCATATTGTGGTTTCTTGTGGCTTTGTGAAGATGCATATTGCTTTGAATTTGGTTTTAATTAATTTATACTAGAAGCCTATGCCCCCTACCTGCTTTGCTTGCCAACCCCCAGGCGTGCACTACATGCCAGCCACTTTGCGTCTCTGCTGCTCATGTATGTGGATTTCACTTTCACCAAACAACAAATCTTTTAATTCTCGTGGATGTGCGTCTTCATTGGGAAGAACACTACCTTTCCCTGATGGCAACATGAATTAGACGATCTACAAGTCTCCGACTAAAAGTTTAAATCCGAACGATATATTTGATCTCTTTTCGCTGTTCCGTTATTTCACCAAGTAATAATTTCCATTTGTTTTTGCTAATGCGATCTTTACTATCATTTTTTCAGACTTTCGAATTTTAGTACTTTCATTATCTCTTACCTGCTCTGCATGTGTATCGCACCAATATTTTTGAACCTCTTTATGACATTTTACTTTGTCATCTACTCTTTGGCTTTTATTTCCAGCCCCGGGCGTGGTTAAATCTCTCGGCACAAAGTCTCGTCTAGCGGGACTTGAAAGTATCTCTCTGAAAAGGTCACATCTTTTCCCAGGCTAAAAAGTATCGTCTTGTCCCAGGATTTTTTTATATAATAAAGAAAAATATCTTAGTGGCCTTTTGCAATGCCATCTTGCCTCTCATGAGCATTTGTTGTATGTTAACAGGTTATGATTAGAAGGTCTTGATGTGTGACTCCATGGGTCAAACATTTAAATTATGTCAAAGATTTTTTCCTTTTTTGTCCAGGTTTTGACGGATTCAAATCAATGTATGTGTCTTTACAGTTGGTTTACAGTTTGTTCTTGAGTTCTTTATGACTGTGAACCAGAATGGTTTTGACACTTGGTATATTTTTCTGGGTTTGACTCAGTTTTCTGACTACTCCTTTCTACCAGTCCCATTTAAAATATTATTTGATCTGCCAAGGAGAAACTGTAAAAATAAATACATAAAAAAATAAATAAATACCAGATCATGACAGTTTGAGGGTAGCCAGGGTGCCATTTCATCAGAGGCAACACCTTCACAGACACTTACAAAGATCTAAGGTACTCTGGGAGTGCTTATTTTGGGCTGTCAGAAGAAACCAGAGTTCCTGGATTTATCTAACTCAAACAAGGAGAAAGCAGATAAAGCCCATTAGGAGGGCAATCCATCTGTAAATGTTGGAGGAGTCCAAATAGTAAAATACAGAAAAGCTACCCACTGAGGAACTGTGTCGCCTGACCAGTGCTAATTTGAAGTTTATTGTCTATTGTGTGCTTTCACGGCTTGTTTTGTCTCCTGGCTTGTCATATGGTTGTGGATGAAAAGTTGCTGACTGCACAGATGCAGAATTTATATATATATATATATATATGATCTTGATGGCTACAGGATCACAATGATGAAGAGCTGGAGAAACCAACATGGTGCAATATTGCTAATATTGAATGCACACCATCTACAATATTACTGTATTCATCATGGTTATAGAATCAGCTAAAAAATACAAAGGTGCCAGCAGTTGCTTGCTGCTTTGTTTTTTGTGGAAGCAATAGAGTCACCCTATTGTGACAAAGCAGCCTAATCAGTAGACAAATTACTAGCGTCTGAGTTCTGGACAGAGGATTTGATAATTGAAGTTTTCTTCAAGACAATTAATCGATACAAGTCTGAAAGGAGGAGAAGGCCATATTGATTTCTCAGGCTCCTCGCCAGAAAAGTAATAAGTCACAAGGCAAGAAATCTGCAGGGCTGGGGCCGCCTTTAGGAGGTGAATCAGTAGAGGAGAGCCTGTTAAAGTGTAAAAGAAATATGTACTGGTTCACAAGTTTAATGTTTTCATAGTTGTGACATTGCCAAGTGTGAAAGTGAACAAGAACAGGTAATCTGAGGCTCTACTTTACACTTTATGGAAATCAGTACAAAAGGGACTTTCATTGATCCAAATCTATTGACATTACACACACAAGCCATAATACTTTCAATCAATGTGTGGAATATGCTCTCTGGACACTTCTTAATGCCAATAGGCCAAAAACTAACATCAGGAGGCTGAACACAGGAGCACAGTTATGATGGAAAAGTGTAAGCATGGCTTATATGCTAGTGTAGCCCTTCAAAAATAAACACATTTTAATAATTGTCATCTTTGATAAAATACACAGGGCTACCTCTTTCCTGAGATGGAAGTAAATGGACACAAATTCAGAGCCTCCATGTTTGAAAGTAGAGATTGTCCAGAAAGTAAAAAGCTAGGGGGGCATGATAATATGCCGTCACAGGCCTCGAACCTCCACCGCACTTGTCCTGCTATTACAAAAATAAAAGGGGTATTGGGGATTTTTTAGAACATGTGGAATATGGCCAGCCATTCATTCCAGCCAATACCCCCAGGCTGCCAGGTGGAGCCCTCCCTGCAGCATGGACGTGCCCCAAATGGCAGCAGGGAATTATGGACAATGGAGTTTTTATCCACAGCCCTGCTGGATACCACAGGGGCCGCTAGAAGGCGCTGCAGATAGGAACAACAATGGTTTTTCCTACAACCCGGGTTGAAGAAGAGGAGTTTTTATCTGACCCAGAAATGCTAGGAAGTCACATGGACAGGGGTTCAGAAGCACTTCCGGGTCACGGACTATAAAAGGACTATGGGAGATCCCAGACGTTTGAGCTGAGCTGGGTGGAAGGGTAGGCGACGCGTCTGGGAGTGGAGGATTGTTTATTGATTATTGTGTATTGTGTTTATGAGTATTGTGGAGAGGAGGGTGCTTTGTGCACTGAATAATTATAATAAAGTCGATTATTGGACTTTTATCTGGTGTTTGACGTATTGTCTGATGGTTCAAGGGGACGACAGCGCACCCTATCTGTCACAAACATTTGAGCAATCAAGATGAGAACAGGCTATTCAGGCCAACAAAGTTTGCCAGTCTTGTCCACTTAAATCTCCCAAAATATCCCAAATGTCCCTAAAGTCCTACTGCCTAACACACTAATTTGTAACCTTATTCCAAAAGTCTATGTTTCTCTATGTAAAGAAAAACTTCTTAATGTTTGGTCAAAATTTAACAAATTTCCAACCGTGTTCCCATGTTCTTGATTTTAAAGTAACAGTCTCTATCTGTTACAGGGTAAAATTTGCATTGTTAGATTTGAGCACTCTTTTTTTATTTTGTTGCACTTAAATTGAGCACTTTTTTTTTTGAATATATGTATTGTATAGCCCTGCAGTGGGCTGGCACCCTGCCTGGGGTTTGTTTCCTGCCTGCGCTCTGTGTTGGCTGGAATTGGCTCCACCAGACCCCCATGGCCCTGTAGTTGTATAGAGTGAGTATTTTTATATAATTTGATTATTGTAATTGGGGGTTTGTTGCTAATTTTCTACACCTGGACATTTAAGCGTTGATTGACTGTTGGATTCACCTGTGGAAGTTAAATGATGTGGATTTTAGGTCAATGATGTAGGGGTTGGGGACGAGGCTGTCATGCCAAAAGAGCTAATATACAAATATCATTAACTACTTGGAAAAACTCAAAGCAAAACTAAAAATGATAGAGTCTAGGTAAAGAGTTCATTAAACATTAGGGTTTGTTTTGATGACAAATCTTATTAAACAATTTTGTCAATGTTCATGTAGCTCAGTGTTATTTCAACAAAAACAGAGGCCCCTTTTGGAACCAGGGAATGGCAACAATATTTTCCATTTAAATTGCTTATAATTAGGTGCTCACGTTATAAAAATTAACTTTATGAAGGAACCAATTAGCTCCTTCTTAAAGCAGGGGAAGCCTGCATGCCTCTCATATTAATTATTGCTCCCCAGAATTAAGATACAGCCATTAAGGTGTCCAATCATGCAGAATGTCATTGCTTTAAGTTGCAGTTACTTGACCTACACTTTAGTGACTGAAATATGACTCACTCGAAAAAAGAAGATAGGCTGGATTATTTTCTTTTGTAAGTACTTTTTTGACTATATATAAAATTTATGGAGATCCTACATTTTCTTGTACTTTTTGTGCTTAAGTAAAATCAGTACTTTAATATGTTTGTTTACTCATGTGCAAATTTTACTTTCACTTGAGAGGAGGTATGAAGGTATGTCTGTTGAGTATTTTATAGAACACTGCTAATAAACAGTAAAAAACATCAAGATACGCAGAAATCATGTTTCTCGTTGAAAAAGGGATTTTGCCTAAATGATAAAAAAACATTAATCTGTTAACTGAACTTATGATGTGAAGGTTTTGAAAAAATGTAATGTGAAAGAAAAAGTCTATATTGTTGTAAATGAATATTAAAAATATTTAGATTGCTTTTTGTTATGTAAAGTAACATGACCAGAAGAGCATATAAAAATAAAAGATACAAATTATTAAAACACATAAAACATACTGCTGAGTCACAAACCGTAAATCACACATGATGCATAAAACCCCTTTCCTAGCTTGAAATAAAGAAGCCTTACAGTAGATATGAGCCCACTAAAGTCTGCTTCCCTCATCAGCTCTAACATGGAGAGAAGTAAGTGCCTGCCTTATGTAAAATAGCTCCAAAGAATCTGAAAACAGATTTTAAGACTAAAACAAGCAGGAGCACATGTTATCAGGCATTGTTGTGACACATAATGTCATCGTTATGTTCTTAATTAGAATAGGGTGCATAGTATGCTATTATCTGAGCACTACATACATTTCAAAACAAGCGCTAAATGATTACAACTCGTTAGGGGTAAGAAATACAAGTTAAAATAAGAACCTATTGCATTGTATCTAGGCTATAACTTTGTGTATTTTGGCTTTGATGAACAGTTTTGTTTTGCCTTTTCTTTTCTAAAGACCCCTACCTATTTCAGGCCATGAATTTCCCTGTCCCTTAATTTTCTCAATTACTTGATTACTTTGGTTTAAAAAAAAGAAGAAAACTTCTTGCATTCCATCTAGTGATTATAGTATAATCCATGTTTTATGCCTCTTAGGATAATGGCCCCAGTTTATGTATACTGATATTTGTAAGTTGTCAAGGATGAACAACTAAATTATCATTATTAATAATGATATAATAATAATAATAATAATAAAGATGATGATAAGTGGTTACCTTACGACTCCAGAAAACTGATTTTAAATCTCGACCTGGTAACTATCTTTTTGTTGTTTTACTTCTTTCTTTTTGTATTTCTCTGGGTTCCTTCACATATCCCAAGCAAGTGCATGATAGGTTAAATGGCAATTGACCCCATGTGAGAGTATGTTGGTCAGATGCCTTCTCCAGAGTTTGTTTCTTCCTTGTACCTAATGCTTCTCTAATTAGAGGCTATGGGTCCCTGGGATCCTTCAATTGGATTTGGCAGGTTAAATACTGTACATGAATAGATTATTGGACTCTTATCTTACCTGTCCACTTCTCATATACACCTCAGAACAGTTGCATTATAAGGAAAATGAATTACAAAGGGAAATAAGAAATGAAAAGACGATACAATTACATAATATCAAACAGAAAAATGCTGCGTATTGTTATATTGTAACAAACACTACACAATCATAATGAGTAAGAATAACAAAGAAGACAAGTCTCATGAATGTGAATAAGGAGTAGAAAGTATAATGTATATTAATGAACTTATTTAGTGTACACTGCATATTGGACTGAAATTATCAAAACAAGGATTCAAATATAAAGAGTATAAGAGGGAAAAATGTTAGCAGTGTCAAGTCTATTCATAGCCTGAGAAGGGAAGCCTTTATTAAATGTTGTAATATTTCAGCCTCTGAAGGCTTAAATGCCAGGTGTGAAAGAAAAATTGTGACTTTCCTATGTTATATTTTAAGCCTTTTGAAGAAACAGCTCAGAAATACTTTTGACGACGCAAAGCCAAAGTTGGAGCTTTTAATTAAACGAGGCACAAAGAAACAAAAATCTGTTCTTTTGGTTTACAGAGGCTTACTAACATATTCTGTGTTGTTGTGATTCAGCTGGCTAAGCAAATTTATTCTTAATTGCCTTTTAAGTGTGCTTGGCACAGTGAAGGTGTTGAACATTTCTTTGTTTCTGGTTGCTGTGACAGGATGATTCCCGCAGACTAGACAGGAAATAAAAATCTTGTGTTATTTCTTTCTCTCTCCTCTTATTCCCAAAGGTAAGGTAATTTGTATGGGACAATGCAGCACAGAACAGAGTCACCATGCAAATTCTGACTCGATAGAACATTTATCAGATCACTGACCATTATTGAAATGACTATTCCAATTACTCTGGGTCCACAATATCCTTAAACATTTCTTATTTCTTCTTCTTTTTTTTCACTTGTTGTTACTTTGTTTTTCCTTTAGTTCAGCTTTGTCACAAATTATTTATTCTGTCCTTGCACTGAGCCTTCTTCCCAGTTCCTGGATCATAAGGTTTATTACAGTGCCATGACACTTCATGAGTCTGGATTAAAATTAAAATATTATTTATTTATATATATATATATATATATATATATATATTGTCATACACGCATGTTTAGGAGACAGTCAACAAGCCCAAAGGTGAGTGAAATCCTGTGAAACATGGGGTTTGTGTCGGATACTAACGCCTCTCTCTTTCTACCTTCAGATCCAAGGAAGAAAAATAATAAAACATCACTCTTACCTTCTCTGTATACAGTCTCCCAAAAAGGCTACTCCACCCATGAAAACACCTTCCGGCCCTCTGCTGTGACACCATAAGGTAGAGACCAAAAGTGAAGTTATATATAATAAAGTTCTTTTAATAACATACTACAGTTAATCAAATTTTAAAATCACCTTAGTGAAGAAGGTGACATGCTGGGCAGAGATGTAAAAGTGACAAGCATCAATGCTGGTGGATTCTCAAACTAGTCAGTCTTTCTGCCTATCCTGAGCCAATGCTGTTACCCAAACTGTTTCTCTCATTCCATTCTTTTAAAAAATTATAATGAAATTGAGCAAAAATATTTGATACTATTCCATATTGACATAGGCATGTAGTTCAGCAACCCCCACAGGCCCTCATATAGAGCCATGGGCCATGATAGTTTGTAACTTTTGCAACTTAAAAAAAGAAGTATTGTTTTGAGCACAAAGAACTGAAAGATGTTACAGTTCAGCTAAATTCCACTGATGTCACATGTAATGCTTAAGGTATGTATGTCACTGTCGTTGTCAGCCTTGGATTTAAATGTGGATAATGGCAGGCAGAGCCTGGTAAGTTTACTGTAATACTGTTTGGCCTCTGTATGCCTTATGAAAACTGTATTAACAGGTCTTTCAAAAATGTGTGTCTCATCAACCTAGATGGCATCTTAGTGTATGGGAAGACAATGGTAGAAGGAATGGCAGTTATGTGCCTTGTTCTGGACCATTTGCTGAAGCTTCACCCATTCTAAGTGTTACCTCTGGATATTATTTATGGTTTGTCCTTGTATTGTAGATGGTTTATGTATAAAGTGACTAAGGTCACACATTTGTGCTAGACACAGATAACAGCAATTATGTAGCTGGTGCTGTACTCTACGTGAAGATGGAAAATTCAGAGAAGCTCCTTGCATACTGCAGGCCAACATTCAGTAGAACAGAAGAGAATTAAAATGTGATAAAGGGATAGCCACTGGTAGTAGTCAGAACAGTTGGGTATTTCAATAATCTTCCCTGACCTCATCTACAGACACCATTTGTGATCAGACCATATAACACCTCCTTGCATTGGCTGCTGAGGCTCCATCATCCTTATAGTTACAGACATTTGATACTGTGAAAACAAAGCTACAGCTGACAGCTTTACAGTCTGCCATCATGTTTGTTCTGAACAGTATAGCTGCTGCCTGTGTTGGAAATAAGACTGGAAATACTGAACACTGTCAGGAAAGAGAAGAAAATGGAATATGCAGGCCAATGTCTTTACTAGATAAAGTACCAGAGGGGAATGAAGAAGTGTTAACTATGGAAAAACCAAATCAAATTTGCAAATATTATAGCAAATGACAGTCACCAGACTACATGGTATTAATTGGCTACGCATGGTGTGCCTTGTTCTTCTAGTGGGACAACCTAGACTTCAAAGAAAGGGTCAAGAACACCATCTGGGGATGGAATGGCACTACCTGAAGCAATTCAACCTCAGGAACAGAAGATAGTACATGACTTGCCAACAACAAGTCATAACCTTCCATAGGGTGCATCAAAGGTTTTAGTGGGTCCACTGTCAGCAGGTTGTTGAGAGTTGGTGTGTCCTCTGTGATGCTCACAGGGCAAGGAATGTGCTTCAAGTGTGGACAAAATCACTTATACAAAAAATACAGTACTAGTAAGAACATTGAAAGGAAGGCTACTGATATTCACCAATGTTCCCCAAGAGGCAAGAATCAAGCGTGGCCCAGAATATGTTCTTAAACTTCAAGATCATGGGTGGCACAGTCATAGTGCTAGAGCCTCACAGTATGAAGACCAGGGTTAGCATCCCATGTCTTCTCTGTGTGGAGTTTGCATGTTCTCCTTGTGTCTGGGTGGGTTTTCTCCGGGTGCTCTGGTTTCCTCCCACTGCCCAGAGACATGCAGGTTAGGTGAACTGGTGACATAAATAGGCCCTAGTGGATGTTTGGTGTGGGAGCATGTGTGTTTGTATGTGTGTGTTTTCGCCCTTTGATGAACTGACAGCCTCATGGTCAAATGCTAAATTGGATGTTGGCTCTAAACCCCATGGCTTTTAAGTTAATAATCACTGCACCACTCTGCCTTGTGAATGATCACCAGAAGCCTTCCAATGGCAGTTCTATAGGCTCTTGGTCCTAAAGAGGTTTTAAGTTTGTTTGCATTTTCATCTCTTTATTATTTGAACTTCTGATCACAGGGATGATCTTTGGTAAACTGTTTTGCTTCATTTATAAATTACTGAGCCTCTAACTCCAGGCCTTACATTTTACAAGAGTGCTTTGTACCTACTGCTGTCACTGGGATGTTATATCATTTATTCAGTTGGCCACATTTGCTTTTATTCAATATACACCACAACAATGCAGCATTAAAATCACTAAAGAATATAATTCAATGTAGCATTCAAGCCAGCTTGCCCAAAATGGCCATGGTGTGTTATCCTTGTAACCCAGCATGTGCTTACTAAGGAGTCCTCTTACTCAACAATAAATAAAATGTCTACTTTTCCCGCCTATCATTTTCTTTTTTTAATCTTTACAATGATGTTTAAACATTGATCAGGCTTTTGCAAATGATCTTGACAGATCCGCTCCTAGCATCTGCCAAACTTTAAAAAATGGGATTTGACTTGTCGAGTATGTAAAAAATCAAACGCGGCAACACTGAAGCATTTCATTGGCGCTCTGATGTCTGTAGAAACAAATATCCTGTTTCTACCAATTTAATGAATACAGCTGCTTAAATCCCAGCTGATCGTATCTGTTACAAAGCACTGAATAGGACCAGAGAAATAAATTAGCAAAGTTTGTGGTTCATTTAAATCCGACTCATGCACCAGTGAAGATCCAACATGATGTAAAGTGGATGTGTTACGATTGACGGTGCTTACCAATTGAAATGAAATCAGCCTGCCAGTCAAAGTGAGTTGCCTTTCTGTTCTTTGTCTTCTTTTTTTGCTAACATTTTTCTGTTTGCTTGAATTCTATTTCTTATATAATGTAATGTACACCAACATAAGGCAGCAGAAAGGATCACAATGACATTATTAATTTGTCCATCCTCATGACCTGTTAGCATGTGTGCAGCTTAATTAGTTCTTTGATTTCTCAGCTAGAGAACATTGCGGTCCATTTAGCATGACAGATTGACTTTCTTTAGTGTGTGAAAAGCTGGAAATTGGTCGTGGGGTTCTTGATGTGCCATCTTAACGATCAAATGAGGTCAGCGTCGTGTACTAGCTGTAGTTTGAGAACATGGTGTGTGTGGTGAAGTTCAAGTAGTGACTTCTGCTACGAAATGCCAGGAATTTTAGTCTTATAGAATCAATATGCTATAAATAAATTATGTAAAGGGAAAAATTACAATTATATTTTTTAAATGTTCCACAGTATTAACCTGATGTGTCTTTATGGGCAAAATCCTGATTTTCAGTGCAGCGAAAAGTTGCCTCACCATTTCTTTTGTTTCGCTTTCAGTGCATTGAGCAAGCCACCTCATATGACGATTAGAGATGTGTGGAGACAGGCAGTTCAAACTATAGGAAGGAGCAAGATTATTCTGAGCATTTTAGACAGTGTGGAGGCTGGCCCGGACACAGACAGGTGGACACTGATGGTTCAAACACCCACACATGTTTTTTATACACATTTACAAATAAAGTGACACACAACCCCAAAACTCCCCAAAGTCCAGGCCTCTATACATAATGATGCCTCTCTCTTCAGGCCTCCTCGTTTTCTCTCCTCCCGAGCTCCATCCTTCTCCACTCCCGACTCAAGCCACTGAATGGAGGGAGGCGGCCCCTTTTATAATCACCTGGATGTGCTCCAGGTGCCTCCCGATAATCTTCCGCCAGCACTCCCCAGTGTGGCGTAAGTACCAGCTGCGTACCCAGAAGCACTCCGGGTGTCCCTGGTTGTCTTCCCCCCAGCACTTCTGGGTATGGCGGAAGTGCTGAGGAAAAGGGCTTTCCAGGCATCGGGGCGCCCCCTGGCAGTGACCACGGAACCCTATAGGGTTGAGCTTCCAAGCTCAGTTCCCGTGGTCCCCAAAGCCACCAGGGCAGTCACCCCCTCGCAGTCTGGAGGAGGCGTAATCCCTCCTCTGGTCCTTGCGGGCATCCCGGCTGGGTGCCACCCCCAGCCGCCTGCCACAACAGTTGGAAGTAGTTTAAAATCAATCCTAAAAACACAGGCAGACAATATAATGAAGCTAATACTGGTAAGTGTGTTGTTTTTCTTTTTAGTTAGCATACTTGCTGCTGTGCTTTCAACAAGAAGCTCCCAATTTATATCTGGTGGCTCAGTGTGGGTATGGCAGTTCTGCGGACAGGAAGAACGTTTCGGGTATGAACCAGGCCATCCCTTTTACTGTCTGAGGACAATGCAAAATAATCGAAAAGAAAAGACGCTCTTCAGAGTATGTCCTGTATGCAGGAATTCCAGGTAAATAAAGCGCTGTAATGCGTTAGTCACGGCTAGCAGAGTTCTGTCTAGTGGGTTGCTTGAGCCAGTAATGACTCCTCCTTCCGGGATGCCTGGGGTTTTATGGTGGCTGCACCGGAAGGGGAAAGGAAAGAAGGAGAGGAAAGCGTTAGTGGCAGTACATCCTCTCATCTCGGTGGGTTATTACATACGTACCTCGACTGAGCCTGTGAACATGTCCTCTAACAATCTTTTGGTCCTAATAGATAACTACATAATTGTAATGCACTCCTAAAAACAAACCATGTGTTAACTTTTCAGTATCTTGCAATGAAATAAAATATCAAATTCATGTTATATTTCTTAAATGAAAAAGCTCAGTCTTAGTAACATGGTTAAAGTGTGATGCAAAGTTTATGTAGTTCTGAACCAGTGTGTAAAGTTAAACAATCCCTAAGAAGTGTTTTGTGTCTTCTATAACTAAACTTTCAATAAATCCTTCATTTACAGCTTCTTATTTTTGACCCAGCGTTAAGCTTTCCCAGTTCAAATCTGAATTTCGGTTTTCAAAAGCCACAAGCTTTCTACTCTTCCTTTTTTATTTAATTCTTTGATTTAACATATTCAAAAAGATTTCCACACCAATTTAGCTACAGTGGCTGGCACAATCCTCCTTCCTTCTAAAGATGAGGCTGTTTTCATCTGTTTAAGGTTAATGTGGAGGTTGACTTGGAGGGATCTGTTGATCTGTGTGGTTCAATGACCTCCATGTGGTATCAAGGGATGACAAAGGAGGGCTACAGCACAAATGCTGTCATTTAGCTCTGTACTATTGTTGATGCAGTAAGGCGTTAAGCCTCCTTATTTAATAACCAGATGCTAATGCACAGACTACATTTTCAAGGCTGAGATTTCCACAACTGATCTTGTCAGCTGTACCAGCAAATGTATAAAATCAATCAACAGACGCACTTCTTCCACAGCAGCCCACCGCAGACCCCCTCCAACCACTGAAGCTGTACCACAGCATGGCTTCATGTTCACAAGCCAATTAGCATTCAGTGTCTATCAGTTGTGTCTGCAATGCGTATTTCCCAGTGAGCTAATGGCTTTGGATCAGAGGAGTTCTGATTGTAGCCATGAATGATTCATGTAAATTAGCTCCAAGAGCTGAACGCAGCATGTATGTATTCAAGGGGAGGTCATGAGGAACCTGCTCACTGCACCATTAAGAAAACTGATAGTCTGGCTAGAGTTTCTCCTTTTTCTTTTTCCTGTCAGAAGATCAGGTCTCCTGGTGCCTTCCCCGCAGAGATAAAGGATGAGACTTCATTTTAACTCTTTGATTGATCCTCACACATCTCTTTGTCATCATGTACTTTAGCTAACCATTTGGAGTCAATTTGTTTTGATTGTGCCCCTGAGCTGCAGTGAGCTATAGACATGTTACTGAAAATTTAGTAGGTAAAAGACAATTCAGAAAAAAAATAGAAGCGGGAAGGAACGTGTTTAGTAAAAAGATACAAAGATGAAACTTCACAGAGAGCAAACTGTGACTTTGAAAAGGGCTCCATTCATTCTGTTTCTTCTAAAATTCTAGACAAAATGAATTGAAGGCTGAAAACTCTGTGCTTATTATAGTTTACACGAGCCTGTTCAATCACATCAAGGATCCTTCATTCCTTTATAAAATAACTAATAACGGACCAAAAAACAAGGGAAGATGTTTGTTTAAGAGACAGCCTTTGCACATCATGGTATCCTGCCACGGAATCCTCTTGGCAGACCATGGGGGTTGAGTGGCTAAATGCATTCTGCTCTTTTTTCTGCCACTTGTTCATTTTGAGCATTCCACATTTGAAATCATTGCCCCTGACATCACTGAATTGCATGGTCAAAGCTCCTCAGGCTCATTCTGTAACATTTACAGTTAGGTCAAAAAAAATATTTGGACAGAAACAACTTTTTTCTAATTTTGGTTCTGTACATTACCACAATGAATTTCAAATGAAACAACTCAGATGCAGTTTAAGTGCAGACTATCAGCTTTAATACAGTGGGTTGAACAAAAAGCAAAGGTCTTTCAAAGAAGGTGACGACTTGTGTCCTTTCTCTTACAACTAGCAGGAACAGCATATCTAGTAGTCAGGACCAAGTACCAGTGAATCCTTATTAGAGTCCAAAAGCACCAGTGGGTTTGTAAAAATAGTGATTTTATTGCACCACAACAAAATAATAAGCAGTCCAAAAGACATTTAGAAAAATAAGAGCTTGAAAAAATATTATATAGACTAGTGACAAAAACAAAACAAGAGAGGAAAAAATAGAATTCAGCATTTCCAATGGTCTTCACACTTTCTTTAGCCCTTAAATGTTCAAACTAAGAGAATTTTTTTTCATCTCCATACTCAAGGAGCTTCAACATGTTTTGATTTCGATCACCCCCTTCCAGATATCTACAGCCCGCTCTTCACCTTTTGCTGTTTCACATCTTATATATAAACGTCTATGCATGGAAGTGTGTATGTCTCTCCGTCCCGGAAGTGAGAGGTGGAGTCGTGGTGATGGCTCCACCTTCGAGGAAACAGAAACTCGCTTAGCCACTAATAACACAAACAGGGCCAGCATGTCAGCAAAACGAAACCTCAGAAGAAAGACAAATAACATCGGCAAAACTGTATCCTTTTTACTTTTCCTCCCTCTGCTAATACACAAACAAGGCGAGCTTATCAGCAAAACGAATCAGTCTTGGAGAGAGACAACCAGAGTAGTTCTTTTCAATTACCTGACATCGCTACATTTCCAGCTCTGTTCTGATGATTTTAATAGTTTCTAGGACCCCAGGCTTTTTTAGAGCACGGGCTTACACAGCTAGTAAACAAATTAACAACAGTGTCTTATTTACACCTGTATGCTTTATGACATAAGTGAACTAATACTTCTGTGGAAATTAAAGCGGTGGGATGTCGAAGATGCCAGAGAACTCCTACACCTATCTGCTTCTTCAAACAGTGCTGAAATAGCCATTAGTAATTTTGATAAGACCAAGCCATTCAGCCCAACAGTGCTTGCCAATTCTATTCAGTTAATTCCTCCGAAATAAATTCATGTCTAACTTTGAAAGTCCCAAATGTCCTACTGTCTACCACACTACTTGGTAGCTTATTCCAAGTGTCTATGGTTCTCTGTGTGAAGAAAAAGTTCCTAATGTTTGGGCAAAATTTACCCGTAATAAGTTTCCAACTGTGTCCCTGTGTTCATTTTAAAGTAACAGCCTGTATCTACTGCACATTAAGAAAAGACTCTAAACAGGGAATTGGCAAGCTATTCCAAGTGTCAGAGCGGATAGTACAGTACATGGGAACCTCTAAGGCACTGTGTCTGTTTTGTTTAGACCTTCACTGGCATCCAAGAAATGGGAGGTCATGGGAATTCACTCAAAATGATAAATGAAAGCCAACAGTTTCAGTCTGAAACAAACACAATATTTCTTTAGTGTGATGGGAGCATATAACCTGAGAAAAATCATCAAGTGGAGGGCCTTATTATATAAAGTGGCTCAGGAAAGTGGCCTGATTGGTGAAGAAATATGGGAGCATCCACAGAACTTTAAAATGGAACTATTGACACCTCTGCAAGTAACTCCTGGGCATTTTAAAGGGCTCTCCCTACTAGCATTGGACCACTGAGCCATTGAGATTGAGGTCACAAAGATAATTGGGTAAAGAGCTTGTCAAGCAAGGGCAGTAGTGCAACATAAAGCTTCAAGATGGAGCAAGAAAGATACAGAGCTTCTAGTGCTTAAGGAACAGAAAGCAAATAGTTGTGCCACTCCTGATAGTAAGGGAGCAAACCTAGTAAAATCAAGTCAGGTTGGGCAGCAGTGGTCTGTATTCTGTTTTGTCTCATCTAACCCTTTGCATTCTCTCTTTTATTAGTAGTATTTTCTTAATATACTTCTCTTTTTATGTATTTTGGACTCTACATTAATTAGGGGAGCACAAAGAGTGCACTGTACGTGCATTTATTATATCTCCTGTCCTCACCAGAGCAGATTTGAAAAGAAATGCAAAAAGATTTAAAAACGTGTTTCTGTTTAGTTTATTATGCAACAGGGAAAATATGCTAAATACATATTCTGTATGGAAATTGACCTAAGATTAAGCTGGGCAGCTAAGCCACAGCACACAATAAGTCAAGCAGATCCATCATATTTCACAAGATATTCCTGCCTTACATCTCTCCTTACTATTTTTTTTCCCCAGCTGAACACACTAAATGAGAGTCAGTTTTGACAAACTACAGCTACATTCAGGAATATTCCTTTATCATGTCATCCAAGGAAAATTTTCTAAAAGAGAAGAACGCCAAGAGCCTCTGAAAGATATAAATATTTTCTATAATAATCTGCCCTGTTACAGCCACTGCATTCAGCTTTTTCAAGACACTGAAACAAGTGAAAATGATTAAAGAAGTTACCAATAGTTTGGTTAATTCATTTTTAATATCTCAAAGAATTTTGCGTTGGGAAGCAGAATTTTATATATTCATATAAAACATTGATCCTAATGATGAGTACAGTTTGTTAAAAAATAGATTCTGAAGTGTATTAATTTTGGATTGCTACTTTGCCTCAGCAAAAAAGTCTAGGTCTATTTATTTATTGTACATAAATAATAGATCTTACTTTTTTAAGAATATTCATGAAATTCAGGGAGGAAATAACAAGTTGGAATTATATATGAATGAGAGCCAGCATGGCAAGAAACACTGAGCTGAAGAACTCCTTTGATTTACTGATTTTTGTAAAAGGTTCTAAAACTTTGGCAGAAATGACATTGACTTTGAGTGTTTCTGTGCCTCACCCCCTCTACTATTCCCTGTCAGTGGTTCATTGGATTTTGAAGGGGCAGCGTTTCAAACTAATTCAGGTCACTGAGGTGCTGCCATTATTACCTGAGTACCTGGTACATGCTACCAACACAGCATTAGTAAGCTCTTGCTCACCGAGTTTATTCAATGCTCCTTCTTTCTTTGCCTTTGGATAGTTTTAGTATTGGTTAATGTTAAGATTTACTGGTTGTTTGATTAGCACTTCTTTCTAGCTCATATTTTATTATTCATTTACTTTTGTTTAAATGTGTTCTTTGAAGCATATTGGTAATTTATAATTCAGGCTTTCTGGCTCCTTGCTTGCTATTTAAGATCTTTAGGTTTCTGTTTTACTCTTTAGGTTTTTTTAGTCTCATTCTTTGCTTTTTAAAACTTATTTCTTAAATTATTGTTTTTGGTGGTAAGCTGTTTTGTCTCAAAAACATTTTTCTTTTTAGTTTTTTGGGCAGAACACACATACAGTATTTCTGCCACATAAAGCACAAAAAAGAGTGGACTTTCATAAAATTACATAGGAGGCCAGATCTGTCCTTATATCAGGTCTGGATTTGACCTCACCTAAGGCAGCCTAACCTCATCTCAAAAGGTAGGCTTCAACCAGAAATGGGGCTGAGGCCATTAAAAGATCTCAAATAACTTGATGGTCACACAATGGAAACTGAAGCACTTTTTAGTCAACCAATTTATTAGTCAAAAAAGAGCATAAAATGGAAGATGGGAACAATGAAGCAAAAATAGAGCAAAACCTGCACCAAACAAGTCCAGATGAAATCCAAAGACAACACTTTATGCAAACGATAAGGATCAAAACCAGAAAGTTTAACAAATTAAAAAAATATACAAAGCAAGAATCAAGAACAACCAATGGGTATTGCCATTTTGCTCTATCATTGCTATTGCTGTCGCTGGGGAGTGTGGTCACAGAAGTTGTACGCAATGACATCATCAGCAATACCATATAAAGTTTGGCATGGTGGACTTTGTCCCTGATTGTGGATTCTCTCTAAAAGTAGTTTGTGGTGTAAGGTGTTGGTTTAGTGTTTCAACACAAAAAATTAGACGTTTCTTTTTGACTCTGGTTCAACATTAGGGTTTGGTGGAAAGCTCTAAGGTACTACAAGCAAATAACCAGTTTGTGACTATGATTCTGTCTCTTCAGGTCTTTATAAGTTAAATTTTTTTTCCACTTCTCCAACTTGGCATAACATCAAATTAATTTGTTGGCCTATACTCTGGCAGCAGTAGCTGTATCATCACAGCAAACATTGTTATGTTTAATACATTTTAATACACGAGTTAGCATTCTCAGATCTAGAAACCTGACAGAATGTTCTGCTCATGCATTTGTTGTTTTTTTCTTGGTACTCAGACCGGGGCTTTGTTCCACATCATAAAGACATATATTTCAAATACTTTTATATACTGAATACACCTCAGCTCCCCATTACACTGCAAAGTAAATATAAAGAGTCAAAGAAATTAATGAATTAAAGAGTAAATTGAACAAAATCTGCAAGAACTGGTTCTGGTAGATCTCTCTTCTGCCTATCATAGGTCAGCCACAACATCCTTCTTGCCATTCCCTTCGACCTTGACATCACTGGGACTGCTCTCAGATGGTTTGAGTCCTACATCTCGGGCAGCTCCTACAGCATGTCCTGACAAGGGGTGCTATCAAAGGCATACCAGTCATGCACTGGTGTACACCAAGGATCTGAGCGGGCCCTTCTACTCTTGTCTCTGTTCACCATCTTGCTGGGCTCCATCATCCAATTGCATGGGTTCTCTTATCAGTGCTGTGCTGATGATATACAGCTGTACCTGTCATTCCCCTTGAAGGACCATACGGTATCGACTAGTGTCTCTGCATGATGTCTTACTGATATCTCAACCTGGATGCAGGACCACCACCTACAGCTCAACCTGGCAAAAACCGAGCTTCTTGTGATCCCAGCCAGCCAGTTAGCTCCCCATCACTGTATAGCTTGGCTCACTGTCACTACCACCCTCCAAGTCAGTTTGCAACCTTGGAGTGGTGATTGATGAGCAGCTATCTTTTTTTGACCACATTTCTGTTGTTTCTCATTCATGCAGGCTTATGCTGTACAACATCTGCAAGATCAGACCTTTTCTGACAGAGTATGCAACATAACTTCTGGTCCAGGCTTGGCTCTTGTTGTGTCTGGACTACTGCAACTCACTTCTGGCAGGAGTACACGTATGTGCTATCAAACTGCTGCAGATGATCTAGAATACAATGGGCCCGTCTTGTACTCAACTACTCGAGACGGGCATGTCACGCTTCTCTTCAGGTCTCTACATTGGCTCCCTGTAGCAGTATGCATTACGCTCAAATCCCTGATGCTTCCCTACAGAGTAGTCAGTGGGTCAGCACCTGAGTAGATGGAGACACTGATGAATTGCTGTGCTCCTTCTCGCTCACTCAGGTCTGCCAGAGAACAGAGTCCCCTACGTGGCATCAAGTCTCAATCCAGACTCTTTTCGTGTGTGGTTCAGAGTTGGTGGAACGTGCTGCCCAGATCCATCCGTATTGCTGACAACCTCAATGTATTTAAGAAGGAACTGAAGACCCATCTGTTCTGTGAATATCTGTCTAATTGAAAAGAAGAAGAAAAAAACTTTCCACTGTGATGCTTCATATACTTGCTTTATTGATTGTAAATGTATATCGTTTCACTTGTGGCAGTCAACTTTTGTTACCTGCCCTATTACACTTGCTGAACAAAGAGGTCCTAGCCTAATGTTACTTGATTATTTTTACCCCTTTGGTAAGTCACTTTGGATAAAGTGTCTCCTAAGCAAATAAATGTAAATGCAAATGAGAATTCTGTCTCAGATGGAAGTGAAATACTGTAGATAGAATGCATAGGTAACCCTAAAACACCAGTTCATTTCCTTACACATTAACTCTCTGCATGCAGATGCACGTTCGGGTTTTGTCCATTGTCTTCGGTTTTGTCTCCTCATCCTAAAGATACAGTGAATAAAGTTAAATAGTGTCTTTAAGTTGGTTCATATGATATCTTTGCAGCCCTTCCTCTATACTGTTTTGTAAATTTGAGTTTTAAAGTGCCAGTCATGATCATTAAAATTAATCCCTGATGCTACTTGATTCCTGCTTCCAGCAGCAAGTTGTCCCATTGTTGAGATGACTCAAAATATAATGCAATGCATCAAAGCTGAATTAGTTTGCATGTTAAATCTGAAAGATCATAAGGGGGAGACTGGGTGGAGAAGTGCTGTTTTCATGGTAATACATACAGCTAGGTAACATTACATTTCTCAAGATAATTGAACAAAGGAATGTTTGCACTTCAAAGGAAGAGAGTACTAATGGCTCAACTGTCTGCCCTGCAAATGAGAATTTAACCAGAAGGGACTCTTTCTCATAAACATTCCCTGTTTTGTTGGCTCTATTAGCAATGAATCATTTACATTCAGACACTTTGTGAAGTGTGAGGTTCACTTATGGTCAACAGGTAACTCTGACCCTTGTCACAAAAGGAGAGAATCAATGGACAGGTAAGCAACCTCTTCTTAAGATTACCTAGGAGTGGGAACAGAGGGTAGAGAGCCTGGGTAGAAAAATGAGGTTGGCTACATTATCTAATGGTAGGGGGCTAAAGTGTTGTATTTCCTCCCCTACAGCATTACGTATGGCTGCATAGTGGTTCATCCAGGCCACAACATTAGTCTTTTGCTGCTCTCATTTTTTCATTCAATGATTGTAACTGTGTGTTTTCTCTCCAGCAGGTGTGGAAGATTAAGGTTAACACTTGCTAAAATGTGTACATACAGGTATGGGTTTAATTTAAGGAAATTAAGAGCTCTGTCAAAACACTAAAGTCAGTTTACTTTCCCTGGGTTGCCACCCACAGCAGAACAGATGTCGCTTCTTTTAGACATTTCAGCAGGTCATCTTGTCTAATTAAAAAAGTGCCTTATTAGCTGAGCTGGGGATCCAATCCTCATTACAAAACAGATTTCATCCTCTCCTAACCCACATTCACAGCTTCTACTATAAACGTGAACTGCTTCTGTGTAACTGTAAAAACAGCAGGCATCAACATCCAGGCTAGTTGGTGCCAGAAACAGTGAAAGAATCATCACCCACCAGTCACAGCATGTGAAGGCAGCAATAGGTCAGCAATTGGAGGAATGGCGTAAGGAAAAGGTTAGACTCACTGGTGAGCGAGAATCTAGTAAGATGTCAGAAGGAGCTGCCACTCTGCAGGCAATGTCCGAGTCAAAGGGGCATATTTCTAAATTTTGCAGCAAGGAGAGGGAAAAATTGAATTACATGAAACTGAACATTGATTATACCACAAGAAAGGCAAAAAAAAAATCAAATGAGGGTGTGAGAAAGAATATGATGAACTTCAATCAAAACAATGTACGGAATCTGAGAAGAAGAAGTCAGAGTAGGAAGAGTTATTACAGTGCTGCCCTTGGTCTGCAGCTGGAGCTTGGACAGCTTGCACTTATACTATTACTACAGTCATCACATGAAATGTGAATGTGCAATTGTCTTTAATTTCGCTTGACCTCAGCCTTTTCTTGCACACACAGGCAGCTGTATAAAACAGAAAGATTGACTGCTACAGTCTTTGATAAGCTGAAGTTATAAATCCCTTAGAGCTGCTAAACGTTTCACCTGACATGAGAGCATTTGTCATTGTTACTTCCTTAATCATAATCAGTATTGTAATGTTTTAATTAGGTCTTATTGCCTTTTCTGTTTAATAATTATATTAAGATTATTAAGTCTTTGTAACATGAACATTAAATTATTTTTCTAGTTTCCCAAGGGATGTTAATCAACTTCAGGTCACTTTCGTCTACAGTGTGGAATTATCCAAAGATGGAGATAAGAGCGATTCAGGAAGAGCAGTACAAAAAAGGAGAGGCTCATGCTTTCATAATCATTGTCATTCTCAAAGATGAAGGGGAGATAGAATTTTTCTGCTGCTTCGAAGAATGACACTTAATTTAATAATAAATTTAATCCTGAGGCACAGATGCCCACAAGATTACCAAAATCTATACAGGATTAGAGTCACTAGCAAGATCTCCGATATTGTCAAGGCCATCCAGACTTAGAGATGCTCTCTTGTCATTAATATATTTTGTCATTTCTGTGATGCCTTGCAAAAAGATTTTTTGTAAGGGAATAAGACTGCAGGTATGAGAACTAAAAATGTCCATTTTGATTTCAGATTCAGTAGTCAGATAAAGGCTATGTCGGACTGCATGGTGTTATAGTTGATATTTAAAAAAATGATGGTTAACTACTTAGAAATGCACTTCAAGAATTGACCTCAAGGTCAACTTTATTACACCGTCAATAGAAAATTTATTTGCACATATATTACAAAAAGCTCTGCATTTCTGACTGTTTTTATTTTTTTTTGTTTCTGAATTTGTTTTACTAGTTACTAGTCTTATTTATAATTAGATTTGATCTGGTTTGCCACTGATAGCAGCTACTAGGAATCAGATAAATGAATTCACAAATTTCCCTCTGGAGACAAAAAAGTTCTATCTATCGATCTATCTATCAATACCTTTCAAAAAGGCTTAAACAGTTGAACAGTTGCATGAACACAAAAGATTTCTTCTTTCTCTTTCTTTTTTCTTCTCCTACACACCTCTCAGGCAAGTTTTTTTCCATTCTCAACACCCGACTCCAACTCACGTAGATGCGGTTGAGTGGCTTCCTTTATCTTGGGCCCTGGAGTACTTCCAGTGCTAGCGCATAGCTCATTGGATGCACTTGAGGGTTAAATGGAAGCCCCAGAAAGTAAGGTCCCAGCATGCCCTATGGGCGTCCACGTGGGAATTCTGACCCAGGGATGCTGCCCTCTAGTGTTTTGGGGGATCCTGTCAGGACTACAGGCTATTGCCCCCTGTCTTTCCATCACAACGGCTCCCCAGTGTTGTATTGTTCTTTGGTCTAGCCCTGCCTGGATGCCAGCATGCTCACTCCTGCACTGGCAAGTACTGCAACCTTCCTGGCAAGGCAGGGAACACCCTCCCACTCTTTTTGCCCATCTGCAACCTGGGCCTTCCAGCCAGGTAAGGGAAAGGAATTCCTGCATGCCATCCATTACACTATCTATCTATATTTTCTCATATAAGACACAGGTTGGCTGGATGGTTCCTAACCTGGCAAGGAAGCTTTGAAAAGGAAGGATACTACAAACCATTTAGTTAGTGGGACCTTTTTCAGTCTGGAGGCCATTATGAGGAAAGGAAAGAGGGAGACACCCTCCCAGGGTTGTGTGTTCCCCCACTACACCAGGTGGCGGTATCCCTCTGGTATGGCTCCCAATTGAACATATGCAGTGCTGCACAGGAGTTGAAGTTTTAATGGGCAATCCTATTGGGATTCTCAGGTGCTGCTAGGGGGAGAGCTGTTGGAAACAATTATGGAGATGTTCCACCTGGCCCAGAAGTGCTTTCAAGTCAAAATCCTGTTATGTCTGAAGTATTCCATTGTTCAACTTTTTATTCCAGGGTTCATCCTAAAGTCAGAGTTGGGAGGAGGTGGACAAGGTGTATTTGGAACAAAGGAAGAAAAAGGAATTGTGACTGATTTATCAAGTGATTAAAATATGTAAAATATATTTTGTTTAATAAAAATATCTAAACCTGTGACTGTGTGGTTTCGGGTGCACCCCCTACAAGTCAAACTATCTTTACATTACAATTAAAGGAATACACCACCCAATAAAAAATGTTTTACATGTTTTTGTATCTTGTGTAGGTTGTAGTAATGGCAGAGAACAAAAAATTATCTTGTGCTTTCATGCAAAATTGAGAGGTAAAAAGTTTCTGATAGAACAGAAGTTTATGGCAGTGATTTTTAAACTTTTTAATCTGAGAACCCAAATTAAGAAATTGATACCATACTGACACCTCAGATGAGGATAATTATCATAATGACAGAACAGACATACATAGACAAATAACAATGGGCATACAATAAAAAACAGCAAAGGTTTTTGTTTCTATTCAAGCATATTTTATAAAAAGAAAAAGGGGTTAGCAAACATTTTTAATAAAACAATAATTATTTTAAAACATGGAATGGATTTCTGAGGTATATCACTGCAAGGTAAATGTTTAATGTAAGGTTAAGTAAAGCTGAGAGAAAGAAGTTCTTAGTGGGGTGTGCAGTGCAAGGATGTTGTGATTTTTTAAAGAATAATATGAATGGTCACTTAACTTAGTCACCTGACTTAGGGCACCATATAAAATATGATGAAAAAAGTGATAAAAAAGTTAGTCAATGCCATTTATTTACCTTGTCTGAAATAACGTTATCTTTTGAATAACATTTTTCAAACGAGCTCCACCATTAACAATATATTATTTTTAATGAGTTCACAAACTGTTCAATATATTCTGGTTTTGATTTAAAAATTCAATAAACAGAGTACAAATGGTTGGGCAAAAATAGGTTTACATTTATTTGCATTAAAAAAGGCATACAGGCTATGATTATTACAATAGCTTTATTAACTTTATTAACTCAAAAGAATGTAACAATGGCACAGTGCACTTAGGTACAATCTAACAAGTTTTTATTACCATTCGTCATTACCTAAAATATAAATCATAAGTAAGGATTTGAAAAAAACAACAATAATAATAATAATAAGACAAATAAGAAGACAAATAATTCAAATAAATAATACTATAATAAATAAATAATAATATAAGAATAAACCATGTGTGTTGTGTAATCACAACTGTAAACATACTTGTATTTTGTACAATTGATAGGATTAAATTTTGATAAAGAATTTAATAAACAGTGCAGTCTGAAGTGTTCGAAACTACTGAAATGTCCTGAATGCCGAAGTCCACTCTAAAGCCTCACTCTTAGATAATTTCTGGTGTTCTTACAGTTCTCAATTGTCCATCAAACAAATATTTCACACTATTGATAGACTGAAATTTATCAGTTTACTTTAAATAGTGTTAAGAGAAGGAATTTGTCCTCATCAGCACATTAAACTTAATGCAAAATCACGTCTGTTAAAGATTTGAATTCAATGTATGCCATAATGTGATGAGCAATCGAGCAGTTGTATGACCACTGAAACAGCATAAACAAAACTGCCAAAGTGCTATATATACCCCCACAATACTGACTCACCCTGGCTTCCCAGATCAACAAATCCTTGTACCTTACTAGGGGCCTCATGTATAAATGGTGTGTACGCTCACATTGCAATCTATAAAAACTAAACTTGCCATAAAGCCACGCACATCCTTACGCCAGCTCAAATGAAGTTTTCGGTTCAGTTCCCTTGAATTATTTTCATCGTTCCTCTAAATTACTTAATTTCTTTCCTTAAAAGGCACCCAAACAGAAATGAAATATGAGGCAAGTGAGCCAACAGAAGACCAACTAAGTCAGGGCTTCAAACTCCAACCAATTTCACTCCAACCAGCTGCCTAATTAGGGGCTGAGTCTAGTTGTTAATTAAATCTGTTCTTTAATTCCATGACTTGTTGCTATTCTCTTTGTGCAATAGCAGACATTTCTGAAATTGTTGATTTCCTCTTTTCTAAGAGTGCTGTTCAAATGTTTTGATGACCTGAGCAGACTGACATAACTGAGACCTTCACCTTTCTTTATTTTCAGATATTGTATGATGGACACCAGTTGTTTTGGTTCATTTTGTATCTCATTATTGTTTGGCTGCTAATTAAGGGGAAAAAAACAATGAAGGGGTCTGAGTCATCAAGCACAAGTAAATTAAGAAGTTAATTAGCGGCAAAAACAGGTCACTCATTAAAAAGGGTTAGAATGAAAACCTGCAGCCACGGTGGTCCTCCTGGACTGGAGTTTACGACCTCTGATTTAGCACACGCTGCCTCAGCCATACACACAGTCTATTTTAACCTCTCCCATTTGGCAAACATTTCAGAGCCTTTCCCAAGAGCTATAAACACACTCAATCAGTCCATCAAGTGCTCCCGGTAGAACTGTTTGTACTTATACGTACAATTACCTCACTGTAAACTTGCACTACAGTTATAATATTGCACAACCTCAGCCACTTATGCTTTCATATTGTGTATTTTTCATTGTTTTGTATCGTATTGTTATTATTATTGTTGTTGTTATTTTACCATTTCATAAAAAAAGTAGTTTATGGAGGATTTGCATAATGAGTTTCATTGTACCATACAATAACAATAAAGGAACTCAATTCAATTCAATAGAAGAGAGTACGTATTTACAGATGATGATGACTGGATTCTACAAGTCGATTTCCAAGCGCTATCTTCTTGGAGCTCTTGATATCTTTTTTTAAGATGAAATGCAGTAAAGTATATTTATTACATTATACAGATAAATTTTTAACTTCATTTAAATGATGTATACTATTAATAATTAAACATGTGGACACGGTGGACAGGGGTAGCAATGAGCTGGCGCCCCATTCGGGGATTGTTCCTGCCTCGCACTGTATGCTTGCTGGGACTGGTGCGACCCTGGATGGATAAAAAAATGGAATAATTAAACATGTACAGTACTATGAAGAGATTTCAATGTTCATTAAAAGTTCTGAAGAATCGACAATCTAAGCTTACAGATGCCTTACATTTATTAAAGAGCTGATTGTGTGGTGATTGGTTACTTGGAGAAAGAAAAGGAAGGACAAAAATTGGGGGCTAGTATATTGGAAAGAGACAGTACTGCTGCATAAAATTAGTTTATTGATGGTTGTGCATGGTGCAGCAAGCATCTTGCAGGAAGCAGGAACAATCTCTGGATGGGGCACCTGCTCGTCACTACAACTGCGTCAACGTGCACTCATGTTTTATACATGCTTTCATTCCTATCATCATGAAAATGATATCAAGTATACTTTATATTTAAATTATTCAGAGAGCTGTAATATCATGAATGTAATGTATTCTGTGTCCTGTTGTTGTAAGAGAAAGCCTGTTTAAGAAGCATGTAGTGATTCACAAATAGACCACATAGAAGAACACATAGAATACAAAGCATTTAACATGCTACTTTAGTTATGATGGAATTTGAGAAACTATTAAACGATTTTCAGATGAAGTTTATGATGTTCTACTTTAATGACAAAATAAACTACATGAGTAAAGTGGAAATTTCAACTTTTTTTCCCACTGTGTATTTTTTTGTTTTTTTTTTCTTGGTACCTTAATATGCTTCCATATGACACTCAAACGGTAGGCTATGATTCGCCTTTTTATGGCGACTTTAATATTCAGCCACTCCTTTTTTTTTGGGCACTGTGCGACTTTCTGAACTTGAACTTTTGAGTATCTCTGCCACTCTATGTCACTCGATCAAGCAGCACAGTTTTTCCTTGACCTAACCCTTGGTATTCGCTGAAATTCTTCATTTTTCTCTCTGTTTTTGCTATTGTCTTTTCACAGAATGCTGAACTTAAGAGGCTTTTTATATTGATTTGCATATTCAAAGAGGCATAATTCTGGGAGGAGATGGAGTGGGGCGGCAGGCGTGTGCATGTAAGTTAAATTTCACACTGACCTGGATTTATGAAGCGGAAGAACGTGGAAGTTGGTGTAAGCACAGATTTATGATATTGTTTTGTACATACACATATTTCTGTTTAAGTGTGAATTCAACATATGGTGTTATACATGACACCCCAGTTATTTTAATTTTAACATTTTAGATTAGTGTGACATTCCCTTCAATTTACAAAGTTCTCTGTGTCTGTGTCTAACTCTTTCTTATGCTTGTCATTCATCTCAGTTTAATTGTTTCAAAGGTTGGTGCCATGAGGAGTATTAATTATATTTACATACTCTAGAAAGAAAGGCTCTGCATAATGTATCAACAGCAGTGTTTATAGGACATGTCTCTGATTGCATGCTACAGGAGTAGATAAATAGAGAGAAGTGAATCACTTAACAAGTATTCACACTTTGTCAAACTAATTTTACTACACAATCATGTGGCGTCCCATCATAAACAAGTCTGCAGTGCAGCTTGTGTTGTTAGCCACAGTTTAAGAAACAATGGTATATAGCGAGCAATGTTGGAGAACAGCAAACAATATCAAAATGTCCATGGAAACATCTCAACTTACAATACTCGTGTTGAATAATTTTTATGTCAAGTCATCCAGTCGTATGCTCACAACATCCCAAGAACACGTTATTTCACTCAAATATTGTTAAATAATGATGTTTTCATGAATAAAAACAGAATGCATTCAGATGTGAATGAGTACTTGAACTCCCATCATTACATTTATATTCATATCCACAACTGGAGTACATCAGGATTATTTAGCAACAATCTGTGCAAGTGCGAAGCTACGTGTGGCTATGGTAGTAACTTACATGTCTCCAGTCCTTGGCGTTTCACATTTGTATACTTCGTTGTTGTGTAAATCAAACGGGAAAACAGAGTGCTTCCATGGCTTTATCAACACACACACACACTTACAGGACTTCCTAGTTCCCAATAACCCCTGCAACCCAGCACCCCTTCTAAAAGAAACAATGCCCTATTAAAACTGAATTATTATCTACCCCTATTTTTAATGCATAAAATAATCTTAAACTATGAAATAAATTTAACACATCTTCAAATTAACAGAACATAAAAAAATGTTAATACAATACTTGGCTCACACAATCTGTGAATTGACCTTCTGCTTGTTAAAGCATCTCAAATATGCACCAGTAAGTGGCATATTCTCTGCCTAATAATGTTTTCACAGGTCTTCAATTCAAATGCTTGGTCAGATCTGAACATTTTCCATTTTTGTTGTAGGGAATGTTTTCCAGAAGTGTCTTATTTAACAATATTTCAATAAAAATATACATTTGAGATATTGTTAGCATACGACTGGATGACTTGACATATTGAATATGCAACATGCATTTTTTTGTTTTTGTTTGGTGTTGTCTAACGTTGGTCACCTTAGGTGCCCATTCTATTAGAAAACATGAGATTACATATGTTTCCTGAATTACGCCTCAATGTAGCATTTTGTAGCATTTTCTGCTCAAGACTAAACAGGCAATTCCATAACCCTACTCCAGTAGGACTTGCCCTATAGTCCCAGAATACATTTAATTGTTCTTCTCCTTACAGCTTCAGGTGCTGCCATGTCTCTTTTGGAGATGTTGTCCAGAACTGCATACAGCACTTGAGATGCATAATAATTCATTCTTTGTGAGTTAGGGCCCAAAGACATTGAGTTTGGTTTGAGTCTTCTAATGTCATTTGGAGTTCTTATTAAATGCTCTACCTTTACCTTACAACATTAGAAAGTTGCATTCATTTTTTTTCTCCCTCCTTTGGATGAATTCTTTATTCTGAATGTGGCTATCTATAGTATTTATGAATATGCCACTCATTTAGACCTTTGCCTAAATTATACTGCTTTTGTTTCTTCATTATGATTTACACTTTTATGTCCTCAACATTACAATTTGATTAATATGTTAAACAATCAAAGAACAAGCACAACGACCTTCAGATTCCTATATGTTTACTAAAGTAATCAAACCTGGAGTGTCCTTTGATCTTTAAATTTGGTCCAAATTGGAATTTGGCAATCTTACCTAAAACTATTGTGACAAAGTGGGGGTGTTTTGAAGTCCATACTCTGAAAGTTACCAGTACAGGCAGAGGGTCTTGAAGGATAATTTATTATACAAAACCAAATAGAAAAGCCTGCTGTGGGCTGGCGCCCTGCACAGGGTTTGTTTTCTGCCTTGCGTCCTGTGTTGGCTGGGATTGGCTCCAGTAGACCCCTGTGACCCTGTAGTTAGGATATAGCGGGTTGGATAATGGATGAATGAAATAGAAAAGCAAGGGGGAAATGGAAGAAAAGCAAGGGTGAAATTGAAGAATAAAAAGAACACAAAAAGTGGTTTAGCTACTTGACTGTATGTCCTTCCTACTTCCCAGCTTCCTTCTAACTCAATACCCAGGTCTCATCCTCTTCTTTGAACCCTTGCCTGTGCTCCTTTCTCAGCTGTTGAAGAGGAGGTGGAGAGCTTTCACAAGGCTTATCTACCTGCTGCATTTACACATTTTCATCCCACGACCACATTAATAATTTTTTGTTCAAATCTTTTCACTATGGGTTTAAAGCTTGCCATAGCAATAAATCTGCTCAGGGCAGTTAATAGTTATGGTGAAATGGCAGAAACCTGCTTCATCTTGTCCAATTTCCAATTTCTCCCTAAACCTGTTAGAATACCTTGCAACCCCAGATTATATTAAAAATCACACTGTTTTCGTCCAATATCCGTTTTTTCTTTGCTTTGGACTCTAAGCCAGCACTGCTCATAATATTTTAATATCATGCAGTGCAGCAAGCATATGTTTCACTCATTATACTTATAAATGTCACCACATATTTTAAATTAATTGGCCAAAATATTTTAAAATGTGAGGTTGGAAATTTAGATGTATTGCCCGGCACAGTTCTTAAGTAGTTTCCTTTGTATTTACATATTGTACTGCCTCAAAGAGGATACAGTAGATTTAATAAAATGGACTAGGGAATGTATTATAGTTGAAAGCAGAGCACAAAGTTGAATAAGCATTATGTCAGATCGGTGTTTCACCCAGCCCAAAATAAAACCCAAGCTAGAAGTCAAGAAATTCATATTCTAAAAGCCTTTTTCCAGAAAGCATATAAACAAGAATGTTCTATCTTAAAAGAAAATGTTAAGGACTAAGGGAAAGAGACATGGTCAAAACGTTGTTCCAAGGTCATTACTAAAAAGACAATATCAATCTGTTGTTAAATCCTAATGCTACTCAAAAAATAAAGTCTAGAAGCAAGGATGAGAGTCAAACATACTAGGAAGCATCAAAACAAAATGAAATGCATGTAAAATTCTTTAAATCCAATCTTGGATAACTTGGCTTTGTATGCTGCTGGTATCAGAGGCCACACACTCCCAGAGGATCACAGGAATGGTGCTGTAGCACTGGAGCACATCTAAGCTCAAGAATGATGCTGACCACAGATAAACAAAGATGGCATTGCATAGTAACAGGAAACACAACTAACTTTTAAATTAAAAGATACAAAAATAAAATGATGTTAAAAACAAATTCTCTTTTGTAGAAAACCCAAATATGGGTATAATCATCACCCCAAAAAGTACACAGAAATGACTAAATAATTAAGAAAAACTGCCAAATATAACAAAAAAACACATACAAAGTCTTTGTTAAGGATGTACCCTGCAATAGCAGATTGTAATCTGACTTTATATCCTTTCGCACAACTGACATTTCACACCACGCATCTCTTTTTCTTTCAATAAATGCTGCAAAAAAAGCTCCAAAATGTCAAAGATTAAAAGAAGCCAATATGCTTGAGAAATTACATCAGATCACTTTAGTAATTTTAAATACATTTCAAATAGCAAAAACCACTGAAAAATTTAAAGTCTGCATAGTTAAAAATGCAAGACAGAAAACTCCCTGAAAAAAAAAAAAGATCAGTTTTAGTAAGTGCTGAAATCTGATTGATAATTGTACACTTTCATTCCAGTGACATTGTTGGATATGTTATGTTTCAGTGCTCTGATCAGAGATCTCCTCCTTCTTATCTCGAAAGTCACTTAAAACTTGTCAAGGTTATCTACTGTATATTTGCTTAGAGAATCCTATGCTGAAGACAAAGTTAGATGTTGGGGACAGAAGACTTCGTAATCAGGGCTCTCCTCCTATTCCTTCTACTACAGTCTCATCACTCAAAGCGAAATGCCGTTGATTTATTGATTAAGATAATGGTTTACTACTAAGCTGGTTAATTTTAAATACTGTAGGGACCACAATCCTACATAGTGTGACTGTGCAACTTCAGTTGTTTAGTCTGTCCATTAACCTCTAACTAATTTAAGAGACATTTTTAGATACATGGTTTTGGCATATGAAGTCTGGAACACCTTTTTCACTGTTTACCCTATATATGTTATTAATGCCGATACTCCAGACTGAATGCTGCATTCACAAAAAGCAATTCTTAAAAATGTCAGAATAAATGAAGTTACTGAAAAAAGCAGCACAGTTGGTTAGAGGATACCGAAAGTCTGCAATGATCTATCTGTGAATATTAGCAATGCCTTTTCATTCTCAATGTGTTTAAATCATGGCTGAAGACTCATTTTTTAGCATAATCTTCTGCTAGAGCTAATGGCATGGCTGCTCACACTGCTTTATATTAGTGGAGGCAATCATTGAGATCATGTCACTACATCTTTCTCATTCTTTTTCTTTTCTGCATGTGTTCAGTTAGTACTTTTTTTCACTGCCATCACTGGATAAAATTATCAATAGCCAATGAAACGGGATCTCAAAGAGGGCGGGACACATCACTGATAGACTCAGTGCCGGAATATTTCAATATTACTCCAAAAAAGTATGCACGTTAGCCTCCCCCATGGCAGACTGCCAAATTATGCATTAACCAAAAAGGCCGGGAACAGGCATATTTCCATAAGATCCACATGTTTATTTTGGTTGGGGTTTGATATTTGATATTCCTTTAAACTTTTACAAACTTGTTCATTACTTTTTACTGTTATCATTAAGATAAGAAGCCTTAAAGGGTAAGTTTGGTATTTCTTCACAAACATGATATATATGCATTTGCTATGTGAAATTGTGTTCAAAAGTTAAACACTTTCCTTAAATTAAAAAAAAAACCATCTTGTACACCCTGGTGCTTTACAATGGAGGGTCAACAAAAAAGCAACTGCTGTAGATTCCGAATGCAAAGTTTTCAGTGATAAACTAGCTGCCCTGGACGATATATATAGAAGGAACAACATCAGAATCAAAGATCTCCCTGAAAACCTTGAAAGTCCAAACCCAGTGAAAATTAGTTACTGAACTATTCTCTAACATAATTGGACAGGACTTCAAATCAGATACCAAGATCTCAGCAGCTGACTGGCTACATGGATTGAATGGCTCAAAACTGAGAAGCCTTATTGTCCATTTTGAAAAACTTCAGGTTAAAGAAAATTTGAGAATGATTCCCAGACAGAAAGAGGACATTTTATTTGAAAATGGCCACATTCAAATTTTATCAGATTTTTCTCCTTCAACAGCTGCCAAACAAGCTGCAATCTACAGCATTAAACATCGCTTATGCAAAACCAAAATCAGATACAGCCTCTTGTTTCCTGCTAAAGTAAAAGTGATTTTTGAATACCAATTTTACATCTTTAATTCTCCTAAAGAACCAGAAAAAGAGCTAAAACACTGATCTCAACATCATTTAAAACAAGAACGTGAGTCATAATTAGTCCAGGAAATGCAAAGAAGATTCTGCTTGCAACTTGGTCAATTTGTAATGCAAAATTTGCTCTAACTATACATTCTTTTTTCCTTTTTGACCACTTATTTTGTTTTCTTCTTCTTTTTACTGCCAATTACTATATTGAAATTACTTCTATTAAACATGTGTATATTTTGGTAACCACTAAATACCTAGTAATTTACATAGTTACTAGCTCATTTGTTTTTCCTAAAGGGTCAGTTTAACATCATACCCTAGGTTTATTACATCTGGACTGTACTATCATAAGATATCTCATTTTTAATCCTTACTATACTACTGCTGGGGGTTTGTTTTCTTCTGGACATGCCATGGGCCTCATGCATAAACAGTGCATACACATAGAAATATTGCGTAAGAACGTTTCCACATTCAAAGCGCGATGTATAAAACCTACACTTGGCATAAAGCCATGCACTTTTCCACGGTACCTCATACCCTGTCGTACGCAAGTTCTCTTTTGCAGACTGGCGGCACCCAGCATCAAAGCAGTGCTACTTTTACTGTGTGGTTGCTCTTTATTTTCCTGACGCGGCTGTATAAATACACTGAAACTAACCGCATATTGTTGATTAGTATAATGCATCTGATTGTAATTAACTTGTAACAATATAATGGTCCAGGGAATATCCATAGTATTCCAAATACCATAACTTCTTTAGCGTTGTTACTCTCACTGCACCATCTTCTTTTTCTTCTTTCATCTGCTCCCTTTAAGGGTTGCCACAACAGATCATCTTTTTCCATATTACTCTCACTGCACCACTCGGAGTATTTATATCACTGTATCTGAGTGGGGAATCACAGCAGCAGCTGATCGGAAAGAGAATTATCGGTATACAGCATCAAGCTCACTCTGCCTCAGCCATGCACTATTTGAACTGTTCTCATACGACAAATGCTTCAGAGCCTTTCCTGTATGGACCTCGCAGTTCAGAAACAGTTTCATCCCAAGAACTATAAACACACTCAATCAGTCCATCAAGTGCTCCTTGAGCCACTTTGTAAAGCGCGTATTTACATATAATGACGATATCATTTTTAAAATGAAATGCAGCAAAATATGTTTATTACATTATACAGATAAAATGTTAACATCATTTAAATAATCTACTGTATATTGCTAATAATTAAACATGTGAGGACACGGTGTCGCAGCGCTAGCTAGTTCAGGGATTGTTCCTGCCTCATGCTGTATTCTTGTTGGGGCTGGCGTGACACTGGATGGATAGATGAATAGAATAATTAAACATGTACTACGAAGATATTTCAATGTTCCTTTAAAGTTTTGAAGAATCGGCATTCTAAGCTTACAGATGGCTTAACATCTATTACAGAACTGATTGTGTGGCGATTGTTTACTTGGAGAAAGAAAAGGACGGACAGGAATTGTGGGTTAGTACATTTGAAAGAGACAGCACTGCTGCAATAAATGATTTCATCAAAGGTTGTGCACGGTGCAGCAAGCATCTTGTAGGAGGCAGGAACAATCTCTGGACAGGGCACCACCTCGTCACTATCACTGTGCCACTGTGTTCCTATATTTAATAACATGGCTTAACTCCTGTCATCATGAAAATGATATCTAGTATACATCTCAGTATTTTAATTATCCAGAGAGCTGTAATATCACGAATATAATGGATTCTGTATCCTGTCGGAGGAAGAGAAAGCCCATTTAAGAAGCACATAGTGATTCACACACATAGAGCACATAGAAGAACAAATACAATACAAAGCATTTAATGTGCTAGTATTTGAGAAACTAGTAAATTAAAAGATTTACAGAAGTTTATGATGTTCTACTTTAATGACAAAATAAACTATGTGATTAAAGGGGAAATTTCGAGATTAAAGTTGACATTTCAAGCTTTTTTTCCACTGTGTGCCTATTTGTTGTCTTTTCTCTATACACTAATAAGCTTTCATATGACACTCAGATGGTGGGCTATGACTCGCCTTTTCATGGCAACTTTGATATCTGACAACTTCTTTTTTATTTTGGGGACTGTGCAACTTTGTGAACTTGAGCTTTTGAGTTTCTCCGACACTCTACAGTATGTCACTTGATCAACTATCTTTTGTTGTTTATACCACTGCTTAAACCAACAAATAGTACATTTTTCTTTGCCTCCACTTGGTATTCACTGACATTCTTCTATTTTCCCCCGTGCTTTTGACATTACCTTTTCACAGAACACTGAGCTTAAGGGCTATTTATATTGATTTGCATATTGAAAGAGGCATAATTCTGGGAGGAGTCAGGGTGGGCAGCAGGAGCGTGCACACACTTTACTTTTAACGCTGACCGGGATTTATGTAGTGGAAGAACGTGGAAATTGTCAAACGCACAGATTTATGCATCTGGATTTTATTGTGCGTACACACATTTCTGCTTTTGTCTGTACGCCATGTTTTAGTGTGAATTCTACGCACAACGTTATGCATGAGACCCCTGGATACGTCTTCAACTACAGTGGCAATAACATCTAACGCTGCAATTATATTCATACAGTTTTTAATGAATCATAATTTATCAGACCCATGTAGATTTTTAAATCCAAGGAAAGTTGAACATTGTAATCATCACCATTAGAATTTATTTTGATAAATAAAAACAAATTTGCCCAGACGCAAGCACAGACTGAATTGAAATGACCATCTATTCTTCTGCTAACATTATCTATACAGTGGAACATCGGTTTACGAGTAACTTGGTTTACGAGTGTTTTGCAAGACGAGCAAAAAATTTTAATAAATTTTGACTTGATAAACGAGCAATGTCTTGCAATACGAGTAGTATGGATACACTTTGTCTGCTGAGCGTCATGTGATCACAACTGAGTTAATGGTGGTTCTCTCTCTCTCTCTCCTTATCTCGCTCGCTCGCTCGCTCATCGCGTCTTTTTCTCTCTCTCCTTATCTCGCTCTCTCTCTCCTTATCTTGCTCATCGTGTCTTTTTCTCTCTCTCCTTATCTCGCTCGCTCGCCCAGTGCGTCTTTTTCTCTCTCTCTCCTATTCTTGCTCGCCCAGCGCTTCTCTCTATTTACAGCGCTTCTCTCTCTCTTCTTATCTCTCTCGCCCAGCGCTACTACAGTTTACTACAGCATTGTGACTGTGTGTGTGCGCTGTGAAGTGCGAGTCCTCATCTTGCTCCCCAAAACACGAAGCTGAGTCTCAGTACTTTAACACCAGCTGAATAAACACCAGTTTATTCAGTTTGAAACAGCAACAGCGCTGTTATTTATTGCAGCGGGATCTTTATAATGTTCCTTGATCTTTTTGGATGCGCTTATACGGCGAACTGCTACAGCGCTGGGAGACTGCGATTGCTTTGGGACACTCTTCAGCATGTCGTCCCGTTGAGTGGAATTCCACATGAGTTTAGAAACTCACACCAGCCATGATTCTTTTTAAAGGTAAATTGCAGGTTAATTTGTATTATGTATTTTACTTTATATTTTGTATTAATCCTTTTTATATAAATAGTTTTGGGTTGTGGAACGAATCATCTGAATTTCCATTATTTCTTATGGGGAAATTCGCTTTGATATACGAGTGTTTTGGATTGCGAGCACCTTTCCGGAACGAATTATGCTCGCAAACCGAGGTTTCACTGTACTAATAAAAGGAAAAGCCCTCACTGACTCACTCATCACTGTCCATCAATTCTCCAACTTCCCGTGTAGGTAGATGGCGGATATTTGGCAAGCTTTTTCCTTACAGCTTACTTACAAAAGTTAAGCAGGTTTCATTTCGAAATTCTACACGTAATGGTCATAATGGTCAATAACAGTCAACAACATCCGCCATGTTGAACTTTCTTATTTATGGCCCCATCTTCACGAAATTTGGTAGGCGGCTTCCCTGCGCTAACCGAAACCGATGTACGTACTTATTTCGATGGTATGACGCCACTGTCGACCGCCATATTGAACTTTCCAACGTCACTAATTCTCCAACTTCCCATGTAGGTAGAAGGCTGAAATTTGGCAGGCTCATTCCTTACAGCTTACTTACAAACGTTAAGCAGGTTTCATTTCGAAATTCTACGTGTAATGGTCATAACGGTCAACAACATCCGCCATGTTGAACTTTCTTATTTATGGCCCCATCTTCACTAAATTTGGTAGGTGGCTTCCCTGCACTAACCGAAACCAATGTACGTACTTATTTCGGTGGTATGATGCCACTGTTGGCCGCCATATTGAACTTTTCAACGGTCTTTGTTACTTATGGGCCCATCTTCAAGAAATTTGGTACGCGGATTCCCAACACTAACTGAATCCTACTTACATACATATATATATACGTCCATAGCCTGCAGCTAGGTCACCGTGTAAGGCGGCGTTGGGTCCCCCATCCCAACGCCTCCCACGTTGTTGGCTGCCTGCCTATATAAGGCCGTCCGTCGCTCCAGTCTCTACATTCCCTTCCTTGCTACGCCACGGGAATCACGTCTCCCTGCTGATAACTACTGCCTTTTAATTTAATTCACGGCTTCTCCGCTGTTTTATTGTTCATTTATTACGATTATAGTTATTGTGTAGGTATTTTAGACTTACTTTACATTGTTCAGGTACCCATTTCCTTTATCATTCCAACCGTAACCCCATTAACATGTCTATCAAGGTGATCACCATCGATCAAAGAACTGTCATTTACCGAGTGGTTTCCACTCCCGGAGATGGCACCTGCCTTTTCCATTCTCTTTGTTACATATTGCATGGCCGTATCAGGCTCACTCTTGATATCCGGAGGAACATTGTGTCTTATATATTGAATGACTGGTTCAAGGTGTGGACTGATGACGGTACAGGAGATAATTATACTACACAGGAGCACTATAAGAGTGAAATGCTTAAGCCCTTCACCTATGGATCTGCATGTGAGTTGATGGCTGCCGCTGAATTGTTCGGTTGTCGCTTTCAAGTGTACCGAAATGGCCAAATATTTTACACCTTTCGACAACCGCCAATGCCTCTTAAACATCTTAGATTGACAGGTGACAATTTCAGTAGTGGACACTTTGATGTTTAATGAATGTTTAAACTCTCAAAAGCTGAATGTGAAGTTATCGATGAAACCGGTTGTATACTTACAACGCTTGACAGATGCCGAATGTCTCTTCAACACAAGTCCTACAAGTACTATCATAATTGAAACAAACCATGAAACTCAAACCGATTATGACAGCAGCAATCCAAGCTGTGAGATTTGAAACAAGAGTACTGCTCACATGGCCAACTGTACGTTGCATGCTCAAAAGTAAGCTCAGCACACAGCTTGGTCATATTACAACCGGAGGGCCGAACTCACAATGTGGTATACAAAGAGATCCATAACAAATAATTATTGGTATATTTTCCCTCAGTTTAAAAAAGTTTAATTTTCTTCTTAATAAAAATTTTAAGGCAGTACTTCGCCGCTGCGAAGCACGGGTATTTTGCTAGTTGTTAATAAGGGGTACCTCCAACAAAGCAGACTTATCACCTTATGAGATATTATTTTTTGGGATTCATAGGTAACTACAGATGAGTATGGCAATGCTGACTAATATTGAGAAAAAACCTTTTGAGTCGTTGTAACTGCAGGTAGAAATTGCTCCTCCGAACACATCTGAAATAACAGCACTCACCAATGGTGACATTACTTCTGGTCCCACCGCCCATGATAATGTCACTTCCTGTCCAGACCTTTAAAACCACCATCTTTGCCACATGTCATCAGTTCTGTTTTGAACAACTCCATAAAATCCAACCCTTTTGCAGCAAGGACATAATTGTGATAATGTGCCTTACTGGCATTACCAGCAATTAAATAAAGTTAGTTTAGTATCCTCTGCAGTGTTAAAAGAGTGGCAGTAGTTTTAGGAAAAAAAAGGACAAAAAGTATAAAGAATAAAAGCTTGCTTTTCTGTCCATTTACAAAGTGCAGAGGAATGTCTTCTCAGAATATGAGCGCATTCTAGGGAGCGTCGCGGCAGGTCTTGTGTAGGAGTGGAGGGATGGCTTCGCCATTGACCGGACAGCGTGGCATTGTCTGTCTTCCACTTGTGAATGTGACTCCCTCAACCTTATAACACTAGAAGAGTAATAGAAAGTGTGAAGTGCCTTAATATTGGCTTCCTGCGTCTTTTAAAAGGGATCCCGTATTGGCAGTTGTCTGGGCAATAGTTCAGGGAAGGAAAAATAAAATGTGCTTACTTTCACTTTTGGGAGAAATGCAGTCTGCGACTCGAAGGCTGGCATGCTGCTCAAATTTTTATAGTAATTAAGCAGGGCAGGAGACGCCACCTTTCACAGACGCATTCACGTCATCACGTGCCTGTGCAGGGATGACATTTAGCAGTTTAATTGGTTGGCGCGAGGGTGCTAAATACAAAAGGGAATAATGACCTCTAGAGGGGGTCTTCTGGCTAGATCTTGCTGAGAGAAAGGTACTTAGTAGAACACCATCTTGAATTTACCAATCACTACTGCTTGTGCATTGATTTTTGTAAATATTTTTCTTCTTATGTAAATATCTCCGGATTAGCTTTGGTGGAGGTATTTATTGGGTTGTGGTTAACGGTGCACTGTTTATTTTTGTATATACACGTTTTCTTTTTCTGTATTTTAAGTATTTTTATTAGTAACCCTGTATTAAGCCTATACACTGTTTGGAGGAGTAGCTTCCTGACTGGTATTTTGGTGGAGGAAGACAGCTTATTTTTTTGTGTATTAATGGGTTTCATTAGTTTTTGTGCATTTTTGTTTTTCATTTGGGACTTTCAGTCGGCACTGTAAATACTGTATATAGTCATCATTTTCAGGCTCCATTTAATTACTGTTTTTGTGTGTCCTTGCAGTATTGGACTGGGTATATATATTTTCTGCAGGACATTATTTTTGCTTTTCTTTATGTGCACCTGTAAATAAAATTTCACTTTCTTTTTGCAAAAAACCCAACCCTTTTCTGTCTGTGTCTCCCTGTCTTATACCATCATCCTGGTCATGCTCAGTCCCACATGCTAGACACCTAGAGTGTAGGCTGGTGACCCCAATTCCCACTACACAGGGTGTCATAATTTGATGGCAGCAGTGGGATGAGCTGGCAGTGGGGACCAAAGAGCAGGAGACAGAGCAGCAAGTGGGATAGGTGCCAGACTTTGAAAAAGGACCCACGGACCCAAGCCTGAGGAGGACATTTTTAAAGGACTGTGCTTTTTAATGGACATTTATTTATTGCGCGTTTTATTGTCATTTTAAAGTTCTTATTCTTTAAATATCCTGTTTTTACAGAAGGGGCTTGGGTTGGTTTTAATGTGTGATTATTTTTATTGCTTTTATTATTAAATGGTTTTATTGCAGTGGTAGTGTGGCCCGTGCAACTGTGGCTTAAGGGGGGTGGAATGTGGTATGGAATGTGGTAGTGAGCGGTTGAAGGCAGGTTCGTTGGTGAGATCAGGTAGCTGGAGTGAGAGCCCCCTGGAAAGCGTGTTGGGTTGACACTCGATGGGGCTGAAGGAAGCGGTCGCTCCAGCTGAGCGATCAAGGAACTGGAGTGACCCAGAAGGTGGTAGGTTTGCCACATAAGGTCATGGGAGTCTGGGACTTGGGAAGTGAAATCCCCAGTGTGAGCGCCCTGGTTGCTGGCGAGCCCAAGTCACGGTGTGGTGGAGCCCACCAGAGGAGTCCGGAAAGGTGAACAGACCAGCAGTAGAAGAAGGTCAGATGCAGGTAGGGCGACTCCCATGGAGCAAAGCCTGTACGGAAAAAGCAGGGGAGTAGCCAGTTAAAGAAGGCACCAAGTTTTGTTTTAAAGGACTGCTTACTGCCATTATTTTAACCACATTTTAACTGGATCTATTTATGGGATTTTAACCTCCACATTTTTCACTTGTTTTTAATGGCTTATTTATTTAATGACTTTTTGATGCACTGCACTATTTATTTGAACACTGTTTGTTTTTGGTTTTATTGTTTTTAATAAAAGCAATGTCTACATCTTTTTGCACCATTCCTCTTGCTTTGTAATATCTTCACTGCCCAGCTCATCCCGTGACATACCGATGGTTCAAGAGTTCCTAAAAAGGAGATGGGAGCATGAAGTGGAACCTGCATCATCACTATAACATACCCCAAACCTTTTTATGTCTCCTGTCCATTCTTGTGGCTATATATATATATATATATATATATATATATATATATATATTCATGGCATTCGTAGTTTGAATCACAATCTGATTGTATGGGTGGTTACCTATGAGGTAACACTTGTGGTTGGTCTGCAAGTTGGCAAACATCCGCCATAGTGCCCTCTTTCAGTTGCGAGAAGCAGATCATAGAATGTTGAACAGTTTACTGTCAAATAATGCAAAGAGTACGTGATACGTGTTTCGTCCTAATTCTGGGCTTATCAGGTGTACACACTCACTGCACCCCCTCTTGGGGATCGAACCTCAGATGTCAGCATCAGAGGCGAAGCCTCTTTACGTTGCACCACGGCGTGTGGTTAGTTTATTTGACAGCATGCTTTCATTACAATGAAGTGCCCAAAAGACCTTGAAATGCCTAATGGATCATCCACAGAGCAGTTAGTTCTGTGGTCGCAGCTCAGTTGTGCACAACAATCCCCAAATAGAAACATTGTAAATTCTTTTTCTTTCTTCGAACGTTCCTCATACTGTTTTTTTGCTGTTTTTGATTTCTGTGGTTTTCTGTGATACCTTTTGCTTATTGCTTGTCAACATTTGAAAAACATCCAGTAGAATTTAACTCATTGTCACCCTCCTATAGAAACAGACATGAAAAAATGACAACAGTTCATATTTGAAAAAAAAACTTACAATTTTTGCGCCTCTCGATTCCAGCAAAAAGTAAAAAGACGTTGCCAGTGAATTTGGAATTCGACACTGTCAACGTTCTTGAAAGACCGAGCAAAAAAAGAAGAAAAACCTCGGGTTGCAAACATATGTTAACTGCTGCATTTAAAGATGTCAAAAAAAGCAGTTTTTATGTGGTTCAGTGATGCTCATTCAAGAAGCATTCCTATTAATGCGACATTTATTCAAGATAATGTGAGGTTTCTAGACTCTCTTGGGGCTTCCCCCAACTGGACAACATGCCGAAGAGCGTCCCAAAGTGCAATCACTACGTCTGTGGAAAACTGTTTATCTGTTGCTGGGGCAACAGCAGACTCACAGCTCTGCTGCGGCTCACCACCGAAGCAAACAGAAAAGATCTTGATGGGTGATGCAAGGAATATTGTAAATGCAGGGAACAGTATAAGTTGGCCACTAACTTGGGCACAACCCTGCCTTATTGCTGTATATCAGCAATATAGGAGAGTGGTAGATCCGTTACAATAAATAACCATGCTGTTCCTGTTTCAAGCTGAATAAAGCTGGTTTTGCTAAAGTACTGAGACTCAGCCTTGTGTTTTGGGGTGTACATGGACTTATAGCGTGACCACAATCTTTTAGGATTTGCTTCTGTGACACTTCACTGCATCCCTGTGAGCCTGCTGTTATCCTGCCCCGACAACAGACAAACAATCTTCCACAGACACGACAATCGCGCTTCGGGACACACTTCAGTGTGTTGTTCCCATTGGGTGGGTCCCAAAAGTGATCAGAAACCTCACAGTAAGAAGAAGATGAAAAGGATGATTCGCTTCTAATTGATAACAGTGCTGCTCACAACATGCTTCCACATTTAGATAATGTTTGTGTTGAATTCCTCCCACCCAATTGCACAGCAGTGCTTCAGCCATTGGATGTGGGCATCATTCACATCCTAAAAGCGTACTATCGCATTAAAATGCTTGGGAACATTCTCGTCAGCATAACTTGTAGAGAGGAGGAGATTAAAATGAATGCAAAAGAAGCTATTGAAATGATTGCAAACGCCTGGATGCAAGTTAAAAAAAAACACTATAGTGACAAATACTGAATGTCATTACTACGAAATTTTCATTACAACAAAATATTTTTTAGGTCCCTGGGAGTTCGTTGTAACAGAGTTTTACCTGTAGTTGGACATGGAGAACCATGTTCGTTAAAGCCGGAATTACCCTTGTGATTACACTATTATTCCTTGTACTGGTGTTTTGCTGCCTACCACCCTCATTCAGATCATCTATTGCCAAAATTGCCATGAACCCAATGACTGTGCAAAATGTTGAATCACAAGCTCTACCAGCATATGATCCTCTGTATCTATATAGGTACACCTTTCTAATAATTTCTTTGTTAAGTGTGTGGAGCCATCATAATTGATATGGTAGTTGGGTGGGGGCTTTGATTAGTTCCAAAAGGGGGATATATTGAGAATTTACCATAGATTAAGGATCAATGTGCTTTATTATTAATTTTATTTCTATTATCTATTAAAAGCTTATGCCTGAAGCAGCTTAAAAGGTCACCATTTATTTAGCATAAGGGCCACTAGGCCACTGGCCTGCCTGTCTTTTTACTTACTTTGTTTTGAACTTCTGTGAGTCAAGGATGTTGTGTTCTTTGAGGGAACTGAGCAAGCAAACTTTTGTTTTGGAAACACATATGCTGAGGCTTCCGACTGAAAGAAGACTAAACAAGCTTTCACAAGTATTCATGACCTTTAATCTTAAGAACACTGAGCAAACTCTGACACTAGTACATAAACATATAAGCATTTTAAATGGCATTTAAATTTATATATTAAAGCTCATCAATACCTTAGGCGATCACGGTAAAGCAAAATGCATTGTGTTGGCTAGTGTGAGCTATTAAGGATTTTAAGATTTCTAGTCTAGGGTCTTTCTCTCTTTTAACCGGATGCCTGTGAGCTCAAGGCCGCCTTCTTCCCACCCCCAGCAGCTCAGTCCCTATGCTGGCAAGTCAGACAGTGTGCGGTTGCGCGCCACTGCCTAATGGCACAGCTGCTTATGTTCATAGGCCTTCACATTTACACACTTACAAATATTATAGAGAGCATTTAAATTTATATGTCAATGCTTCTTCATTAATCATTGTAATACTAAATCATGTTACAACAGAATGTATTAAACTAGTTAGCTTTAAGCTATATAAGAATTAATTTTTAAAGGCCTGTATTTTTCCTTTAATCCAAGCAGTCAGGAAGCACCATGCTTGTCCGCTCAAGGCCATCAGCAGCTTAGCCCTTATCAGTGAAGCTGCGTGCTGCCACTTACCGGCATAGCTAACTATGATTTTAGCCTTAAGGGATGCTAGCGCAACAAGTAATCATTAATTGAATTATTAATTGAGCAGTCCAGTTCTCACATGTGGGTCTTCCTGATTCCAACTTAATTGTGAGAATTGATTAACCAAAAGGCCATCAATCTTTGACAGCCCAGGATTAAGAATGTGAGAATGCAGGGAGGGGTAATTGGGTGATGCTAACCTCGGTAAATACGTCCTTCAAGCCAAGGTGGTTGTTATGAGAATGTGTTGACTGGAAAGGAAAATTGTAATGAGAAGGTGGACTGGGGAAGAGATTGTTATGAAAAAGTTTACAGGGCAAGGTAATTGTTGTGAGAAAAGTTACTGAGTGAGGTTATTATCATGAGAAACTCTGTAAAGCAGATAATGGGAAATGGTGATATTCTGAGATAAGAATTGTAATAAATCTGAGGCTTGCCCAAAGCAAGGGGCCCATTTCATTAAACTGAGGCAGACTTTATGTGCTCTGCATTGGTTTCATATGCTTTGCAGTAAAGTCTGCTCTGACTGCTGAACTGAAGACTCTGCTTGGCTTTTCTAAGAAGTTTTCTCCACAACAAAAGCAGCAGGCCCTGATGGCTACCCAGTGGACTTTTATAAAAAAAAAAAATTATAATAATTTAGTTCCTCTACTATTAGCAATGTTTATGGAAGCTAGAAACAACAAAATTCTTCTTCAAACTTTTTGCCAAGCATTAATTACCATCTTCCCAAAGAAAAATAAGGATTTATTATAATGTGCATCATACAGGCCTATTTCACTTCTGAATAACAATGTTAAGACACTTCCCAAAGTTCTAGCTAGAAGGATTGAGAAAGTGCTTCCTTCTGTAATATCACAAGACCAAACTGGATTTATTAAAGGCAGACAATTAGCTTCTAATCTTCAATATGTATTTAATGTAATATACTCACCTACAAAATCAGTCAGTGTCAGTCAGTGTTTTTATCTCAATTTGTGTTTTTAATTTCTATTATTGCATTGTGAACCTTCTGCTTGTGGATTTGTTCAACTAAGATCTTAATAGCTTGTTCATAGTAATGATGTTGCAACTTAAATATGAGCTGTTGTCAAGAGGTTAAATTCTGATTACAAAACCTGCCTTTTCTAATAAAGTGCCTCGTTTGGAGACCTGGCATATTCTTAAATCTGTTCTGGTATTTTAATTGATTAGCTCTAATGCCTTCTTGGTTCCAAATTTATTTTTGTGGGAGAAATATGAATAATCTGCCCTCTTAAAAACACCTTCAGAGTTTCCCTGGTATTCATGCAGAGATCTCTGATGTTTGCCTCTAAAAAGTAACCAATTTCCTCAGAAATGAATTCTGTAAAGTTCTTATCAGGTAATGATAGTAGGTTAAGACGTCAGCTGTGAGATGAGTGTGTAGGGCATAGTGATTTAAGCTCCAAGATCAGAAGGACATGGTCAGAGATCACTATAGTGTCATACTTGCAAGATTTGATAGTTGGCAATAAATTATTATGCATAAAGAAATAATCAGTTCTTGAGTAACTGTGAAGTACTCTTGAGAAGAAGAAATATGCTCTTGAGTTTGGATTTAAAAATCTCTGTGGGGCTGATAAGTTATGATCCATTACAAACTGTGTGATTATTTTTGTAGTGTTAGATGTTATACTTGAAGGCCTATTCAAGTTTGGATTTAAAACACACTTAAGGTCTCCTGCTATTATAATTTTATGAGTGTTCACATTTGGAATTGATGCAAATACATTTTGGATGAAATCTCTATCATCCACATTAGTTGTGTAGTTATTTATCAATATTTCCTCAGATTCAAATAAATTGCCCATCACCATGACATATCGCCCTTCAGTATCAGATACTATGTCTCATACTTCAAATGAGATTGTTTTGCGTATTAAGATTTCCACATCTCTAGTTTTCTTTGTATAGCTGAAACCGATCCTTACTTATTAAGTGAGTCTCCTGTCAAAGTACTATCTTGACATCTGGATCTGTTAGGTGAGAAAATACTTTTTTTCTCTTTAGATCGTGATTGAGACTTTTGACATTCCAGCTCACAAAGTTCATTGTTTGGTTAGAGACACACTGCTTCTGAATGTCTGAGGACATTTTGTAAACTTAAGTATGGTAATATGTTGTTTCATACAGTAGCTTTAACCTTGATTGCATATGGTTACCAGGTATTGTGGCTATGGGGCCTATTATTATGTTGGCACTTACAGTTGTTGAAGTAAAAAGGATGAATACGAAGTAACTTCCTCTTTTCTCCAACCCTTCATGCCCCCCTCAGCCCTCTCCCATTTTGCCTCCCCAAATGAGGCTAGACCACACTTCTCAAAAGACATGGCACGTCCAGAACAAAACAAACCCGCCAGCAGCAGTGTAGTAAGAATTAAAATTGAGATATCTTATGATAGTACAGTTCAGATGCAATAAATCTAGGATATAATGTTAAACAGTCCTATTAAGAAAAAGAAAAAGAAAACAAAAAAAGTGGCCAAAAAGGAAATAAAGTGTATAGGTACGGCATCTGTTGCATTACAATAGACCAAGTTGCAAGCATAATCTTCTTTGCATTACCCAAACACCATATGACTCATGTTCATATTTTAAATGATAATGAGACTTAACAGAAGAATTGGACAGGCAATTAAAAGTAAAAGTAAAGGTATTTATGTGTTTTCCATGAAACAGACAAGAGCACAGATGTTACTGGTATGCCTCAATTTGCAGTTTTTGTCAGAGATGTTGATGAATCTTCAAATGTCAAGAGTTTGTTGAACCGACCCCTAAGATGGACACAAGTTCATCAGCTTAGGTTGTTACCAGATTCCAAGGAAAAAGTCAAATCATGCAGGCACAGTTAAGAATTTGTGTGCGCGTACATCAAGAGTCATTATGCAATCACTTATAACTGACCATGTCGTGAGTATTGCTATTAAAACAGTGAATTCCATCTATGCAAAAGGAATCAACCAGTATCAGTTTGATGCTTTGCTGAGTGATCACAATGTTAGTCATAACCACCCGTGCAGCACAGAGGTAAGTTGGTTAATCCAAGGAATCGTACTCAAGCTTTGTTTATGAAATGTGCATGGAAATCTGACTCTTTATGAATTTAAAGGGGGAAACGGTAATGGAACTGTGCGATCCCAAATTGATTCAGAATCTTACATTTATATTGGATATTACAGAGCACTTGAACATTCTCAATACAAACCTGCAAGATCGAAAAAAAAACTTGCAACAGAATATTATGATAGCATCCATGTGCTTCAACAGGAATTAAATCCGTGTTCAAACTAAATCAATCCTGCGCATTACATCCCACCAAGAGACGCAAGGATTAAAACATGGATCAATACTAAATTTAAATAACATAACTAAAGGCAGTGATTCAGCAATATTTTCAAGTCCTGAACCAATCTGAGCCCAAAGTTATGGTGTTTAATTTGGCAGTTATGATTAACCCATCTGATGTGCCTGAGGACCTATAAATGCAATTGACTGAATTACAGTGCGATTCTGTGTTGAAGGATAAATTTAGTAACATAGTACATCTGGACACATTTTATCAGTATCTTGGACAAAAATATCCAATAATGACAACTTCTGCCTCCGTGAATTTGGTGTATGTTTGAAACCATCTACATTTGTCAGCAGGCATTTTATGTTACGAACATAAATAAGTTAAAATTACACTTTTGCTAGGCCAGGCACCTGAACGACGAAATGAAAGTTGGTGTTGCTCAGAGGTTCACTCCACAGTTTCATGAGCTGGTTAAATCCAAAAGTGTCCAGTTGTAGGGACTTCTGAGAAGTACCTCATTTATTTTTATTTTACTGGAGTTAATTTTTTTCTCCACTAGTAGTGAATGTGCAGTTAGCTGAAATATTGATTAATGGCAAGCAAATCCACTGAAGGAACTTTAGCAATATATATATTTGCACAATGTTTAGAGAAATAAACTTCATCAATACAAAGCAATACTTTATTTATTACATTCATACTGATGGTACCAACAAAGATGATTTGAATAAATGTTATAATTAAATTATATAGAAGCATATATTAAATAATGATTATTAACTGCTCTTTTTGCAAGGTATCCAGCCCCCTTATGTGAGATTTTAGAGCAGTGTGGCCCCCACCCCCAAATGAGTCTGCCATCCCTTGCCTAGAGGACAACAGTATCCATCAACAATAGAAAAGCAAACCACAGATCACCAAGCGGAGCACTCAGCAACCCTTGGCTGCCAGCGATGACCAAGGGCACACTCTGTGTCAGGGTGTTCACACTGCTACACTCACTTGGACCAATGTGTGGAAGTTAAAGTAAGAAAAATATCTATATTTTATATACATATCACACAGTGTATTCTATATTTGTTATTTTGTGTATTAGTATTCTTGTAAATATATACATGACTGTGAGCTTGTTAATATGAGGTGTGTCATTTAAAAATAAATAAAATAGAAAGACAAAGAGAATAGTTTGATAAGAGTCAATTACAACAGTAGGAATAATATCGCTTATTTGCTGCCCATCCCACAGGTCCCAGCTTGCCTTTGTTTTCTGTCCACAGTTTACAGTCCTACCCTGAAATAAAACTAACCATCTTCAGCTCTTTGCCCCACACTTAAAAGTGAAACAAGCATCAAACTGACAACAGAAAGGGCCTCATGGACTCCTCCATAACTCCATTAACTGATCTTGCCTAATGTAATCTCTACTTTTCTCTGATTTGATTTCTGTTTTTTCCTGAGGTAGTGTTTTGTGCCACCACCTCCTGATCAAAGCACTGTGTGGGCAACTGTGATACTCAAATGAAGACAGGTGACCCAACTGTCCATGAGGCCTACTGCATTGAAGCCTGTAAATAATGAAGACTAACTTAAGAACATTTATGTTAGGTAGACTGCCCAGTAAAGAGATTGGTGGTCTTTTGGACTTGGAACCCCTGCAGACTTTGTTTTTTTCTCCAGCTTAACTGATTTTTTTTTTTGTCCTACCAGCCATCTTATCTCATCATCAGACTTATCTTTAGAGACTTACAATACAAAGTTCTATATAATGATTTAACTTTTATGCTAATTATATATCTATTCCATGTAAGCTCATATTGGTTTATTTTTATGACTCGTTCATTATCAATCTTCCCTAATTTAATTTGTTTTTCTTTTCTTTTCTTATTATGTCTTTGACATCTTGTAAAGCACTTTAAGCTACATCGTGTGTATGAAAATGTTGTATAGAAAAAAATATTATTGTTATAAGTCTGTATCTCTCACAGTTGGCCATCCTGCCTTGCAAAGACACTCTTCATTCACCTAACCATTTACTGACTTTATATACTGTAACATTGCATTTGGGATTGTGGAGAAGAAGCCAATGCTCAACGGGGTGTCCAGTAAAAAAATTCAATGGGGCAGTTCAGAGCCACCAAAGAACCTGATACACTCTCCTACACATATCTTTAGAATGTGGCAGGAAATCCCACAGGGTGTGATGGAAACCTGGGCGCCAGCAAGCCCAAACCCCACCACGAACACAGAAGCACAGTCCTGTCCATTTCAAATAATGGAAAGCTTTTATTATAAATACCTCCAAAAATGTAACACAAGCATGAAACACAGTTTTTCTCTCCACAATACTTCCTTCGTAACGTACTACCATCCTTCACTCAAGCATTGCTCCACTACCTCCTAGCACCGACTCGCCTGGATAAGGGAGTGCCGCGCCTTTTACTACAGACCCCTAAGTACTTCTGGTGCCAGGGCAATTGCCCAATGCAAGCACTTCCGGGTCACACGGAAGTCCATTATAACAGGTAGCTTGTTTCTCTGCAACACCCTCTTGTGGCCCCCAGTGTCTCCAGCAGGTCTGCACTGCCAAACTGCATCTCCCGGAATGCCTTGCTGGTTTCCTAGGGGGCACCGACATCTGGGGCTGCTGCCATCTAGCGTGCTGAGGGAATAAAAAGCTTCTAGCGACGTCTTTCTTTCCAAGTGAGCTGTTAGTCCATCCCTTTTGGTCCTCCTGTCCGGGTAAGGAACAACCCCCTCTCCTGGCTGGTATGTCCGTCCAGCCCATGTGGCATCTGCAAGGGATACCAAAAGAAACTGCAACCTACACACAGACAGGATTTGAACCAAGCTAACATTTTCAGTAGCACAATCCAGTTTGTCTATAGTCAGATGAATCTTCCTGCTCTCAGGTTTAGAACCATGAGAGATGACCTGAAAGGGCAGACTAAAACAAAAAATAAATCAAGATTCATCCCCAGAGAGTGTTTTTAAAATAATAAATAAATCTGGTGTTACACTTGGATAGAAAACGAAGACCAAAGAGAGTTTTAGACCTTTTATCAAGGCTGGCTGTCACTAAATGAATAGAGTAAACAATAAATAAATAAGGAGAGCAGTAATAGTGCTCTGGTTCATGGCTGCCGTGTCTTCTGATTCAGTGAGCAATTGACAACCAGCCACTCTAAACTCCATCCAACCCAAAATCCACAGAATGGAAAAATACTGAATGAAGAATAACACTCAGGAAATACCCAGGTAGGTTTGTATGGTAAGAAAATGCTGTAATATGGAAAAAATGAGCCTGCATACATGTGGCTGGTGAAAGGCACTCTGTTCCCTATACTAGCCAAACTGGATGGGAGGTCACATCTGTCTTTTTTTACCCTAGGAATAAGCAGAAAGAGAAAGTAGAGAAATGGGAAAATGGATATATAAAGATGAGGGCAGGAGGGCATAACTTATATTAACTTAAGATTCTGGAACCCGCAGTCACAAGAGCTAAAGCCCATTGGGAGATCGCAAATGGTGGGAACAGAGAATCAACCGTGTAGCCAGAACCCCCGAAAACACACATCCACACTCACACAAGGACCATTTAGAATTGCCAGTCAATCTAACCTACATGTTTTTCAGGAAGTAGGAGAAAAACTCACACAGACACAGGGAGAGCATGCAAACTCCATATAGCCGTTAAAACAAGTTTAATAAGAGTAAGAGGACCTTCCACTATGTGACCTTCATGTACAGGGATTCCGCAGTCAAAGGCCAGTCTGCAGTTTTTCTGGTTATCAAATAGGATAACACGCATAAAAATTTGGTCCAGGGTTGTTCTTATAATTTCATGCTTCATTCGCCTATTACTTAAACACATTTTAGAATCTTCAGCTAAATTAGGCCTTTTCCCACGATTGCCAAGAGATAATTTGATAATAAAGTTTGACATTTTAACAAAGAAAAAAATGAGTTCTATGGTGCCATGTGGTAAGTGGTAAAGACCTAGAGTCTCGAGTTGTGATGTAAAGAGCACGTCCCTGAGGCAGCAGCAGCCCTCTGTTCATCTCATTATGCTGATTTCTCTGCAGAGGGAGAATGACACTCTGGGTGCTCAGCGTTCATGTTAATGGGATCTGGAGGTGATGGAATGAGACGCGCTAATGCGAGGGAAGGAAATACCAATGAAATCATCAGCCATTGAGCAAATTGGCCGCTTCGTGTTTAACTGGAGTCAAAAGCCAATGAACATAGAATTACTCTGAAAAAATGATATTGAAACAAGCTGAATTTAGTGATAAATATAATTGTTTTATTACTGCCTTCAAGATGTCATGCTGATTTGGGAAGTGTGGTCTTACCTTGTGCTCTATGATTTTCAAGTAGGCTATAGCTCCTTATGACCCTAGCCAGAAAAAATTAAGCTTGTAAACAGATTTTATTTTGTATGCATTTGATTATGCAAAATTTTGAAACTTTAATTATTCAAAATTGATCACAGCACAGATGATTAATTTTTTTCATGCAGTGTGTCCCATGGAGAGTCAGTGTTTGATGGATCATTAGCTCCTGCTTTACCCGAACTCAAGAAATTTTTCAAAGAGAAAGTCTGTTGCAATGCCTTGCAACCTTTGCCTGATAACAGAGCAAGATAAAAATGTTCTTAACCACTAACAGGCGCTGCTTCAAACTCACAGGCTGGTGGTGTTGTATTCTTGGGACCCAAAACCTTAAGAAGCTAAAGAAAAGGCATGAATACCTGAAATAGGCTTAGACCTGACTCTTGAAACAGGCAAGCAGCCTTAGGCCTATAAATTCCAATTGGGAGAGGGGAATAGTTTGAAAGCACCTAGCTGAAAGAAGCAAAACAATAATCCTATTAATAATGAGATTTAAAATTTATTTAATAATTAAAAAGGTAAAATTTACCAAAAATACTAGCCAAAAAAATTGCAAAACAACAACATAAAAGATGCTGTGATTCTGTAAAACATTTTTGCTATTGTATTTTTTACTAATGAACATATTGTGCTTTTCAGTGGTTTTGAGAATCAGGGAATCCAAATTTATGATTATTATCATAACACATTCTTTCTGTGCAAATTCATTTTTGCTATTATTATGTTTTGGATTTTTCCATCAAGCCATTTTGTTTTTTCTATGAGTATTGCCATTTTGCGTTGCCGTTGCTAAGACATGGGTCCTGGTTACTAGCCCATCCCCTCAAACGTTGTGTCACCCGATTTCACTAGTATGTTAGGTGTGGGGAGCATTTGCGATAGCTTTGGGGGGTTACGGAAGGCTTTGGCTGGGAGACAGAGAATCCCCACTGTGTAAGAACCCATGATGAATGAACAGACACTTCATATTTGTCCTTTGATTGTAATGAATATGGATAAAGTTGTACGTGCAACTGCCCATCCAATTTATCCATTTCAGGAGTAATGGGAGTGTGTGCCTATCTGAACTACAATAGGCACAAGGCAGGCACCTTTGGACAGGGCAGTCCACCTTCAGCCATGGCAAAATGAGCTGTTCAATATTTTGATTGCTAAATAAAATGTACTATGTTTAGTTTGTGTTTCAAAGCATCCACATTGTCAAGACATTTGTGAGGCAAATCTCTAATGACATAACATGTAATTTGTTTATGTTTCTGAAATTGAAACATCATGTTGATGTGGTTGGCTGTGTTTTTGAAATCCAACTCATTATTATAACATCTCAAATGTGTCCAACAAGGTGAAAATACAATCAATGCTTATTTGAATTAGTGCTTGAAGTGGGTTGGTACTTAGCGCTACACAGTAGAATACTGGCACCTTTTCTTAGCACATTTTTTCTATACACACAGCGCTCAAAGACTGAGAAGACCATTTCGACAGAATCTTTTTGTACCACGGCACTCAGAGTTTCACGGGGGACCTATCTAGAGTATTCGTATTCAAATGCTAGTTGTCAAGAAATAATGAGAATTCCACAATGGAAAACAGTTGGGGACCGTCCCCATATAATGTCCAACAGACAAATAATGAAACGAAGGCAAAAATGTGGATCAAAATACATTAAACAGCAATTGACAAATGGGAATTACAATCATGGCGTTTTTATACTGGAGAAAATGGGGGCGGAAATGATGTGGCAAGAGATGACGTTGTAACTGGCAGACAGATGTGGCGTCATCAAAAGGAAATCGGAAGTGATGTCATCTTGAGAATACCAAACGTGATGTCATCAAGATGGAGCCAGAAAGTGATATCATCAATGGGAGCCGGATGAGAAAGTGACGTTTGGCGGCCATGTTGGGAAACTGGAAATGTGTGAGGTAAGTTATTTTTACTCTTTTGGTCTGATGAAAGAGAGAGAGAGGTGTTAGTACGGCAAATCAACCCTTTGTCTTGCAATGTTCCACTCTCCTCAGGGCTTATTGACTGCCTCCTAAGTGTACGTGTGTGACATAGTGTATCACCATAAACCGAGTAGCGCCAGTAATTAGGTTCTACTTCAAGTATGCGCTTCGATGCTATGGGAATGAATGAGATGCAAGCTCCATGAGCAAAAACTATCAGTAATACCTTGTAAACCTCCATGCTATATTAGCTGGGACAAGGGGGTTGGTGTCCAGAAAAGAAATACAGTGGCCCCTTGACTTACGAACTCAATTTGTTTGTGAGGGCTGGTTGTAACTCAAGTTGGTTGTAAGTCAAGACTATTTTTCCCATAACAAATAATCGGAATACCCATAATGTGTTCCGAACCTCCCACTGCAACACTTACTTAACCTTTTCATAATAAAAAAGGGTTGTATAATGTGCATAATTTACCAAAACACCAATCATTTTTCTAATGTACTAACCAAAAAGTTATAAAAAGTGCCTAGCCTACCAGAAACAACAATTTCATACTGTACTCACCATTTAATTTAACATCTTTGGGCTACAGGAAAGGGAGGAGGAGGAGAATGAAATGGAAGGTGGTTATTGTTTAGAAGGAGCCTCCTTATGCAAATCTTTTCTGTGTAAAATTATCGAGATGGTGGATTTCACGCCCACTCTCGCTCGCTTGCTCACCCGCACCAGCTCTCTCTCTCGCTCACTTGCTCACCCACTCGTGCTCTCGCTCGCTTGCTCGCCCACTCACGCTCTCTCTCTCGCTTGCTTGCTCACCCACTCATACTCTCTCTCTTGCTCACCCACTCGCACGCTCTCTCTCTCGCTCCCTTGCTCGCTCACTCTCGCTCTCTCTCACTTCATTTAAAAGAACGAAGCCAACTTTATTTCCATAATCTAAGACTGAAACAGGAGCAAAACATCCAAAATACCAACATTAAAATGATTTCTTACAATACTTCTCAGTATTGAAAAAGGGGGAACTGAACATCACAAGAAGGAGCTAACACCTCAGCACTTGCTAGAAGCATCTCTGGCTTTTAAACAGGTCCGCACAAGCATATAACTGAGGTACAGCATCAAAAGACCTCCGATTACAAAAAACAGCATTATAATTCAAAGGCCAAAAGAAAATTACAAAATGACAGAAAAATAGAAAACCAAAAACAATTGAATACCAAAACAAAGACGTTAACAAAAACATTTAAATTAACAAATATACCAAAATAAATCAGATTTAGAGGAGCTTATGTTTTGACATTATTGTTTCTTCCCAGCTTCTTTTTGTCTTGATGTCACTCTTTGCACCATGGACCTGTTGGACTTTGTATTGTTTCATATTCTCCAGCCATTCATTTCCCACATATTACAACCGTAGGTATGCAGTGAGTATGAGCATCATGAGTAAGGAGGAGGCAGACTAACAGCAGTTCCATTGGGGTAATGCTGCACAGGAGGTTTATCGTGTTTATTATGGCCTGTTTAGACATATGTCTATAATCGTAACAACAACATAGTGGCCCAAAACTCAGGTAAATGGAGAATTGTGAGATGCAGAGGGCGTTTATGGCCATTGTAGATTGTTTGTTTATGAGATGTTATGCTATATAAATAAATAGTGTAAACTGTTGGAAATGTTCTGTTTTTTCAGTTTCTCAACTTCTATCAGCACAACACTAAAAAGGAGAAGCCTAGCCCAAAAAATGTTGCTTCATCACCACATTTCTGTCATCAATCAGGACATTTTCTTCTACATGATTCTAAAGCACATTCAGACTTCGGACTTGTTAGAACAAACGGTTACCTTTTTTGCGGGGAGGCAGTTTTACCAGGAGAAATTCAAGCCATCTTTTATCTACTATTATTGTCATTTTTTATCTTAACTAATTTTTACCTGACTCATTTGAGTCTGTTCATTTCTGTGTCTGTGTTGGGTTATTGTAAATATTGTATATACTTAGTGTGTTCAGGTGAATTAATCCAGGATTCAAGTGACTCATGGGTATGATGGATTTATTTAACAGGTTGTTGGGGGTGTTTACTATAGTAGTCATTTAGTTTTGGCCTAGAAACATCTGTTTCTCATTGTTAAGCATGGCAGCATAGTTACTTGTGGCCTTGTCATCCATAAAATATGGGAGATGGGGTCATTAAAGGTTTAGATTCACCAATCATCCTAATCCACAGGTCTGTGGGATGCAAAAAGGAAAATCCAAACACACAGAGGAAGACTGTGAAACTCTATACAGATAGTGACCATCTGCTGGAGCAGTGAGACTGCAGCACTAACCACTGCCTCACTAGTCTTGCTGAACCCAGGCGTACAATTTATATGTCTGGAGACAACCATGAGTGAATTTTACTTAAAAGTGGATGGGAACAATTAGAAGGCTCACTGAGTGTTACATTTCTAAACCAATCTAACGTTTGATGAAAGCAGAGCTCAAAGTAGAGGCGGTGATTTTGAACTACAAAGATCAGAGGTGCTCTCGTTAACATGGTCTGACAGACAGCAATCTTCGGTTTAGGATGAACCGTCTACAGTCAAAAAGTCTCATAAAAAACTATTAGACATATGAAATTGTGTCATATGTTCAGGGAGCACTGTTGTGTAGTGGGTCCACAGTTCATGTAAAAGAGGCCACTTTTAAATAAATAAGCACCACGGTCTTGGCTTCATGAGGGGGCGTGGTCGGGGCGATTCGCGATGAGGGCATTTCTCACCTAAGTGCACAGGTGATAAACTGTCCGCATCCGTGATTGTTCCTGGGGCTGCTGATTTGCCACAGTTGCCATGCCCTCTTGATAAATAGAAGCGCGAGTCGGCTAAGAAAGAAAAGAGAAAGAAAGACGGAGATTGCTGGAGAACAGGAAGCAGTATGGGGAGAAAGCTGGTGCGAGTGAGCGAGTGAGTGAGTGCAGGCTCACAGGTAGGCAGCTGGAAGGTGAGCCCCAAGAAGGGTGTTTGGCCAACACTCGGTGGGGGCAGAAGGAAGCGGTCGCTCCAGCTGAGTGGGCAAGGAGCTGGAGTGACCAGTTGAAGGACGAGAAGCCGCGTAAGGCCATGAAGGCACGGGGGGTCGGGAGGCTTGGTGGATGAAGTCCTTGACGTGAGCATCCTGGTCGTCAAGGAAACCAAGTCTCAGTCTGGGGTGAGTGTGCGACTGAAGCCAGGGATTGGGAGGCCTCCAGACCAGTCAAGGGGAGAAAAGGTCAGCTGCTGAGTGGGCGACTCTTCTGTTGCGGGGCCCAGACGGGAGAAGCAGCAGAGCCGCCAGGGTAAAAGAAGCACCAGACTTTGTGTTAAGGATCGTTTCCTGCATTGCGTTTTAACCTCGTTTTTAAAGGATTGTTTCTCTAATGGATTTTAACCTTCATGATTTTACAACTGTTTGATGGATTATTTATTTAATGACTCTTTTGAATCACTGCACTTTATTTTATTTTAACTTTGTTTTTGCTGTTGTTGTTTTAATAAAAGCACTTGACACTTTTGCACCATCCCCTTGCTATGTTGTTGCCTCACTGCTAAGCTCATCTGTAACATTACCGACGGTGTAGGGTTGAAGGGCTCCCAGAAGTGAGAAGGGAGCATGCATCGAACCCGCATCGTCACAAGCACATTGCACATTTTAAATATAAACCTGTTGCCAGGAAAAAAAACCTTTCTGTAGCATCCACTTACATTGTCGTTCCGCGGTATCAATGAATGAATGATTAACGTGAATGATATGTTGTTGCAGGTGATGTGTGTGCTCTCTGTTGTCCAGTGTTATGACGATAGTGTAGGAGTCAGGTAAGCTTGAAAGAATTGGCATCTATGTTCATAAAAATACGAACAGCAAAATATGTGCTTGAAACAAATAGTGTGTCATACTCTGTGGAAAGTACTGACGTTAAGGGAGCTGATAAAGAAGAGCACGGGAGATACAGATTTCAGTACTCAACACACCTGAAATAGAGAATCTGCCTATCAACACCAGTAGATTCATAGATGAGGCAGCACAACATCCACTTTCTGACTGCATATCTAAAACTAAAATAATTTACTGTCTAATTGGAAATGCAAACATGCCATGACAAAATAACCATAGCATTTTAACACCTTGTATATCCTCAGACCACAATGCTTATCCAAAGTCTATTTGCTGTTATGTCATATAGTGATGCAATAGTTAAAATGATAGAAAGGTATCATAGCAGACAAAGGCACTTCTAAAGTGTGTGGTATATGTGTCTTGTCTGTCTATCTCCACTGTCGCAGTACTCATTATAATGTGCAGATTAATTATTAAGCTTCAGTTACCTTGTCCTACTGAGCTCCTGAACAGATAACAGAAATTTCACCTTTTATTTTCTCTCAGCATCAGGTTTCTTGTTTAGTATTTTCTGCTGTCTCCCTGAGATACCTGCGGCAGTTTAAAACACGCGTATTGGAAGAATGGTGGGATGGTGTTTCAGGAAGAAGCCCTGTGGGTGTAGCCTTTGCAGTGCAGGATTTCGTTGCAGTTCACTAAACACTTTTTAACGGGCTTTCCCCAGATGTGCATTCTAGTTTGCCATACCATAATTTGATTTATAATGGATGTAGAACCAATGTCATCACTTGAACAAATTTAGCAGGGGTGCACTGGATTTTCCACTTGGTTCCAATGTGTGATTAGATTACAAATAATGCCCATGGTATTTCTGATTCACAACAAATATGCCCGAGCATAAGAAATAGATATCAGCAAAATCCACAATGCAGTGTAGCCCAGATAGATAGATATAATTTTATTTGGCTTTTTAAAGAAGCTCCTTAAATATAGTATATAATTACATAAATAGATAAGTAAATAAATAAAAAATATGCAGAAATACTTACGTCTGAACACACACCAAAATGACTATTAAAAATGACTAAATTACTAAAAAATGACAAAATTAAAAGAAAGAAAACTTCTGACTTGACTGTCAATACAACAATGAAGGTTGCAATGAATGATACAACAATGAAGGTTCACCAGTAAGCAATCAAGCCCCTGCACATACAACACGGAAATATGCAGTTCAGTGCAATGGGAGATCATCAAATAAACAATATAAAAAATAAACTTAACGAGTGGAGAAATACTATCAAACAAATGAAAAAAAAATACAAAACCATGCTGTACACCACCTGAGAGGAATCGCATCTTCCAGCATGCAGTAGGATCATTGCGCCACCGGACAGCCTCAGCCTGCTGTCCAAGGGATTCTGGGTAGATACCTTTTCATCACACGGAGCGTGCTCCATTCATTCCCAATCACATCAACACCAAACATTCATTTGCATGATAAGACCAGGTTTATATATTTGCAGAAGGCTGTTCACTTGGGTGTTTGATCCGCCATTCATCAACATCATTTGGGGACTGGACTGTGTATTGAACTGTGTTAGAATGTCTGTTAGTAGTTTGTCGTGTGTTGCTGTCAAGGGTTGTTGGGGTGGGTTTTGTAAATAGTTTATTTAATATACTATATATATATTTATTTATATAAATATATATTTGGACTTTACTTCCGCATGGTGTGCCTCTGTGGGAGAGGTGCATGTCCTGGCCTCCCCATTTAAAAGAAATAAATGACTCTTTTTGAAAGTAAGGATCTCAAACAAAGGGTAACTGTACTGTAGTAGCCACATTATGTTTAACTCCTCTGAAAAAGCCATCCATTCAGCAGTTCAGAAGGACATAATTTGATTAGGAGGCAGCCCAAAACTTAAACTTAATAACACTGTGACTTGCGGAGGAATCTGTTTGTTGGCTTTGTGTCTTTAGTTAGCTTTTAGTGTCCACTAAATTAAATTCCTATCCTTCTCCCCACAGTGACTGCCTGAGATGGAAAATGTAACCCACTAGCTGCATTACTGCACAGTTTTGCAAGCTTTCTAGAAAAAGTGAATTGTACATATTTGACAGAAAAGATGAGGCAAAACCTTGAATGTGAGCTCATTTATCTTTTTATGCTGCAATATTAAGACATGCCACTCAAAATCTCAGAGAATTGCTGTCCAGCAAATGGCACCTTTTACATTTTTTGCCAATTTGTTATTTGATTAAGCTTATTTCTATGCTGTAGGTTTCAATTATAAAAAAATGCATTACAAATGTGTACATGTATATAAAAATATGCTTTTTTAAGAATATATTTTGAAGTGGCAAATGTATCTGGTCAAGGAGAGCTGGCTCCTACAAGCCTCCCATGGTGCTGACTGCTTATAGAACATTGTATAAGCCGAGTACAAAGTCACAGAGCATGCAGTTGTGCCTGCCGGTCACCCTTTAAGACATAGTGATACACGGAGTGCTGCAAGTGCTCCATAAGATAAACTCTGTTTGTTTCAGAAATAAATTAATGAAAGCACAGCCTGATGTTAGCCAGCGCCATGTGTTATTGGTGTAAAGGCTTTGCTGATAGTGTTTGCTCTAGACGTCACTGTATAATCTAAGTTCAAAGCCACAAACTTAATTGAAAAGCAGAAAATCTAGGGAGGTTTTGGGGCCCAGAGAATAATAGAAAGGAGCAGAGAAGGTGACAGATGTGTCAGACTTTGACTTAGAAAGAATAAGAGAAGAAAACAGATTTTGTAGTAGAGGTGATCTGAAACAGACTGAGATTCTGGAATTGCCAGTGCCAATTATGAACCGAGAGAGAATAAACGGTAAAGGAAGACTCACCTGAGGAGGAGCTGATGAAGGATGGATTTGGGAATAGAATTTACTGAAGATGTAATTTACACATTCCATCATTGGGTATATACTGCATTAAAACACATTAAAGATTGTTTACAGATATTTGCAAAGGTTTCGAGCTAAACTGGTTGAAAGCCCAGACTGACAAAAAAGAGATATTTTTAGATGAGTCTGAGAAGCAGTAGAGTTAAACATTCTGTCAGTAAATCTTGATTTGATGGGTTTGTTCAGGAGTTGGTATTGGCATGAAAAGGAGAAGTCTGTCATTTCCTAGCCTGCTTTGTCCTGAATAGGATTGGTTGCCAGGTTCTGCTGGAGCCTATCCCAGCTATCATAGAGTGCAAGACAGGAAGAAAACCTGGACAGGGTGCCAGTTGCCATTGCAGGGCACAAACACACACAGCAAGCACACACTGGGACCAATTTGAAATGCCACTACACTTAACCTGCATGTCTTTGGACTGTGGGAAGAAAGATTGTTTGGTTCCTCATAGAACTATTGTTCGACAAAGCACCATTTAATTATGGGGCAAGTTCTTTGCTTATGGAGTTGGTTCTTTGTGCTTTGCAAAACTTCCTCTTTTGTAGAAAAAAAATGAAATCTTTAATATTTCATAGGCTACCAAAGAGTACACTAACAGATTAAGAAAACTTGTACTTGTCCTGTGTTACTTTATGTATGCAGCAAGAGTCCCTTTAAAATCACGACCCATTGATCTTTCACATATCTGTTACCATCAATTCATGGTTATTTACTGTATGGCGCCTGCTACGGATCTAAATAAATGAAGGTTCTTTCTGGAACCTTAATGTGGATGGGTCTTTTGTTAACCTGTTTCCCCTAAAACATGACTCTGAAGAACACTCTGGACCCTTTATTTTAAAGAGCGTAGAAAAGAGAAGGAAAAACACTGACCAGAAAGAAATGTTGAAACCATGAATTGATCAAATAGGGATATTTAGAGTGTAATTGTGAAAAAAAAAATGTGTCTTGGCATGCGGGTAGCTAAATGACATGGTCAAACATACTGTTCTGGTAAGCTGTAGTATTTCTACTGTCTTCTTTAAAGGCTATACGCTGACAAATGTAAAGTGCACTGTATCAAATCTTTTCTAAGTCTGCCTCCCAGTGGCCAAAGTCAGAGTTATTAGCATTATAAGGCTGAAGCAAGAAAACTCCTTCTCTGTTCATAACCTATATTAGCTGTATTAGCTGTGCACTACATCTGATATCTCACTACTTGATCACTACTGTACAGGTATAGTCTTTTTTCATAATGTGTCACTTGAAACATGTTACCCTATCAGCATAAGCAATGTCACTTTATTTTATTTTACTTTAATATTATGTAACTTTAGTATCTGTCAAATTAATTTTATGTGCCATTTATCACTTTGGTATTAGTATTACTTGCACAATTCCCATTGCACTGACATTATTATATGCACCATCTGCATTACCTGTATTGTACTGTAAGATTCCAACCCCAGTGTACTGTGATTGCATTTGATAGCCTGTACTTACTTAATGTTATATGTATCATGTGTATTTAAATGTTTGTATCTAGCTTGGTATAATTCATAGCTACTAATACTTAAATTTCCATCAAGATCAATAAACATGTATCCTGGGTATGACGTTAAATTGCATCCAGCCCTGCAAACGGTCTTTCGACTTGCAGGGAAATCATGGGGGTTGGTGGCAGGATTGGCACTCCAGCCACTGTAAAAAAAAAACTTCATGTAACTCTGAGACGATAGACAGGACTTCTTTCTGCTCCCCGTGGGAGTAGCTCTGCTTCACCCCCATATTGGGAAGGCTGCTCAAATTATATAGGGGATGGGGGATAGCACTCGGGAGCCTCATCTCCGGAAGAGTAAAAACCGTTGGAGAGCCAATGAAGTCAGGACTGTTGGGGACCGGAACAGGTGTGGTGCTGAGGCATCGGCCGCTGCAAGGAAGCACTGTGGTCCCAATTTGAGGCAGTCCATCCGGGTACTTTCTCAACTTTCGGAGGAGCTTCATAAACTCCACATTTCAGTGGCAGCACTCTCTGAGGTGCACAAACCTGAGACTGGCCAGATCTCTATAGGTGGGTACACCATTTATTGGTCTGATTGCTCTGATGGCTGTCATACTCAGGGAATACCTGTTGCTGTGGTGGATCGGCTCCTTCTGATCCGATGTCACTCCTTTTAAAGAGCGTATTATGAGACTCAGGTTACGGCACTCTCTGGGTGCCTTTACTGTTGTCTCAGTGTATGCTCCGACCGCAGTGAGTGATGTCTCATTGAGGGAGACATTTTATTCGCACCTGATTCCCATGGATCTGGCAACTGTGGTGAAATTGGCTCCATGTTCCTTGACTTTGCAAAAGGTCAGGGGCTGCGGATGGCTGGATCCTGGTTCCAGTGCCCTGAGCCACATTGTTGGACTTGGTACTGGTGGTGCGGTGAAGGGGATAGATCACATTATCGTGGGCAGATGCTGGAGGGTCTTGCAAAACTGCAGGGTCTACAGATGTGTCCAGTTTGTGAATTTTGACCACAGACTTGTTGTTTCTACTCTGAAGATACAGCTTAAGTTCATTAGGCTATCACCTACTAGGAAAATAAGACTGGACCTGGCCAGACTCCAAGATCAGGCTCTTTTTAATGGGACTGCATTCAGTTTGTGTGAGAAACGTACAGACTTGGGTGCAACTGCTGATCTTAATGTGTTGCGGGAGACCTTCCCTAACAAGACCCTGAAGTTTGCTGAGTTGTGTTGGTGTTACGAATGTTCCCAGAAGGAGGTGTTTCATCTCACAGGGCACCCTGGATATCATCAAAAGGTGTCACAGAGCATGGCTTGATGGCAACTCCAGTCTGAAATGGGAACAGAGAAGGACAGCTGTGAGGACTCTCTGCCAGGACAGACAAAGGGGGTTTTGTTAGAGGAATGTGTGAGCAGGTGACCCACCGTCCTGCTTACAGAGGAATCAAAGCATTACGCACATTTGGATCTGTTCCTCTGAGAGTTGCAGTCAGGGCAGCTGATGGAACAGTCCTTATGGATGACACTGCAGTTGTGAGCAGCTGCTAAAAGCTGATCCTCTGGCTTTGGGTGATCCTCCAATTAGCTGTTAAACACCCAATCTCACTGACTGGAAAACGTGACTTATCGTCCCTATCTGGAAAGGGAAGGGTGATCACCTGGATTGCAGCAACTACAGGGGGGTAACACTGCTCTCGGTGCTGTATAAGGTCCTTGCTAGGGTCATCTTTAATAGGATCTGTGATCACTTGTTCACCTACCATGACCAGAGCAGTCTGGTTTATACCTAAGAAGTCAACCATCGACTGCATCCTGGCACTGAGGGTTCTCATTAAGCGCAAATGCAAATATTGGTAAAGTTTCTTTACAGCCTTTGTTTATTTTCTTTAAATGTTCAACTCAGTTGATCGAGCTGCCCTGTGGGACATCCTGAGACTTCAAGGGATCCCCTCAAAGTTGTTGTATATCATTGCCGGCCTTTACAATGGTACTGTAAGCGTTGTGCAGAGTGGAGGCAGAACTTCTGTGTTTTTCCCAGTTCTTGCTCTTATTCTGTTCAATGCTTGAATGGACTAGGTGTTAGGCTGGGTCGTGGGGTTCAGTGGCAGTGGGGTATCTGTTGGTGAAGAGAGATTCAATGATCTCGACTTTGCAAATGATGCTACGATGTTTGCAGAGTCAATGGAGGCTCTGATCGGGGCTCTTGAGAGACTGAGCGAGGAGTCTGAGTGTCTGGGTTTGCGAGTGTCCAGGATAAAAACCAAGATCCAGGCTTTTAATGGCCTCTTGGTCAGTGTGTCTGTCTGTGGAGGAAATGTCCACCTTGTTGAAAGGTTTACTTACCTCGGCATTGACATTCATGTCTCTAGTGACTCTTACTATGAAGTCAGTAGATAGACTGAGAGAGCATAGAGGGTCATGAGATTGCTGGAATGGGGTGTGTGGTGCTCTCAATATCTTTGCAAAAGGACAAAAGTCCAAGTCTTTAGAATCTTTACACTTCCTGTTTTGCTATATGGTTGCGAGACATGGACACTATCCAGTGACCTGAAATGAAGATTGGACTCCTTTGGTTCTGAGTCTCTTCGGAGAATCCTTGGATACTGCTGGTTTGACTTTGTTTTACATGAGCATTTCTTCGTGGAGTCATGAGTGAGGCACATTACCTGCATTATGAGGGAGCGTCAGTTACGGCACTATGGCCAATATGTTGTGACAAACTGAGGGTGATCTGGTTAACAGGATCCTTATTGTTGAAGACCTAAGCAGGGCCAGGCCAAGTAACACCTGGCTCTGGTAGATAGATGGTCATTTCCAGAGGGTGGGACTGGATCACATGTCTGCCTAGAGGGTTGCCAACTAGGATCTCAAATTTTTTTGTTGTGCGTGGGTATGGTAATGCACAGTACCAGTGCATGCTCCCCAGCCTGACCTGACCTGATCAATAAAGTATTTATCTATCTATCTATCTATCTATCTATCTATCTATCTATCTATCTATCTATCTATCTATCTATGCTAAATAAACAAATGATCTGACCAATTAGATGTCCCATAAGTGAGAATCTCAAGGCAGCGGGCTAGCTTGAGAACCTATTTAGAGAACAATGCAAACAAATGGAGAATGCCATTTTGAGAATGACCAGCCCAGCTTCTCCTGCTAAGGCCAGGTTTATACTTCACGCGACACGATGCATGCTACAGCGGACGCTCCTGCTACACAAGCGTTTTACTGTTTATACTTGCACGTTACTTTGCATAAATCTGGAAGAATCCACCAGGTGGCAGTGTGAGATATTATTACGGTGAGAATAAATTCGGCATCGGCATGTTGTGAATTGCCTGGAACACCCATTAAATTCCAATGACACCTTACCGCAATATCTCTGAAAAGGATGTTTAATGATTAAATCCATAAATCCACAGGGATGTGTCCATTCCAGCAATCATTGGGCACGAGCCAGAAACAATCCCTAGATGGGGCATCAGCTCATTGCAAGGTGAATACAAGCACTCACATATACAGGCATCATTTTAGTGTCACCAAATATGCATATCATTGGAAGGAAGCCACAGCAAACTGTGGAAACCCAGCAGGAAAACATTCAAACTCCAGGCAGGGAATACCAGCAGTGACTCCCTCTGAGACAGCAGTGCTACCACTCCGCCACCGTGTCACGTGTGTAATTATTAATAGTGTTTATTCTTTAAACGAAATTAGCAAAATTAGCAATTTATCTGTAAAATTTAACATACATACTTTAATGCATTTCATCATGAAAGTGATATCAATTATAAATCTAAGGATTCTTAATGTGCAGAGAGTTGGAATACCATACATTTAATATGTTCTGTGTGGTGATCTATTGCTGTTTGCCGCTGCTGTCAGGTCAGGAGGAAGCCCCAGAACAAAAAGACGGCACAAAAGATGGTATGTGAGACTTTTAAAATGTACAGTATTGTTTAATTACAATCAGACATATGCGACGCTTGAATATAAAAGCACCACGAATGCATCTGTATGTCAGCAATTTGCTTCACCACAGCAAACCATTCATCAAAAATTGAAGCGTGCACATCGATCCTTCTAGGATCCCCATAAAGGCTTTCTGTTACATTTCTGTAGATAGTAAACAGAGACTCTGACATCACGTTCCGACTTTTATCACACTGCTCCCCGTGACTTTTTGCTGGTACCGCAACTCACGAAAGAGGACAAGTCAAATGAACACTGGGAATGCGTGGCAGCCATGATACGTGTTCTGAGCGTGAAGTATAAATGAACCCTTAGGAGATGAGTGACAAGAGGAGGTTTGGAAAAAAATGGAAGGAGCAGCGGTAGGAAGGTGTAGTAAGGAATCAGGAGAAAATGAGTAGGAGTATTTGCAGGATAGAGAAAGCCAAAACGTCAATGGCAGAAGACAAAATGATAGATAAGGGGAGCTTTCTTTTGTCATTTTGAAAGTGTGCTCCATAACCCAGAAAATGAACTGAAGATTATTGCACTGTTATGGAACTAAAACTCAAAGTAAAATTTAGAAGTACCAGTACTTGGGCATTATGTTGGCTTATTCCACTGGTTGTTACACTATATAATGTTACAGGTGGTGCTGGACCTTGTCCTACATCTGAGGAATTATTTTGTGTGTTCAGTGTTAACACGAGAAAAATATGCTGGTGTATATTCTAACTACAGGCATGATAGCAGATTGCATATCCTCATAGCATTATATATAACTAATTTATTGTATTTTGCACAGTTCCAGAGTAAAATGTAAGCATTTAACCAATAATTGAGCACTTGACAGGACCACAGGTTATTTCACACACTGCTGGTGTGCCATCCATCATTTGTTGCCAAGCATGTGCCTGATGCTGCAAGAATAGCCACTGGCTTGCTGTAACCCTGAATTGGCATAAGTGGGTTCAGATAATGGGCATATTATTTTAAAAGTAATCCTTCTGAATGAACATTGTGTTATTTAAAGATATGTAAACATTTTAATCACCAATTTCAGCCCCCCACCACCATTTAATCTGATGCAGATTTAAATTCAAATTGTTTCTTTAAAAATTCTCTGCAGGACTTGTTGCCTGATCAATGGTCTGACCCAAAAGCGACTTCCGTCGGATTTCGACTGACAAACTGCTTTAAAACAGCACTGAGCCCTCTAAAGGTAATGAGAGTGTGAAGAATGGCTTTGCAGCATCTTGCCGGTCTGCCATTAAGCCTCAACAGTTAGAGCTAAAAGGCAGAACACAAGAGGCCTGCCTCCTTGGAGTTAGGAGAGCTGCAGCCAATGTACACAAATGGCCCCTCATTGCTGGACTCCCTAGTGTGGCTATGGGGGGTGCCCGTTGTGGGACCCACAGAAGAATCTGCTAAATTAACCTAACGCCAGCCTGTCACGTCGGCTGCTGGGCCTCCTCGGCACGACCCACCGATTTCTGCAGAGAGAACCAATTTATTGCATGGCTGCTTTCCAACTTGAGGGGCTGAGCAGAGAAGAAATCTCATTTCACTGGGGACCACAGCCAAGTCTAATTTCAGCCAGGGAGAGGGAGCTTTTAGTTCCGATCCTCTTGCATGTACGTTCTTCTTTAGTTCTTACACTCGAGCAGGAAGCACACTCAGCTACTGTGTGGATTAAACTACTTCCTAATGATACACAACCAGATCAGGACAGGGACATAGAAGGACGTATCTTGAAGGCTGGATAGTAACAGATCCTGTCTTCCATTTTTTCTGGATTGCTGTTATTTCTGATAATTTATGTCACAGATTATACTTGAATGTAGGTGTGTACCCTGCAATGGATAGGCACCATATCCAGGGCTGATTACTCTCTCATAACTGTTGCTGCTGAAATAAACTGAGGCCCGTACATCCCTGTATCATACAAAGTGAGTTCTTGAAAATTGATTGATGGATGGATGGGTGGACATGGGAAGTGAGTGTTTTTTTTTTGATTAGCTACACTTTCTATAATAAAGTACTTAAAAATGGAATTACATGAGGTACTAATTAGTGGTCACTTAATGTTAACCATCTCTGACTCACTATGTGATTCTGCTCCAATTATAGTCAGAAGTGAGTAACTGAATTAGACTTTTAAGGTAGGGCAGCATTGTGGAACGGTGTTTAACATTGCTGCCTAACATAGGTTTGAATCCTGGCATGTTCTCATATGGATTTTCCTCAGGTGCTCTTAATACTATATCTTTGGGTTAATTGGGGGGTTAAGCTGGCCCCCTATGAGTAAGGGTGTAACTGTCCCCTGTGTGGGCTGACAACCCTGAAGTACGATAAAAAATAATGGATGGGTAGATTTAAGACAACACACATTTACCTTAATCTGTATGATGAAACAGCTATTTCATTGGGAAGAAGGAGGTGTTTCATCTCGCAGGGCACCCTGGTTTTCATCGAGAGGAGTCGCAGTGCATGGCTCAGTGGCAACTCTGGTCGGTAGCTGGAACTGAGAAGGACGGCTGCAAGGGCTCCGAGGGCAGATAAAGAGGCATTTGTTGGAGGAATCTGTGAGCAAGTGACATACCATCTGTGGTCTAGCAACCCACATCCTGCTCACAGAGGAATTGAAACATTACGCACATCTGAATCTGTTTCTCGGAGAGCCGTAGACAGGGCAGCTGATGGAATGATCCTTATGGATGACACTGCAGTTGTGACCCGCTGGGCTGGCTACTTTGAGCAGTTGTTCAAAGCTGATCCTCCGGCTAGGACATTGGATATCTCTGGGTCCATGGTTCTTGAGGCTGATCCTCCAATTAGTTGTGAACCACCCAATTTCACTGAGATTGCACAGCTGGTGAACCAGCTAAGGGGACAAAAAGGCTGCAGGGATCTGTGTTTTCCGGAGTGAACTTCTCCAGGCTGCTGGTAAGGTTGTCCTTCTGGCAATGCAAGCAATCTTTGCTTCCATTTGGGAGACTGGCATCATCCCAACTGACTGGAAAACGTGGCTTGTTGTCCTTATCTGGAGAGGGAAGGGTGATTGCCTGGATTGCAGCAACTACAGGGGGATAACACTGGTCTTGGTACTGTGTAAGGTCCTTGCTAGGGTCGTCCTCAATAGGATCCGTGATCACTTGCTCACCTACCAACGACCAGAGCCTAAGAAGTCTACCGTCAACCGCATCCTAGTGCTGAGCGTGCTCATGGAGCGCAAACAAGAATATCAGCAGAGTTTCTTAGCAGCCTTTGTCGATTTTCATAAAGTATTCGACTCAGTTGGTCGAGCTGCCCTGTGGGAGATCCTGAGGGTTCACGGAATCCCCTCGAAGTTGCTGGATATCATGGCCGGCTTATACACTGGTTCTGTGAGTGCTGTGCAGAGTGGAGGCAGAACCTCTGTGTTTTTCCCAGTTGATTCTGGGGTTCATCAGGGGTGTGTTCTTACTCCTACTCTGTTCAGTGCTTGTATGGACTGGATGTTGGGTGCGGCTGTGGGGCATCTGTTGGTGAAGAAAGATTTACGGATCTCGACTTTGCTGACGATGCTGTGATGTTCGTGGAGTCAATGGAGGGTCTGATTGGGGCACTCATGAGACTGAGCGAGGAATCTGAGTGTCTGGGCTTGCGAGTGTCCTTGATAAAAACTAAGATCCAGGCCTTTAATGACCTCTTGGGCAGAGCTATCAGCATTATGTCTGTTTGTGGAGAGAGTGTTGACCATGTCGAGAGGTTTACTTACCTTGGCAGTGACATTCATGTCTCTGGTGACTCTTCCTGTGAAGTTAGTAGACGGATTGGGAGAGCATGGAGGTCATGAGGTCGCTGGAAAGGGTTTGTGGCGCTCCCAATATCTATGCAAAAGAACAAAGGTCCAAGTCTTTAGAATCCTGTCTTGCTATATGGTTGTGAGACATGGATGCTGTCCAGTGACCTGAGACGATGACTGGACTTATTTGGTACTGTGTCTCTCCAGAAAATCCTTGGGTACAGCTGCTTGTGTCAGAGGACTGGTTGCTCATGGAGTCCCGAATGAGGCACATTATCTGCATTGTGAGGGAGTGTCAGTTACGGCATTACAGCCATGTGGTGTGTTTCCCCGAGGGTGATCTGGCTCATAAGATCCTCATTGTTGTGGACCCGAGTGGCAGGACCAGGCCATGGGGTTGCTCATGTAATACCTGGCTGCGGCAGATAGAGGGTCATTTCTGGAAGACTGGACTGGACCACGTGTCTGCCTGGGTGGTTGCCAACCAAGATCCCAAGTTGTTTCGTCATGTAGTGGGTGCGGCAACGGACTGTACCAGACTTGACTTGACTTGATGTATGTATGTGTGTGTGTGGGTGTGGGTGGGTGTGGGTGTGTGTGTGTGTGCGCGTGCGCGTGTGTGTATGTACAACATTGGAGCTCTTGAAAGAAGATCTATACACCTATATACTGGATCCACTAACTTCAATTTTAAGCTGATGAGGAGCTAAGGCTTCCCTTAGCCGTATCAAATGCATGACAGGAAAATATCAGAACATAATAATTGAAACAATTTATTTTATTTTTAGATAGCAGTTTTCCAAATAGCATTTGGCTCAGAGCGCTAAAGAGAACATTCATAAATCTGGTTTCCTTACTTTACAGAGAGGTCAGTGTCTATGCTGGCAATATCAGACACAAAGCAGGAACCAACCTTGGAAGGAATGCTACATGAATACAGAGCACACTCCTGTGTTCACCCATATAGGCCCAGGTAGCCTCATGCACCTACATTACCAGGAGAAAGGTCATTTGGATTTAGGGAGAACATGCAAACTCTGCTTAGACAGAGCAGGCTGGAAATTAAACCCAGATGTCTGGAGTAGTGAGATGGAAGTATTGTGCTCTCCATAAAGCAGGCATGAAACAGAAAAAATAAGTTAAAAAATACAGGTAAATAAAGTATAATAAGTAGGAAAGCAGCCACGTTTGTCTTACAAATTGGTGTATTCAGGCAGAAACGTTCAGCTCTTGTAGTTAAATTGGAAAAATGTTCAGCTATTCAGTAAATTCAGACAAATTACCGAGCCAAAAAAGCTGGCCTTGATAAAAGCAAACTTAGACATATTTGTGTGTGTGTTTGTGTGCATGTGTGTGTGTGTACATGTGTATGTGCACTGAGACCACACTCACGGGGCAGCCAGGGCAGAGGTCAATGAGAGGCTTATAATCTAGAGATGAAATAATAAGAAAAATCGTTGACTAGACAGCAAACAGTAACTGCAGTGCTGGGGGAGTACTATGGATGTGCTGTAGCAGCCTTAGAAAGTTAATCTTCATAAAACTAAACTAATGGATACACAGAGACTGGCCCTTGATGACACAGAACATTTTTATCACAGCGCAAACCACATAACTTATGGATGACAGGTCACAGAATAAAGGAGCAGTAGTGAAAATATTACAATTAAAATGTTAAGGAACGTAGTCTGTTAGAAGAAGTAATAAAGATTTGTCATGGTGTAAGATCACAAGGCTTGGTTTAGCCGCTAGTTCTGATTGCCAAGAATTCTTATTATGTCTGTGGCTTTAGACTTTTCAGTTTATATTTAGACTCAGGCTGGTCCTAGTAGCCTGGAGTTTTAACTCCTTGGAGTCTGATCCTATTAGATCTACGTATTCCACACCTGAACCTTAGCACCAAATTATCCTACAGATTCTCCTTTATCAATTCAAACCCACTAGTGTCAGTATCATAAAACCATATTACCTCATTGTGCCACCATGGTATGGTGAATTCTGCCAAATATCACTATCCTGCAGCTTTTCTTCTTTATATGTATATAGATCAGGCTAATAGGAAATTCTAAATTTACCTCATGTGAGTGAGTGTGTGTTGAGTGTGCAGTGCAATGAATTGGCATCCGATTTGGGGTAGTTCTGGCATCTCATAACCCTGAACTGCATAAATAGATTTGAACATAAATGGACGGGTGAATGACATCAATACACTACAAACTAACTGGTTTGATGATGGATTGTGGCAAGCATTAGAAATTTGATTTCCAATTAAAACTGATTCTCAATATTGTGCAGCCTTTTTCCAAAAAGGCCACCTGTGCTACCTAAAGCAATGCTTACATGCACCATTCATCTGTACACCTGTTTTCATGTGTTGATGTCGTGGTGTGCAATTCAGGAAGCCTGGATGGGGCAATACATCATTCATAACTCTACATATTTGGAGTCTGATGGAAAATAAATGTTTCAGATTTTTCACTGAAAATATGAATCTGCCACTTGGGAATATTGGCCCTACAGCTATAGCTCTGTCAGCTATGATCTAATTGCCTTTTTCTAACCTGTTAATTTCCTTCTCTAAACCCTGATCATGTCTACTTGCATGAGTAACTTGCAGCTTAGATCCTTGCCTCTAAATAGGTTGTTTCTTTTTTTCAATGAGCCTGACCCTGTCAGATATTATTTTTTTGCTGCTTTTTTCACTTGAGACCAGATCTCAGAAGGCACATTTCCATGTCACTCAGCTATTTTTAAGGAATATAAGGGTAGAGGGAAATGTGGGAACCAAAGTCCAGTTCCCTGCTACTAAGCTGTATAGACTTTGCATGTCCCCCCATTTTCACAATTAAAATACTGCAGTCAATCTAACTGGAGACTCTAAAACAACCTAGCAAAAACAGATTGGGCGAGAGGAGTGCAGTACTTTCTGCTTCTCAATGGATCTGTAAGGTTAGGTTGTGGCTCCTTATTCTAAAAAACAAAAATAAAACAAACAAAGTTCAATACATATGGATAAATGGATGTGGATGTTGGATGGTTGGTTTGATTTTGCTCCATTCTTTTGACAGTATAATCCCAAGTTTATTTATGATGAAGAGAACAGATGCTAACCTCTCTGTTCTGAAGCCCCTAAGCTCTCGTAGGGCTGTAATATCAAATGAGACAAAATCAATGTCAAGATTTGCAAAGTGCTGATACTGTCATCTCCTGTCTTAATGAGAGGCGGCACCCTAGAGGGTCGAAGAGGAATGTTTTCTCAGCCTGTCAATACCTGTCACACCCTTTCTTAGAATGTTATGTCGGCAGAATGCTAGATGAGTACAGCCAAGCAGGGAGCCTGTATCAGCATGGTTTGCCTTAAAATTTAAATTTTTGCCTCAATTTTATTTGCATGTATGGAGCAGCAAATACACATTCATGAAACCAGTCATTTCTTAGACCTTCAAATTCATCCTTCTGCCCCTATTTGCAAATGATAGCAACACAGCAGCAATAATGACATTAGTCACAAACCTTGTCGTAATGGTGGTGAGATGGCAGAGTGCTTAGCATCCTACCTTATGGATCCAGTAGACCATTTGGAGGTTATACTTTTGTCCATGGGAGGGTTTTTTTTCTAGATACTCTGGTTTTCCTTTAATATCCCAAAGGCATGTATTTTAAGTTAACTGCTAGTTCCAAACTGGTCATGTGTGAGTGAGTGTGGATCTATGACAGACTGGTGCTTTGTCCAGGGCTACTTCCTGCTTTCAATCCATTGCTGCCAGGATGAGCTCTGGCTCCTTGAGACATAGTATTTGATTAAACAGGTTTCTGAATGCATGCGTTATTATTATCATCATGTAAACAAGCCAATTTCTTATATACTGTAAATGCACAAATGGAAGGAAATTATGTATTCTTCTGAATGCAAGACTTATAGAGAAGTACCTGCTGAGGTCAACAATACTCAATGGATCAATTGCAGCACAGGAGAAATAAACATAAACCTCGAGGCTGTCATTTTCTGTTGATCGCAAGCTTTTATTTTATGTGTTGTAACTTTCATAAAGCAAACTGCAACTATGATGGGCTGCACTAAATTAACAGGGATGGAAATTGCCCATGATGCAATATAATCATGATATTAGGGCAACAATGTGAAATACTATGATTTTTATGCTTCTATATTGTTACTTATTATTCCATTGTTTATTCTTCTTGATTAAAAGTTGAAATCTAATTCCCCATAAGTGAAGAAATGTCACATGTGTTGCACTGTAATCAGTGATCCCCTCTTATTTTCTGTGGTGCCCTATTTATGTAATGCCCTGGGAGTCTCTGCCTGCCTTCTTTAACCTTCCTGGACTTGTAAAACATTCTGTAATGTGAGTGTTCCAGGGGTTTATAGAATGCAAAAATCAGTGTAGCTGTAGATATTTTGCTGTCAGTCATCCATCCAGCTCCTGTCTTCAGGGTACTATGTTGGCTGCTGTGGAGCATCTACATTACAGTTTGCATCCTTGACAGCCTGTGTGTTGATACTGTGATATTGCCTGCAATTCACATAAATGGGTTTGTGCTCATCCACACTTCGGGCAACTATCTTTATATATGCTTGACGATTTTAATCGATTGCTTTAACATTACCTCATGTGGATTTATAAGGAAATTTAAAATCCGCTGTAGAATAAACAGAAGTCAAACAAAATAAAGAGTCTGGGAACCTTCCCGTATATTGTAGTTGTGAGTAATCACAAAGGACTGATACTGGTCTGATGCACTGTAAAACAACAAAAGACAACGAGAAAATGAATGAATCAGGTTTTATATTATGGGAGGGAATAGAAGCAAGGTCATCAGGAAGTGAGCTCATCAGTACGGGACCGAAGTGAGGTCATCTGGAAAGGGATGGAAACAAGGAAAATTTACTTAGTCCTCCGTGTTTCTGTGGGGAGAAAGAGAGAAGGCATTAGTACTCATTACTTACCCTTCTTCTGGTGCTTTCACTCCTTGAATTGAACCCATTGGCTGTCCCCTAATCGCACGTGTGTGACACTGCTTATTACCTCATCGTCTTAATGGAGTTCAAAGTTTAGGTCAAAATTAAAATTGTTGTTTGTGACATACACATATTCTCACGATTGCAAAGCTGCATTTTACACGTAATGTTACCAAGAATTTCATTTTGGCAGACAGTGCATGGCTTCTTCACTTAGAGCAATCGTACAACACAAAAGATTTGTTACGACTATTAGTCAATCTCTGTCAAATCAATACATTTTTATGAGTTCGTCAATGTCCAGCATTTCCAAAACATTCAGCGTTTTCCAGAATGTGTGCGCCAATCTCTGTCTTCTAGCGATTCCCAGCAAGATAGGACAGCTCACAAGCTCCTCGAAATCCTGGTGAAATTAGGAGTAGTTTCCTATTTTAGGAAAACTGATGAAAAGATTTTAGTCCTACACCTAAGAGTAGGACCAAATTTGCTTCACTCCAAGATTTTTGAGCCAATAATTCTACTCTGGGACATTTAACACATATAGGGATTGGGTTAGGTCCCCCCACAGTTTCCAGTTCTTTGAGCCTGTGAGAATAAGACATGTCCTTAAGTCCTGAGGTTGCACTCCTCTGCACAGCTTCATGTGCTGCTATGTCTTTCTTTTAGTGTGATGACGAGAACTGTACACAATACTCCAGATATTTATATAGATGAGCATAACATCCCCCAATGTTTTTTCAACAGTTTTTACAATATAATCTAGCATTTCATTTGTCTTTTTATTTGCTTCTGCATATTGCTTCAAGGATGAGAACAATTGCTTACCCAGTTCAGACGTCTTTTAGAATAATTGTGCTGCCTCCTCAATATCAGCTATCCCTCCAGTTTTCTGATCATATGCAAATTTCACAAGTTTACTAACTACACCTGAATCTATGTGTGACAGTCTGGGTGCCTGCAGCTGGCATACTCCCTTGAACCCAGGTCATGTCTGAGGATAAGCCTGGCAATGAGGACACAGAGCACCAAGAATAGGTGAAAGTGCACTCAGTGCTTTTATTTCAAAAAGTGCTCCAAAATTCAAATAAAGCACAGTTCCATTAAGTAAGTTAATAAATAATTCCCAATAAAAACCGTGTCATTGGTGAAGGTTAAAATATTAATAGATAAATCCAAACAGGTTAAAATCCTAGATTAAAACACACATGATCTGTCTCTTTAAAAATAGCATGAGCCTCTTATGTCTCCTTTTAAAACTAACTTCTCCTCTGCTCTTCCTTTGCAGTCTCCTTAGCACAAGAAGAAGTCCTCCAATAGGTGCTATAATTCCTTATAGTGGCTTGTGTCCCACTGTGTCATACTTTGGCCTTTGGCAAGTACCCCATGAGCCCTGTTCTCTTCTCTTGCTGCCATTCATCCAGCATTTGCGAGCCCACTCAGAGTGGCTGGGCACTCCTGCTCCTCGGGTGCACAGAAGGAATCACCTTGCACCTTGAGTACAATTTGCTCACTCCTCTTGGGGACATTTCTGACCACTTGCCTCCTCTCCACAACAGCATCAGCTCCACCTTGACCCTGCTTCTCTTCCTCTCTTTCATTTTTATTTTAACCTTCAATCTTTCTTTCATACATTTATTTTATTCATAAACTATCCCTTTTTATACCTGAGAAGGTGCAGTGTTCTAATCCTGAGCACACTGTTTTTAATTAAAAACTACCAATCTGCCATGGGCCCTTAAAACGTGCTTTACCACACCATGCCCTGTGGATCAAGGGCAGACCCATGAGGGAATCCACTGACGACCTCATTCCATGTGGAGCTTTCTCCTCTTATCTGTACTCCTTGTCTCCTGTTGGTTAACCAAATTGAAGCCCAGTTTTGCAGGTAAAATCTCACTACATCACTATGAAGAATATTGTCAAACTATTTTGTATACACTGCTCCAGCCATTCATATCATCAAAAAGCATATAAACCACCAGATGCTATCTCAACAGGTGAAGGCTACCCTTGTTTTTTTCATCTTCTTGCTGTGAAGCCTCCTCCATTTAATACGTTCTTGCTTGTTTAAAGGTGACTGTATAATTGTCAGCCTGCTTGTCAAAATGTACACTATAAGTTGAGTGGAATGTTGAATAAGTGTTCCATTCTGCTTTTGCATTGTGTTATTGTAAATTTGAGATATTAACAAGGAAATTGGCACACAGTGTAAATTAGGTTTGGAATATGAACCTATGCAGTCTGATACAGTAGCAACATCACAATCACTCAATTATTTTATATAGCACTTTTCACTGGACATGTTATTATAACCCAAAAAGTGCAACATTACTGTACTAGAAGACTCAACGGTACTGTATGGTATTGTCTGATTACTACAGTCAGGCACATAATGGTTCATAATTTTTTAGTCACAGAGACTTGACCATATATAATCACCTTAAAAATTTGCATACCCTACACTGATAACACTGTCCCTTGGAACCAACAGATAAGGTTGTTCAGTTTGAACAAGGAGTAAATCCCATTAAAAGCTTAACAAATAATCTGATATGCACCATATCATAATGATTTTCAGAACTGCTCCTATAAATCCACTTATCAGTGCAACAGAAATGCAGTGGTTCCAGAGGGTGGGTCTTAATAGAGAAATAACTTAAATCAATAAGAGACTCTGCAGTCAGTAGTCAAAATTAAATAAATAGAGAAACAAATAAACAAATAAAATAATGCTGACAACCTCCCTGACTACAGAGCTTTTGCATTTGGTCGTATTGAAAAGAGGTGATTTTGATTAACTACTTGTCTGACATTCTGTAATTGAATAATTTCAACAGTGTGTTTGAGTAAAATGCACACATATTTTAGATGACCGGCTCCTGGGATATTACTTAACATAAGCACATACTGTATCAGATCAGATTTTTGCTCCTTAATCTCTTACCTGCAAACTGGGTTAACTGTCTACATGAGGCTGAATTTGTCCTAAAATCACACACTTTGGATTTTATCCATCTTTGTCTCAATTCACCTGTTAAATCATGTTGTGTTGCTTACTAAATTGCACATGCTTTTTGTTCTTCATCTGAGATGCAGGGATAAGAAACATACTATTATGTTTATTATTTACCTGCTAGACACCAGCACCAAGCAATCTGGCTGACAAATCAAACCCTCCTGAATTATTGCAAAGTGATTATTTATTTATTTGCATCTGATCCACTTATTAAAACATGGTTTAACTAATTTGAGAAGAACTTATTCCCTCCATATCTAAGCCTGTCTACTCCACTTCAGGTTTGTGAAGGGCTTGAGTCAATCTTGACAGCATCAGACACTAAGCAGGAACCAATCCTGGACAACATGACAGTCTATTATCAGAGACACTTGTGCATACCCCCATACTCACTTACATAAGACCTATTTAAAGTTACCATTTGACTTAACTTGTGTGTGTTTTGGATGTGGGAAGGAAACCTGACTGCCTGGAAAAAAAGAAGCATCCATCGATACAGTGACCATGTCAGACCTAATGGACTGTACCGCTGTATCACAAAAACATAATCAGCTCATCTGTGCTCTTTGCAAAAGGCAACCTGTAAGTACAATATTAGTTTACAGATTTCCGGATTTCAATAACACAAAAGCCTGAGGAGTTCTTACTGGTTGATTTAATACATCAGAGTGGTTACTGGTTTGCTCCTATAGAACTGTTCAGCTATGTATTTATGAGAAACAAGCTTTGATGAATGAAATAACAAAAGAGGCTGGAAGAAGCTGAGGCCTGCTGCAATATTACCACAAACCCCACAGATCCCTTATTACACCTTGTCTTCATTTATAATGGCATGGACATAGAAAGGTCTGAAAGACAACACCATATTTAAGGAAGGTGATCATGCAGAATGTTAAACTAAGAAACAGTTTGATTACTTCAAAAAGTTATGACTAGCCTCTGGTTCACAATAATAAAATGATAAAAGGGATGCAGTATATATAAATCACTGCATATGCTTAAGTCACTTAATTGCACCAAGTGGTTGGTCAATTTCATGGTTACCTCACCACTCATTTGTAAACAAGGTACTTAAAACCCATCACCCACCCAACATATAGGGGCTGCTGCTCACTCCTTACCAGAAGTGAACAGGACACATCTTTTTTAGAGAGGCTCATGACCTCAGATTTAGAGGTGTCACTCCAACTACATTATACTTCGCGGAAAACAGTTACAGTGCTCACCAGAGATCACAATCTGAGGCCAAGAGGACATCATCATCAACCTCATCAGCAAACAAGAGACGCATCCCTTAGGTTCCCACCCATCTGAGCCAATTAACCACCCAATTGTGGTCATTTCAAAGCTCAGTGTCTCTCTTTACCTAAGTGTCCAGAAAATATGGCCACAGATAAGATGAATCAACTATTGAAATTGACACCAAGGTACTTTGGTACTGGGTACATAAGAACTTAAGAATATAATGTGTTTAACACATATGATTAAACCATTTCATCCTGGTATTTTTTTAAAGTTGTCTAGGTTTCCACTTTAACTGCACGACTTGGTTCCAGATTCCCACAATGAGAAGTGGTGCTTCCCAGATGTTGTCTTAAATGCATCTAACCTTAATTTCTGCCAGTGTGATTCACGTGATTCACTATTTATCTGAAAGAATTCTGTTTAATCAACTTCATCATTTTTTGTGAATTTGGAAGACCTTGATTAAGCCCCCATGTCTCCTTTGTTCAAGACTAATCAGGTTTAATTGCCTTCAACCATCAGAGCAGGATATATGCTTTAGTCCAGGGATGAACCTGCTTGCTGTTCTCTGCACAGCTTCTAGAGATGCTATGTCTCTTTATAGCTAGGTGACCAGAAATGTACACACCACTCCAGATGTGGTCTTAATAGTACACAAAACAGCCTTAGCAAAATGTCATTTGATTCACAATTTTTACAGTGTAACATAACATTTTATTTGGTTTTTAAATTGCTTCTGCACATTGCCTATATAATTAGAATGTTGAATAGATGTAAACGTCTGATTCTTTTCTGAGGTTGCTTGTTCTAGGTCAGCATTGCCTGTCTTGTTTTTAACATTAATGTTTCATTCATCTGTGTGCAGCACTTTGCACTTTTTTCATATTAATCTGTATTTTTCACAATTTTGAATTGTAGTTGCCATTGACTACACCTACTGTTTTACCAACCATATTAGAATTAATGTAAAATAATTAAAAGTAACAATTCATGCACAGATGCTTATTGAACTATACTAACAACATCTCCCCATGTGGTGGATTTTTGTTTTTATTGTACTGTTTTTCATCAACGGATTTACCAACATGAAATTCCAATTTTGTAAGTTATCATGTCACCAAAGGCTTCTAGTTAAAAAAATCAAACTTGGTGGTGTAAAACTGAATCAAGGTCTTCTTGAAACTCTAAGTAAATAATGTTGTATCATTTACATCAAGAGTTCCCAAACTTTTTTCAGTTGCAGACCCCTTTACCAAAAACTTTTAAAACCGTCGACCCCCTAGTCATTTACTTTACTTACTCAAATTAATACATTTTTACAGTACTCGATATTTAAATATTTCACTAGATATCAAACTGTTCATTTTAATCACTTGTAAATAATAATTGAAAAAGATAAAAGGACTACGGAATATGGCATTATCTTGTGCAATATTTAATATCAAAACCTGCACTAACGAAAATTAAAGCAAAAAAATACAAGTTTTTTTTACAATTTTGACTTTATTGAAATAAATATGTAAATTCAAAATAAGTACAAATAGTTCAAGCTGTACTGTCTGCATTTCTTCTTTGGTTCAGTCATATTATTATCTAAAGAAATAAAAACTTTTATTAACAAACAATTTCGACAGCCCCGTGATAAAAATAAAACCAATAAAGTATGTACAGTACGAGATAGGGATTGTAGGTTTGCACTTAAGTTGAATTTTTATGTAAGTCGGAACAGGTACATTATTTTAATGCTGTTGTTGACCGATTGTAACCAAGTGCTCTGCCAATGAATGATGGAGTTTCACCTCTCTCTGACCTTTTTATTATTTCTACTTTATTTTCAATGGTGATGGTTTTTCTCTTCTTTACTGTATCACCAGCACTTGCATCAGGTTTGTGTTTCAGAGACGTTGTTGAAGGGTGAAGACAAAAGGTTAAGATGAGCTCTTCTGTACAGCACTGTATGCACTATCACAGCAGGAAGGCACCAGTAGTCAACATGTCTGATGTATAGGGTGGTCCAGATCTAATTATGCAATTTTCATTACGCTATAACTTATTCAGTTTATTACATAGAAAATCACCCAAAAAATCCCAGACCATCGAGAAGTGTGTGAACTGACAACACGAAGAATCATCTTTGCGCCGAACTGGAATCGTCCCTGCATAAATCAAAGTCATCCAGACGATCTGGATCTGTATAATTAGATCTGGACCACCCTGTACTGACAAGTGACAACTTCCTGCTATGTACTGTATGTAACAGTACAAGCAGGCTTGCTATTGAGAATGAATAGGGGCAGTCACCTCCACTACAGTATACTGCCTGCAGTGTCCACCACACCACCACCCCCATTCAACATGCAGCCATCCGAGGCACACTACAATGCTACCCCCCATCGTCCCGTTCACTCTCAATGACCTCCGTTCAGCCACAACCAGGTCACAGCTTGCAGCATTACCAGCTGCCCACCGAGAATGAACGAGCAGCCGTGTGTGGTGGGCGGGCACTGAAACCATTTGCTGCCAGGAGCTGCCCGAGGGACACTACACTGCGCGAGCACCGGAATCACCCCCCCTCCAGCCTCCGTCCAACGTCCCCAGGCCGAAGATGACGGCGCGGCAGTTACTGAGACGCATGCGTCGCAGCTGCAGCCTCATTTGTATGTCGTAGGTTGGATGTTCGTAACCTGGGGACTACCTGTACTTACTTGAAACAGAAGATTTTTGTTCAAACTCGAATAAATAAACTGTGTCCTCTGATTTTGTTTTTCGTAGTACTTCTAAATGAATAATTATATTCAAAGTTCAAATCACAAATAAGTACATGTCACATCAAAAAAACCAATTTATAGTATTTTATGAAAGCATGACCGTACAAGAGTGATAGATTCTGCTAATATTGAATATCCATCGTCTCATCCCACTGCGAGCAAGTGAGGACATCCAACAGTTTTTCATGTCCGCACTTGCTTTGATACGTTCAATAAGACAATGCACAGACATGTTTGTGCTACATGTATTTTAATGCATTCTTATATGTGTCACTTTTTTAATGACACATTTTACTTTTTCATTCGCAAGTTTGGTATGTAATGTGTTTTTATCAAAAAAGTGTTTTTTTAGATTATTTTACTTCTTAATTAGGTACCTATTAGAATCATAGATATTTTGGAATTAAACAACAAATAGCAGTAGTAAGGGGGTCTATTTTTGCTGTTGTCGACGCCCACATTTTTTTATTGAAACTATCGACCCCTAGAAAGTTCAGGATATCGACCACTTTGGGAACTCTTGATTTACATTATTTGCCATTAGATGCTCTTCCTCTCATAAACTTATGCTGGCTGTTATTTAGTTTAGTATTTGTGTAAAAGTAGTCTTCTAATTAATTTTAGTTTCCAAAGTCTTGCATGGAATAGTGGTAAAGCTTATTGTTTTTTTAATTACTGGGAACCATCATGTGTCTCTTCTTCTAGAGGGACACTTCAAGCACCCTTGTATTTAAACATGGTGTTCATTATGGACTATACAAGATTAGTAAAGAAGTGCAAGAACAGTTCACCATTCAGATTTGACAGGCCATTTCTATCATTTGAACCCATTCAGCTCTACAAGTAGGACTTCAGAGTCAGTTGAGCTTATATAATCTAATATCTCTAAAAATATGAATACTCTGAACAACTGTATGGTACAAACAGCAGTAACAGTTTTGATCTCTGCAAGTCAAAGTTGCATGGAGGTAATGGTATCCTACAGATAAATAAACTCCAACTGTATGGTACACTGCCAGGGCCCACCTTCTATGGGGCAACTCCGGAAAAGGAGGGAGACCACCATAGATTGAAAAGTCTAGATCCAGAAGTAACACTCTGTTTAGTGATGAGTCCAACTACATCTATGCTGCATAAGCACTCCTTCTCCACAAGTGAAGTTATATTGTACATCTCAACTGCAAGACTTCATTGACAAATTTTTGTATGCCTAGATTCGTCTTACAATTGCTTGCCATTCTATTGGCATTGCACATGACATTCATCCTTCATGTTGTACTTGGTTCACTAACATGGAGGATTTGTATAGATTTTTTGGGAACAAGCTTGACTAGAATATATGGGGGTCACTCAGTCAATCATCCAGTAATCCCAGGTGTGAATGAGATTGACTGTGATGATGGTCATCATTGGATTGTTTTAGGCTGCATCCACACAACTACATATTAATGTAAAAGGAAACATTTTTAAATAAACACAATCTCCTCCCACATTAGTGTTTTCACATATTTTCCAAAAATATCTCCATCCACACTAAAATGACCAAAAACGCATATGGACATGCTGTAGAAGTTCTTCTACACTGGGCATGAGCACATTGGTGGAAATATTCTTGATGTAACTGTAATGGTAACTGCTGCCAGCCACTGGATTTATCGCAAAACTGTAGCAACCAATACATTATTTGCCTTTTGTTCATGTATGCTGCATTCAAATTGTATAAAATACAATTAAGATGCCTACAAACAACTAGTGCCATGGAAAGTAACTCTATGTTGGAAAATGGTTTTCTTCTGTGAAGCTTGACCAATCAGAGAATAAGATGTTGTAATGAGCAGAATCCAACCAGGGAAGGGCCACGTAATAAGCACAGTGCAACACCAAGCTAGTGATTTCAGCGGTATACAGCTCTGGGGAGCATCTTCAGAATACTGGGGTATTGTGGACAAACAGCAGAAACACAAGTTAATGGCTAAGTTTTTAAAGAAAAACATAGTAGTGTGGCTAGCCTTAGTCTAACCCTCAGCCGAGGCAAGGTTCTTTATTTCACCTTCTACAATTTCTCGTATTAGGAATTTGTTAGTTTTCGCATACCCCTTGGGGTCAGCCATTGTACAGCACCCCTGGAGCAATAGAAGGTTAAGGGCCTTGCTCAAGGGCCCAGCAGAGTAGGATCTCTTTTGGCAGTGACAGGGATTCGAACCGGCAAACATCGGGTTACCAGTGCAGATCCTTAGCCTCAGAGCCACCACTCCACCCTAATAATTTATTGTTTTGTTCTTTATTTCGCCTTATACAATTTTTCGTATTAGGAATTAAATAGGTACTCTTATCAGGCACACATATCCCCAGACAATATACCTCTAAGGATTATTATTATTACTGGAATATAGTTTTGAAATAACTGATTTTGTAAAAATTACACAATGATTTTTTATTATTGGACTGGAATGGATTTTTTACAATAGTCTAGGGCTGTGGCTATACAATTTATTTTAATTTTGTTAAGGCCCAATTTCCCTATTGTTTCACTTAACTTATCAATTTGAATAACTGAAACATAAATTATGCCGTCCAAGTTTATTTAATGAATGGTGAAATAATTCAGTAAACCACAGTAATATTTTTTCATTACATTGTCTGCAGTTGATTTTTTTTTTTTTATCTGCTGGCAGAACTAGTCATCAATCAATCTACCTTTTATTTTATATAATTCATTTTATTAGGAGCACAGTTAGAAAATGCTTTCTGAAATTCTGTAAAGAGTAAGTGAACACTAATTAGCAATAAAGAGCAAAGAGAAGAAAATTAACATTATAGCTACAAATGGCTTGACTAGACAGATTCTCCATTTAGAGGTAAGTGCATTATCTAAACAGCACTTCCATGTCTCTGAGTGACTAAGCTGGAAAACCACAGTAATCGGAATGCATAACCCCTCAGCTAAACTTAAAGTGAATCTGATAAAGAGCTGAGAGTGGAGTGTAATTAGAACGTGAACAGAGCTGCATACAAATATATTGTCAGGCAGTGACAGAGATCCACTGCGCCAGTTCCCATGCAGCACTTCCTTTTGGTGCTCACATCACAGTGAGACTACTGCTTTCTGTGGGCACAGATTTTACTTAACACTCCAGCTGGCTCTTTTTCTGAAGAAGTACCCAAAATCTTTTTGTTTGTGCACATTCCCTGTTTGAAGGGCTGGTAGAAATTTGGAAATGCCCTGCAATCCACATTCCTTGTGTACAGAATTTTCGGGTAAATGATCATTATCTAAAAAGTCAGTCTATTTGCATAATACTGTTATGATGGCAGGCTTTTCTTAAACCAGGTTCAGAAGTAGTCAGTTTCTACCTTTGTTAGAAAATGTAAAAGCTAGAGGTCAGCCATTTAGGATGAGCTTAAAAAATACAAGCTGGCTAATCCTTCAGTTTTGACTGAAATGTCCATATTGCTTTTGATGACTGGGAATTCTTCATATGTTGTACCTATAGACTATCATTCTGTCTTTCTGTGGAGGCAACTCCAGTGACATCCTGCATATTATCCAATGTGTACATATCCAGTGTAAATGTCTTAGTGTAATGCAAACCCTAAATCCAAATTTAGATAGATAGATGCATTCAGGAGTTACAGACATGGTGAAAAGAATGCAGCTTGCTGTGTTTTAGTGAAACGTGGCTAACGTCTATCATCCCAGATGCTAACGTGGAGCTACCCGGGTTTAGCACAGTTAGAGCGGACAGAGACGCAAGTACCTGTGGAAAGAAGAAAGGAGGAGGACTCGCTCTCTATGTCAATACAAAGTGGTGCAACTCAGGACATGTAAACGTTAAAATCTCCACTTGCTGCAGGGACATCAAACTGTTGGCCGTAAGTCTGCGCCCCTATTACTTGCCCAGAGAGTTTGGACACGTGATTGCTGTTATTGTTTACATCCCCCCTCAAGTGAACGCGGAGATGGCGAGTGACATCATCCATTCCGCAGTTGCTAAGTTACAAACGCAGCACCCTGAGGCACTTGTGCTAATCGCTGGAGACTTTAACCATGTAACGCTGGACAAAACATTACCTGCCTTCTCCCAGTATGTGGATTGTAACACTCGGGGAAACAGGACTATTGACCTACTATATGCAAACGTTAAAGACGCATACAGCGCCACCCCACTGCCTGCGCTTGGGAAAGCAGATCATAACCTGGTTCTGCTTCAGCCTCAATACAAACCAAGAGTGAGGGCGCTACCTACAACCACACGCTCATTCAGGAAGTGGTCCCCTGAGGCAGAGCAGGCTCTGAGAGACTGCTTTGGAACTACAGACTGGGATATATTGCTGAGATCACATAGTGAGAACATTGAAGAGGCTGTTGAATGCACAACTGATTACATCAACTTCTGTATGGACATTGTATTCCAGTAAGTATGCTGCTATGCTAACAACAAGCCATGGATTACAAGTGACATCAAGGGCCTTTTGAACCAGAAGAAAAGGGCTTTTAAAGGTGGTGATAAGCATGAGCTGAAGTGCGTGCAGAAGGAACTCCGAGTCCAGCTCAGGATCGCGAAAGAGCAGTACAGGAGAAAGCTGGAGCAGAAGTTGCAGAACAACAGTATGAAGGAAGTATGGGATGGGATGAAGATTATCACTGGCTGCAGCTCGAAGCGGTGTGCCGCCATCGAGACAGACGTGGAGAGAGCAAACCAAATGAACAACTTCTTTAATAGGTTTGATCACAGTAACCCACTCTCACCTCGGAGTACTGCATCCTCCAACCATCCTTCTGCTGATACCAGCATAGGTGAGACATCCCCACCCACAATTACAGCAGCCCATGTGAGCAGAGAGCTGAAAAGACTTTGTGCCAGCAAAGCAGCGGGTCCAGATGGTGTATCGCCATGACTGCTGAAGGCCTGTGCGTTGGAACTGGGGAGTCCTCTACAGCGCATCTTCAACCTGAGCCTGGAACAGGGAGAGTCCCAGGCTTTGGAAAACATCTTGTATCACTCCTGTCCCAAAGGTATCACGTCCTAGTGAGCTGAATGACTTCCGGCCTGTTGCTCTGACGTCACATCTGATGAAGACCATGGAGCGGCTGCTGCTTCACCACCTGAGGCCACAGGTCCGCCACGCCCTCGACCCTCTGCAGTTCGCATACCAGGAGAAGGTGGGAGCGGAGGATGCCATCATCTATATGCTTCATCGATCCCTCTCCCACCTGGACAGAGGCAGTGGTGCTGTAAGAATTATGTTTTGGACTTCTCTATTGCCTTCAACACCATCCAACCTCTGCTCCTTAGGGATAAGCTGACTGAGATGGGAGTAGACTCACACCTGGTGGCATGGATTGTGGACTATCTTACAGACAGACCTCAATATGTGCGTCTTGGGAACTGCAGGTCTGACATTGTGTGCAGCAATACAGGGGCACCGCAGGGGACTGTACTTTCTCCGGTCCTGTTCAGTCTATATACATCAGACTTCCAATATGACTCGGAGTCCTGCCACGTGCAAAAGTTAAGCTGATGACACTGCTATTGTGGGCTGCATCAGGAGTGGGCAGGAGGAGGAGTACAGAAAGTTAATCAAAGACTTTGTTAAATGGTGCGACTCAAACCACTTACACCTTAACACCAGCAAGACCAAGGAGCTGGTGGTGGATTTTAGGAGGCCCAGGCCCCTCATGGACCCTGTGATCATCAGAGGTGACTGTGTGCAGAGGGTGCAGACCTATAAATATCTGGGAGTGCAGCTGGATGACAAATTGGACTGGACTGCCAATACTGATGCTCTATGTAAGAAAGCTCAGAGCAGACTATACTTTCTGAGAAGGTTGGCATCCTTCAACATCTGCAGTAAGATGCTGCAGATGTTCTACCAGACGGTTGTGGCGAGTGCCCTCTTCTACGCGGTGGTGTGCTGAGGTGGCAGCATAAAGATGAAAGACGCCTCACGCCTGGACAAACTTGTTAAGAAGGCAGGCTCCATTGTAGGATTAAAGTTGGACAGTTAAACATCTGTGGCAGAGCGACGGGCACTAAGCAAACTCCTGTCAATCATGAAGAATCCACTGCATCCACTTAACGGGATCATCTCCAGGCAGAGGAGTAGCTTCAGTAGCAGACTTTTGTCACTGTCCTGTTCCACTGACAGACTGAGGAGATCGTTCCTCCCCCACACTATGCGACTCTTCAATTCCACCCGGGGGAGTAAATGCGAACATTAATTTTATTTTAATTCTTTTCATTTTTATTACTATTTAATTTAATATTGTTTCTTTGTATCAGTATAATGCTGCTGGATTATGTGAATTTCCCCTTGGGATTAATAAAGTATCTATCTATCTATCTATCTATCTATCTATCTATCTATCTATCTATCTAAAAGGGTGAGATGTCTCCTAAACGGTACTGTCATGCCTGAAAACTTGGGGTTCTTTTACCCGCTGTTCCAAAGAGAATGTCCCAAGAAGACACCTAGCCTCACCCATAGCATCCAGAGCAGGCTCCACCCTTTTCAGTCAAACATCATAAAAACTGGATGAGCCTCAGATGCTTGAGTTTCATTATGACCTAGGGATCATGAAGTACACAGCACCAGTGTGAAAGCAACAGTTAGTCCACGTGTGAGAATCTTTTGTTTTGGGCTGCTATAGCCAATATTTAAGTTATACCCTCATATGCCCTTTGGCTTTCAAGCATAATATTAAACAAGGATGCCCAGTTGTCACCCCAATTCTCCTTCCTTTGTAGTCTGTCTACCGGGTCACAACCCATAAAAGTAGGTTAGGACCTTTACTGACCAATCAAGAAAACAGCACCCAGTCCAGTTTACTTCAACTACTAACAAATACTTTTATTCTGTCTTGGCCCAAAAATGTACAAACTTGTTTTTAAAGTTTAAAGGATTAAAATATGCACCACAAGAGGGAGAAACTATGAAAAACCCTGGCTTGTGAACAAAAGCCAACCACTAATTTTTAAATGAAGAATTTATTAACAAAAAAAAAAAAAATAGAAAAACACAGCAAAATGCACAAAAGAGCAAAAAAGGTTGTGCCCAAAAATGGAATTCTACGCAACAAAATTCCAATATGTAAATCAACAGGCAATTTAATTAAACAAAGTAAAAATTTTAGAGATCAGTGTGAACAAATGAAAATCTAATACTTACAGAAAACCTCCAAAACAAATTCAATGAACTGTTGCTGATACCTTTCTCTGGAAGACCTAAAGAGCCAGAGCGAGAATCCAGCAGCATGACATCAGGGTGGCGCTGCCTCCAGGGGCTTCAGCCACAAAATTATTTAGGGTCTTTGTTCTTTGGAATTCCAAATTTATGCAGACCTTTTCTTGCACTTTAAGGCTAACTGGTTGAAACTGAATGACTGTCATGATTTTGTTCTAGAAAAAAAAAAAACCTGAGGATCTCCAATGCCCCCTAGCAGGACCCAGACTCAGAATACTTCAGTAAAACAAATGTGCATGAAACAATATGGAAAGAGCACTGCTTTGAAAATCCACACCACTTCCTAGTACCATACGACTTTTCAATAAGAAATATCGGAGATAATGATTAAGGTTTTTGATATACAGTATATCCTGTAACCTTTTTTTTTTTTTTTGGTGTAGATTTGTATTATCTAACTGCTTTACCTTAAACTTTCTTGTTTCTATTTGTCTGTTTTATCTCATTCTGAGAAGGCTAATTTCATGTTTTCTTGCGTAAACATGACTAAATAAAGAAACCTTAAAACCTTAAACCTTGCTTTTTAAGTGTCTGACTTGACAGGATTCCCTGGCCTTGCAAATGCCAAACATCACTTACGCACCAGCCTTCGTTCCAGTCGCTCTGCCTCTCGCCTCGTGTTGGAGTGTACCTTGCCTCCACATAGCTAGTGGTACCTGTTTCTTCAGCAGACATTATAATGTACAGATTTTTAAGGAGTAATGTTTGACATTTTTGAGAGAGAGCAGAGCTATGTGTGTTTTTGAGGGTAGCTGCTGACTGCCAGAGATATCACGGCCATGTGGTTTTCTCCACATGCGGAGGATGCTCTCCCGTCAGAGCTGAACTCGATCAGATACAGTGCCACCATTTGACATTGGAGCGTACCTACCTTCTGTTTGGCCAGAATTACATTTTTGAATTTTTTTTTATTTATTTTTAAAGTTTGTCCTGTTTCACTACTATGTGGGCGAAACCGTGGGGGTCAGCTAGTATAAAATAAACAGTGACTGACATACATGTTTAAGCATATTTAGAAGTATGTGTAATGTAGCTCATACTTTGATAAATGTGATCACATTAATGCACTGTTCTCTTAAGAGCTTTAATTTAAGTTAATTCAAATGACTTTGTTTTTATGTGACTAGCTGCTGCCAGCTGACCCATTTAACAATAAGGACTGAAGTTTTCCCACCCTCTGCAGCTAGCAGCTAACTAATAGGCCCATCAAACACGCAGGCCTATGGTGGACCGGAGAGGGGTTTACCAGTTTCTGTAGTAACAGTTTCCATTCCTGTTCCCAGGCCAGGGGAAGTCCAATCTGAAGACTCCACATCTACTATGCTCTGAACCTACAACTTCTACTCCAGCTGGAATAAAAAGGTAATTTGACCTACAGGTGTGACCAGGGACTAGAGTGTGTTAACTCCACACTAGTTTGGAGAACCCTATCTTTCCTTACTTTACTTTGAATTTGGATTCTTTTTTCTTTCCCTACCTTTTTCTGTGTATTAATGGGGCTTTTCAGCATGGAACCCTACCTCTCTGTAATCCCTTTAATACTCATCAGCACTGTACGATACAATACAATACAATTTATTTTTGTATAGCCCAAAATAACACAAGAAGTGCTGCAATGGGCTTTAACAGGCCCTGCATATTGATTGCCCCCCAGCCTTGACTCTCTAAGAAGACAAGGAAAAACTCCCAAAAAAAATCTTTGTAGGGAAAAATACCAGGTAGGTTGGGCATGCAGTGGGTGTCAAAAGGAAGGGGGTCAATACAATACAATACACAGAACAGAACAAATCCTCAATACTGTATAAAAATAAAAATGTGACAAGTACATAGCATAAATTAACAGTAGATGATATCACATAGTATGATTTAGATTTGTTTAGAGTCCTCGCGACCTCAGCCATCAAGCTGCCTCCCCCATTTGGCCATTCCACAACTGAAACAGTACTGGGCCAGCCAATCCGATGAAAGGACCCTTCTACCCCCATGATTCCTGCAATCGTCCATCAGGGATGACTTTACCTTAGACAGGCAAAACAGCCTGGCAGGTGAGCCGTGGCACCATGTGCCACATTTGAGTACAGAGAAGAGAAACAGAATAGGTGAGGGTTAGTAACAAAGTCTAACTGTCATATTACTTATGTTTCAGTGCTAATGACTAACAACAGAGATGCAGTCTGTACAGTTAATCAGCAGCTCTAGTCAGGATATGCTAAAATGAAGTAGTGAGTCTTCAGCCGGGATTTAAAAGCTGAGACCAAAGGGGCATCTCTTATAGTAACAAGCAGACCATTCCACAGTATAGGGGCCCTGTAACTAAAAGCTCGACCTCCCACTGTTATTTTATTAGTCCTTGGAATCATAAGCAGACTGTCATCTTGAGATCTTAATGTGCGCTCTGGTTTGTAAGTTGTGATAAGTTCAGACAAGTAAGCCGGACCTTGGCCATTTAATGCTTTATATGTTAAAAGGAGGATTTTGAAATCTGCCCTAAACTTAACCGGGAGGCAGTGTAAGGATTTAAGAACTGGAGTTATGTGTTCGCATTTTCTTGTTCTTGTAATAATTCTTGCAGCAGCATTTTGGATTAACTGGAGGCTGTATAAAGAACAGTTTGAACATCCAGTGAACACCGCCTTGCAGTAGTCAATCCTACTTGAAATAAATGCATGAATTAATTTCTCAGAGTCCTCTTTATTTTGAAAGCACCTTAATTTCCCAACATTCTTAAGATGGAATAAACATGATTTGGACAACTTTGTAATATGCACCTTAAATGACATGATAGAGTCAAAGATAACTCTGCAGGCTGATTCAGTAAAATTAATGGTGATTCCAACTGAGTTAAATGATGACAAAATATTGTTGTGATCAGCGTCATTCCCTCCAACAATTAACATCTCTGTTTTATCTGTATTTAAAGACAAGTAGTTCTCATTCATCCACTACTTTAATTCACTAACACAACTAATTAAAGACAACATTGGAGAAACTTCATTTGATCTAAATGAAAGGTACAACTGGGTGTCATCTGCATACAAGTGAAAATTAACATTATGTTTCCTAAAGATAGATAGATAGATAGATAGATAGATAGATAGATAGATAGATAGATAGATAGATAGATAGATAGATAGATAGATAGATAGATAGATAGATAGATCCCAGTGGAAGCATGTAAAGTGAAAACAGTAAAGGTCCCAGTACTGAGCCCTGCGGGACACCATATTTAACTTCTGTGTATAATGATAGAGTGCTGTCAGCACATTTCTGTACATATTGGAACTGATTTGATAAATAAGAACTAAACCAAGCGAGCACAGTGCCTGTAAGACCAACATCATTTTCTAGCCTGTGCAGTAAAATAGCATGGTCAATGGTGTCAAATGCTTCACTTAAGTCTACCAACATAATTACAGTGGATTTTCCTTCGTCAGAGGATATCAGAATGTTGTTTACAACCCGTGTTAGTGCAGTTTCTGTACTATGACCAGTGCGGGAACCAGACTGGAATTTCTCAAATAAATTGTAATGCATAAGGTGTGACTGAAGCTGACTGGCGAAAGGGTAAATTTGAAATAGGCCTATAATTATTAAATATGTGTGGGTCTAGGTCTGACTTTTTAACACTAGAATTACCAGAGCCTACGAAAAAACTCGTAATTCCGTCCCACCTTAAATTGCTTCTTAAATCACTTCACACCTCTCCGCCAGCGTCCTTTGTCTTCTAAATGTGCTGATAAAGAGAAGCTTGGAGCAGCCAGCTATTCCATCCCCCCACCAATTTAGAACGTGCACGAACTTCTCTCAGCTCATACCTTGATTAAGTATCTGGGAGTGAAGTGGAGTTTTAGAGTGGAAATAATAGATCGTTATTTGGAACACACGCATTTCATGTCTGTTCCGTTTCTACAGTAATCTGTGTATGCCTACATTTTGTCATCTACTAGTAGAATATAAAAAACGTTTCTGTTTTAACAATGTGGTTAAAATTGGGCAGACTTAAAAATAAAGTGGTAGTTTAAGTACTTTAAGTACATTTTCAGAATAGTATTGTCTTTAAATAATAATAACCAAAATTTCAACATAAAGTGCAGTTTTTCTTCTTAAAAAAATAAGTCAGAAACATAAAAGGTAATTTGACCAACTTAATCTTTAAACTCTGAGTAACCTTAGCCAAAATTATTCTGTACATTAGGCTAAAACAGTGTGATCATTGAACATTTTGTAATTAGATGTAATTAGAATTACTAACGGTCACGGAAGTCCAATGATCCCCAGTAAGAGCCACAAAGTCCGCTTTCTGTAATGCATCTAATTTTGCTTGCTTTTCAGTGTGCACAAAACCATGCTTTTATCAAGGCTTCGCTCGGGTAGTCGAAATGATCAGTCGTAGGAACGCGCTTTATTCCGACTCTAACATTTTTGTAGCTGTGATGTGTGCATCAGTGTAATGGATGTACCAGGAAATCATGCATTGACAAAAGTTCCCGTTTGCGTGGAATTGAAAGTGTGATTAAATGTGTTATTTTTTTAATGCGTTATGGAGTACATGCATCGAAGCTTCTCAGCTGTGCTTGTGCTAAGAAAGGGAAACATTTTAAAAATAACGTAACATGATTCTGCGTTAACCGAATATTTTTTCATACGTCCCAAACCAAGGAGATCTGAAGGTAAAATGAATCGGGTAGCGCGCGTACATACTCAGTGCATCCCCTCTCGGGAATCGAACCTCGAATGTCGGCGTTAGAGGCGAAGACTCTACAATTGCGCCTGGCGTGTGGCTTGTCTATGCGAGAGTATGTACTGTAGATCGGGGTATATATAAACATTTATTTATATACCCGCGTATCGCAGTGGAGAAGTAGAAGTTATGAAAAAGAAAAGGGAACATTTTAAAAATAACGTAACATGATTGTCAATATACAGTAATTGTTTTGTGAGTGTTATTGAATGTTGCTGTCATCAAGGATTTGATTATCATTATTTTTTTTCAATCAGGGTCGTATTTGTACGATGTGTTGTGTTCAAGTTACATTCCATGTTTGTCAATCGTTGTAAAGATAAGAGGTTTCATTCATCGATTAGTTTCTTACTGCATCAATAAACAGCTCGTCTTCCTCTTTATCTGAGATGTGACAAACTGCATGCACGGGTTTTTTTTACACTGTCTTCCTTTAGCGGGACATGCACTTTTTCCACCGTGTGCTTTGTTTCCGCAGTAGCTGCACTTATGAATATGATTGTATGTATAAGACGCTTCATATTTTTTTGCTGCCGTCTCAATTGTGTAATTCGGTTTTTGTTCAGCACTCTTTGGAACTGTTGCTTTTTGTCTGTGCACTGCGTCAGTTCACGTGAGCCGCTTGGTGTTCTTGCATCGAAGGTTCCCAGCTGTGCTGGTGCCATCTCGTGTAATGTCAGCTAAGACCCAGCACTTAAAAGTTTCTCTCGCAGTTTCAATGAGTTTGTGCCAAACACCACCCTGACCATCTCATCTTCCTCTGCATAAGCACAGTCCTTCACACGTGAATATTTACCGGCAGTGTTTGTATTGGATTGCCGCTGATGGACTGGCCTTATATGGGCAGGCACTAAATTACAACCGCTAGTGGCAGCCTGTCTATGAACTTAATTTAATATAAACTTACGGTTCACGCCGTGCTTTGTTTCCGCAGTAGCTGTACTTATGAATATGCTTGTATGTATAAGACGCTTCATATTTTTTTGCTGCCTTCTCAATTGTGTAATTGGTTTTGTTCAGCACTCTTTGGAACTGTTGCTTTTGTCTGCGCATTCGTCCAGTTCACGTGAGCCGCTTGGTGTTCTTGCATCGAAGGTTCCCAGCTGTACTGGTGCCATCTCGTGTAATGTCAGCTAAGACCTGGCACTTAAAAGTTTCTCTCGCAGTTTCGCCGAGTTTGTGCCAAACACCACCCTGACCATCTCATCTTCCTCTGCATAAGCTCAGTCCTTCACACATGAATATTTAGCGGCAGTGTTTGTATTGGATTGCCGCTGATGGACGGCCTTATATGGGCAGGCACTAAATTACAAACGCTAGTGGCAGCCTGTCTATGAACTTAATTTAATATAAACTTACGGTTCACGCCGTGCTTTGTTTCCGCAGTAGCTGTACTTATGAATATGCTTGTATGCATCATTTGCTTCATAATGTTTTTCTGCCTTCTCAATTGTGAAATGGTGTTTTGTGCTCATCGCTGTTTGGAGTTCTTCCTTGTTCTCTACGTACTTACGTAGGAGGTGTGATGATGTCACACGAAACTCCGCCCCCCACGGCCATCTCCAACTCAACTCCATTTCATTATATGGAGAAAAATAGCTTCCAGTTATGACCCTTACACGTAGAATTTCGAAATTAAACCTGCCCAACTTTTGTAAGTAAGCCATAAGGAATAAGCCTGCCAAATTTCAGCCTTCTACCTACACGGGAAGTTGGAGAATTAGTGATGAGTCAGTGAGTGAATGAGTGAGTGAGGGCTTTGCCTTATATTAGTATAGATCACTGAAGAAAAACAAATCAGATTAGGGTACAACGCTGACACAACCAATTGGGTGGTGCAGTGGTCAGAACTGTGCTTCCTAGATTTACTGTTTTGAGTAATGAACTGCTTTTATTGTTACATTATAGAATAAAAATATTTGATTTGAGTCTGTAACAGCGGGTGTAAATTTATGGTACTTGTAATTGTTAGCGTTTTTTTTTTTTATTCAGTTTTATTCTCTCAGTCACGTTCACACTCCCCACAATCTGACACTAATGTTTTCAAATAAAGACGTGCTATAACAGAGGTGAACTTGGATGAGGATGACGGTTCTGCATTAAAGAAAGAGAACAGAACCCCTCCCCGCAAGAAACGTCCACTCACACATAAGAAAAACACAGCTACACCAGGCGTAAAGGCAAAAGATGGTACTGTTTGGATGCAGCAAGAGGTTGTGATTTTGTTTTGTGATGGACTTTATATGAAAAACATTTATATGTTACTTATATAAACGCCACATTGAATGTTGTTTACCTATATTTATTTACTTATCTTTCTACAGCATAAAGTCACAAGTAGACTGCAAAGCTTCCTGTTTTTGATCAACACAGGCATGCTGACAAAGTACATGTGCAATGCCACTCCTTATTTAGGAAAAGATCAGTTACAAAAAGTGTGACGTCAGATTCCACCTGCAGCTATAGATACTTAAGTACGCAAGCAAATCACCACGCTAGTGTTTAGATCTGTCAGTGCCATGCTCATGGTGTATGTGCCCTAAAAGAAGACATCTTACTGCATTCTCAATACCATTGCTCAGGTACTGAAGACATAATAGAGCCCAATGGTGGCCAATGCTGTACAATAGCAAATAATATAAAAAACATCTAAGGAAAAAGGAAAAGAAAATCTTGTGTAACTTGTGTCACATGATCCACAAGTCCATTTGTGTACTAAAATCTCCAAAATACATACATATTTTGCTAAAATATTATTAATGGTTACTTTTGGAAAAGTCAATGTGCATCATAAACAGGAAAGGCATTCCCATAATACTAATATAATGATACTGTGCAGCACTCATGACCAATGAATGGGGGAAGAGGCTTATCTACAGTAAGAATGTATAAATTCTTGCTGTGAACATCAGCAGAGCAAATTTAGGGAATGGTTACCCTAAACATGATTATGATGTCACCTGCCTTATTAGTGGTGCTATTATTCTGGACTTTTACTACATCTTGATAAAAGACACTATTCAGTACTCCACCCCCACCTGGGACAATCTGATCACCTGTCAATATTTACCTACTGCCAGCTTACAAGCAGAAAGTGATATGCAAGGTAAACATTTTTTAGTGCTAGACTAAAGAGGCAGGGGGAAAACTGCAGGAATGCTTTGACTGTGTAAACTGAAATACGTTTGCTTAGAGGATCATCATGAGATCTGGTTTAGTATGTGTGCCTATAAAAACAAATCCAATCTTTTCTAATAAGACACCTCTCTCTCTCTCTCTCTCATTTCTCCTAGGGCACGAAGTAGAAAATGGCCGACAGTGGGGTAACTCGCGTTGAAATCGTAATTGAGGAACTCCAAGCACTTGATGAACAGATTCAGAAACTCCTGTCCCGACGGAAATACCTGAGAAATCTGAAGGCCCGGCTGTTGGATAAACCGTCCTTGCCATCTGGAATCCGCGAAACATCAACCCAGCGTTGTGCCGACCTCACCCAGCGTCTCGTAGGGGCGGCGCTGCTGACCTCGGTGGATTTCAGCTATGCAGGCGGGGGTTCAAGGCCAGAGCACCTCCATCGGCACAGGCGAGCATTTTATCTCAGAACCGGTTTGACCCTCTCCACGTCCCCATTTCGCCTTCAGCACCTGGTGATGTATTAGTGGTAGGTGATTCTATCGTTAGAAACCTTAATGTCGCATGCCCTAATGCAAAATCGTTTGTTTCTTGTTTTCCTGGTGCTCGTGTCCGAGATGTAATGAAACGTGCGCCAGCAGTCTACGAGAAACACAAGGAGAGGGCAGTTGGATCAATCGTCTTGCATGCGGTAAGCGATATAAGGCACCGACAATCAGAAATCCTGAAGGCTGACTTCGCAGCTTTGATTAAAGACACGAAGGAGAGGACCCCATCGGCAAAGATCTTCGTTTCGGGTCCACTACCTCTCGTCAGACGATCCAACGAGTACTACAGTCGTCTGCTAGGGTTGAACAACTGGCTACAGGGTTTCTGCAAGAAGAAGGATGTCGGTTTCATCAACAATTGGAATCTCTTTTGGAAAGGCGCGTCTCTTCAAGCGTGATGGCCTGCATCCGAACAGTTTCGGCCGGGTCCTCTCCGAAAACATATCGAAGGTAATTCGTTTTCTTGACTATCTATCTCTGCTCTTAACCCCTTCGAAATAATACTGCTGTGCCAGGACATGATGAATGTTTAATAGAGTCTTCCGTTAAAGTGCACACCATTAATACTGTAATAAGCAATCTCAATGCACGTAGAAAACCTAGGAAATACGGCATAAACTCCAATAATCTAATTAAAATCACTATTTTAGAGGAACAATGTATTAAAACTATAAAACAGATCACAGATTAAACAAAAATACACACAGAGCGGCTAATAATAATAATTTAGTTCCTATTCCAAATAACAATAAGCACATAGTACTCATCTCTGCACCTCCGAAACATTAAATATGGCACTATTAAATGTTAGAGCTTTAACTAACAAAACGTTTTTTATCAACGATCTTATTAGTGATAAAAATAGATCTTATTGCACTAAATGAAACATGGCTGAATTCAGATGCGCGCAGTTTTAATCGAATCTGCCTCCGGATTACAGTTTTACTCATGCAAACCGCCAGGGAAAAGGGGCGGATTGGCTAACATTTACTCGAGCGATTAAAATGTAAAGATGTCAGTTTTGGTAAGTTCAAGTCCTTTGAGTATCTCGCCGTTGTTATTCATGGAGATTCTCAAGTTCTAGTACTATCCGTGTATAGACCTCCTAAATATAACGCGTCGTTTTTTGAGGAATTCTCTGACTTAATGTCAATTTTAATTACTAACTATGACACACTCCTAATAGTTGGCGACTTTAATTTTCATATAGATAATCAGTGTGATCTAAAAGTAAAAGAATTTATGAACCTCCTGGATTCTTTTGATTTGAGACAACTCATAAATCAGCCTACACATAAAGCAGGTCATACATTAGACTTAGTGATTACTAAAGGACTGAAAGTTGATATAAAACAGATCATTGATATTGGTCTATCAGACCATTTTCTTCTACTTTTAATATAGAAATAATGATAAAAACACTCATGAGAAGCATATTGTTAAAAACGCTTCTTTGATTCGCAGCAGCTTTAAAACTTACAAACATTTTAAGCAATCAGTCCGTTTATAGTGCCAGCTATAATAGCGAGGACAATGTAAATAGTAAGGTGGAAAGATTTAATTCTAAAGTGAGAGCTGCTGTTGACATAGTTGCACCTGAAAAGACAGTGAAAAAATCTTCTAGCATTGTATACCATGGAAGACCCAAAGAGTGTCTGATTTAAAGAGAACATGCCGTAGAGCTGAGCGTCAATGGAGGAAGACTAAACTTACTATCCACCACGAAATATTAAAAGTCAAAATAACAGAATACAATCACACTGTCCGTCTTGAGAGACGCTGCTATTTCTCAAGATTATAAATAACAATGCTAGTAATCCCAGAGTCTTATTTTCAACAATTGATCGCCTACTAAACCCAGGTAGCTCAAAGGAATGCCTCCTAAGTGCTTCCAGTGAAACCTGTGAGGCTGTCGCTGTATTTTCAATCAAAAATTAATGATATTAGAAATAACATAGTATATCTCCCCAACACTAAGGATCCCCTAAACCCCAACATCCTGTTATAAACAAACTAAACTCTTTCACTAGGATAGATTTACCTGATTTACAAAAAATAATCTCAATTAAAACCCTCCACCTCGTCCTTGACCCGATACCAACAAGGTTTTTCAAAGAAGTATCAGGCGTGCTAATTGATAATGTTCTGACATAGTAAATTCGTCACTAGATACTGGGGTCTTCCCAGACTGTCTTAAGACTGCTGTAGTTAAACCCCTACTTAAGAAACATAATCTTGACCCCTCAGCTCTTGAAAATTTTAGACCCATCTCTAACCTGCCTTCTTAAGTAAAGTTCTGAGAAAGCAGTCATTATGCAGTTAAATGACCACCTAAATAAACATGCTATTCTTGATAAATTTCAGTCAGGTTTTAGAACAAATCACAGCACAGAAACTGCACTCGTTAAAGTAGTAAATGACTTGCGGGTAAATGCAGACAGAGGCCATTTATCTGTTCTCATCCTCTTAGATCTGAGTGCTGCATTTGACACCATTGATCACAACATTCTTAGAAATCGCCTTAGTCAATGGGTGGGCCTCTCTGGCAGTGTCTTAAATTGGTTTGAATCCTACCTGACAGGGAGAAAATATTTTGTTAGTTGTGGGAATTACAACTCGAAGACACATGATATCCAATATGGTGTTCCACAAGGCTCTATCCTGGGTCCGCTGTTATTCTCAATCTACATGCTTCCGTTAGGTCAGATTATCTCAGGGCACAACGTGAGCTACCACAGCTATGCTGATGACACACAGCTGTACTTATCAATAGCACCTGATGACCCTGATTCTATTGATTCACTAACACAATGTCTGACTAGTATCTCAGAATGGATGAATAGTAATTTTCTCAAGTTAAATAAAGAAAACTGAAATTTTAGTGATCAGCAATAATGGATACAATGAGGCTATTAGAAATAAACTGGATACATTAGGATTAAAAGTCAAGACGGAGGTAAAAAGCTTAGGGGTGATTGTTGACTGTAATCTGAATTTTAAATCACATATTAATCAGATCATTAGGACAGCATTTTTCACTTAAGAAACATAAGTAAAGTTAGACCTCTTATATCACTGAAAGATGCTGAGAAATTAGTTCGCGCGTTTGTTTTCAGTCGACTAGATTACTGTAATGCACTCCTCTCAGGACTACCCAAAAAGATATAAATCGTTTGCAACTAGTGCAGAATGCAGCTGCTAGAATCCTAACTAGGAAAAGAAAATCAGAACACATTTTCCAGTTTTGATGTCACTACACTGGTTACCTGTGTCATTCAGAATTGACTTTAAAATTCTGCTTATGGTTTATAAAGCCTTAAATAATCTCGCCCCATCTTATATATCGGAATGTCTGACACCTTATATTCCAAATCGTAACCTCAGATCCTCAAATGAGTGTCTCCTTAGAATTCCAAGAACAAAACTTAAAAGAAGTGGTGAGGCGGCCTTCTGCTGTTATGCACCTAAAATCTGGAATAGCCTGCCAATAGGAATTCGCCAGGCTGATACAGTAGAGCACTTTAAAACACTGCTGAAAACACATTACTTTAACATGGCCTTTTATAACTTCATTTTAATCGTAATTTAACTTAATCCTGATACTCTGTATGTTCAATTCATCATAATAACTATTCATGGTGGCTCTAAAATCGGTACTGACCCCTACTCTCTTTTCTGTTTCTTTTTCCGGTTTCTTTGTGGTGGTGGCCTGCGCCACCTCCACCTACTCAAAGCTTCATGATGCTCCAACAATGATGGACGGATTAAAAGGAAGAAGTCTACGTGACCATCATCATCATCAAGCCCTTCCGTGAGAACCCTAAATCCAAAGAGGACTGTTTCATTTATGTTAGGTAGAATGCCCAGAGGGGACTGGGCGGTCTCATGGTCTGGAATCCCTACAGATTTTATTTTTCTCCAGCCGTCTGGAGTTTTTGTTTTTCTGTCCCCTGGCCATTTAACCTTACTCTTATTCGATGTTAATGTTGATTTATTTTGTTTTATAATTATGTCTTTCATTTTTCTATTCTTTAATATGTAAAGCACTTTGAGCTACTGTTTGTATGAAAATGTGCTATATAAATAAATGTTGTTGTTGTTGTTATCAAGATATAGTATTCCTAATTATACCGCTAAGCATTTACCACTATTGTACCAGCAAAGCTGACCACCAAACTCCTCAACTCTTAATGTAACCCTCTGCAACTAAACATTGCACTTTTTAAATAGCAGACCTCAGCACATGGAGACTGGCAACATCACATCCTCCAGAGCTGATCACCAACAATAAAGAGTCACCTTACAGAGAAGAGGTTAACTCTAGGTCAGGGATCTCAAACTCCAGTCCTAGGGGGCTGCAGTGGCTGCAGGTTTTCATTCTAACCCTTTTCTTATTTGTTTTTGTTGCTAATTTACTTCTTCTGAAATAATTTTAATTGACTTGTTTTTAAGATTTGTTCCACGGAATTTCTTTACCATTCCTCAGAAGTGAAATGTGAAGAGAGTGAGCCAGCAGAAGACCAGCTAAGTCAGGTTCTCAGACTCCAACCAGTTGCTTAATTAGGCACTGAGTCTTGTTAATTAAACCCGTCCTTTAATTCCATGGCTTCTTGCTGCTCTCATTGTGCAATAGCAGACTTTTTCAAAATTATTAATTTAATTTAATTTTCTAAGATGTTTTAGGGACCTGAGCAAATCAACATTTCTGAGACCTCCACCTTTTTTATTTCCAGATATTGTATGATGGTCACAATGTGCTGTTCATGTTTTGGTTCATTTTGTATCTTATTATTTTTTGGCGGCTAATAAAGGAAAAAGAAACAATTAAGGGGTCTGAGTCTTCAAGAGCAAGTCAATTCAAATTAATTCAAAAGAACTTAATTAGGAGCAAAAACAGGTCACTAATTAAGAAAAGGGTTAGAATGAAAACCTGCAGCCATTGCAGCCCTCTAGGGCTGGAGTTTGAGATCCCTGTTCTACCTGCTGACACAGTGTTGCCTCAGTTTTAGTGTAAAAAAACCAAACAAACAAGATGCTGGCCACAGATTTAAGTAAACTGAAAGCAAAATAAATACTGTTCAGATGATGTGCAGCTTTAAAATTCTTGGTCTGACCATCACAGATGAACTTAAGTGGGCACAACACAGTTCAGCTGTTGTCAAAAAGGCTCACCAGTGCCTTGGAGGGCAGCTTGCATTTCTCCATCTGTTCTCACGAACTTCTATAGATGCACAATGAAATCCTCACTTGCTGCAACACATCCTGGTATGGCACCTAATCAGCTCAAGACTGTAAAGCCCTGCAGAAAGTGGTGAAGGCAGCACAGAATATTACTGGCACCCAGATGCCTTCTGTTCAGAAGATACTATATGAAACACTTGCTGCCTTAGAAAGGAAAGCAAGACCATTAAAGCCAGTTATCATTCATAGTTAGTTGCTTTTCTCAGTTCTCTCTTTTGTCAGGTGATACTGGACCTTTGGCACTTACACCACTAGATTCAAAGCAAGTTCCTTTCTACAGGTTATAAGGCTACTAAACAGTTAGCCATAGTAACAAACACAGTGTGTGCGCTTATCACAATGACAAATACAATAACCTAATAACAAATACTGAACGTCTTATTGACATATATTGCATACTAGCTGTTCTACCCATCTAAAACAGGTTCAAATCTAAATAATCAACCTAGACCTCAGCATTCACTTTTGCAGTGCACCATCTATTGAAATCCATCCATCCATTATCCAACCCACTACATCCTAGGAACATGGGGGTCTGCTGGAGCCAATCCCAGCCAACACAGGGCACAAGGCAGGAAACAAACCCCAGGCAGGACACCAGCCCACCGCAGGGCATACACACACACACTAGGGACAGTTTAGAATCTCCAATGCACCTAACCTACCTTGTCTTTGGACTGTGGGAGGAAACCAGAGCACCCAGAGGAAACCCACGCAGACATGGGGAAAACATGCAAACTCCACGCAGGGAGGACCCGGGAAGCAAACCCAGGTCTCCTAATTGCAAGGCAGCAGCACTACCACTGCACCACTGTACTGCCCATCTATTGAAATGTATTTTGTAATTCATGTAGTAATAAAATGCATTGTATTTGTCATGTAGTAATAAAATGCATTACTGAAAATGTTTGCAATGTGCCATCTGTTGGAATGACAAATGCATAGCAACCAGAAAGACACATAGTCACCTATCATTTTATTAAGGTGGAAAGTTACAAATATGTTGCAATCTATGTATATTTTTAGTGTCTTTTGTTGGTAGTGTACCACTGCTGCTATTTTGAGGAGATATGAAAAAAGAATTTTAATTGTGCTAAGTACATGACAATAAACTTGAACATTTGCATATGTATATACATATATATACATATGCATGTCCATATAGCTGTTTATTTTGATATTTGGAACACTGCATTAATCCCTGAGAGGAAATTGTCATTTTGCATGACCTTTGGGGGTCAAAGTGTAGAGTCAGTCATTGTACAACACCCCTAAAGCAATTTTCAGGTTAACGGCCTTGCTCAAGAGCCGAATGGAATAGGTTCCCTTCTGGCAGTAATGGGATTTGAACTGGCCAGCACAGATCCTTGGCCTGAGAGCCATCACTCCACCACCATTACAGACACGTGTGCATGTATGTATTACACTGATTTTAGCACATGCTTATGCATGTTTGGCAGTATGTACCAGCTTTTGTGTGCATATATGTTTTTATATGGCTCTGCATGTGTCTGCGCCATGTCTATTTGTCTGTATATGGATAAAGAGAATAAAATAGTTTTTAGTTAAATCTATCAGAGGAAAATGATTTTCATTCACTGAGGCAAATGATTTTCAAGTCATTAAATTGCAAAGAGCAATATTTTTTCTTTTTGTTTATGGAGTGGAATGGTGGGGTGAGTAGAGGAGCTTCAGCTGACTATGGTTTTGGCGCCTCCATGTGGAATTTATTCATACTGAATATATTTTTGGCAAAAGCTGATTTATTTTACTTACTTTGTTCTTTGTTTAGTCACATGAAGAGAAGGTAACTTTATATTGATTCCATTATTTCTGGTATAACAGTATATTTAGATGTTTGTTTGATAAGTTAGTTAGTGACTTAATTTATTTTTTTATGCTTTTTACTGTTGGGAGTAGTGAAGATAAGGTTAGGTAGACTTTTTTATCTGGGAGGAAAATTTGTTTTCGGTAGGAAAGTACAAAAAAGATTATGGATTAAAGAATCTATCTAATCATTTGTGAAGGAGCATATTCATCTGAATGGCAGCAGGAGGGTCTGGATTGACAGATAAGATTTTCTCTATTCATATTCACATTCGCCATTGGACTGGACATACTCTGATTAATCTCACATCGAGTGGTTATTACTATTATTTTTTTGTTTTGTAAACATTTGTTATTGATTTTTAAGAAAAACAGGAACAGACAAATGAAAAATGTTACAAATATCAAAAAGACAGAAAAAAAGTCCCCAGCCCATACAGAACACTGCCTGAACCCACACATCAAGTGTGTAATAAACAGCCAGCTATTTAATTTGAGTTGACCTGCAGGAGAGTGAGATCTGACAAAACTGACCTGAGATGGATTAAATAATAAAATATGATCAGTCTGAGGAGCGCATAGCATTCTAGTGACAGCGTCAGTAGTTGTGATCTGAAGACTGCTTTTAATTCTCATTGTTCTTTAAAAACTCCCATCTTTATCAGCCTCTCCTGTACTTATAATTCATGAAATGTGATGCCAGCTTTAACAACAGGTCTGCCACTTCAAACTGCCGTCATTTAGTTGGCAGAAGAGATAACAATTGTGTTATGAGAAAGCAGTATGCTGACTTTCTGTCAGTGATCGTATCAGCCTGAGTGAACATGAAATGTTAACATGCAAATCCTCAGTGGCATTCAGTGTGATCAAATCAAGCAGCATTCAAGAGTAACGAGATATGAGAAACAAAAGCATCTTGTAAAGTGATACTGCAGAGCAAAGCAGAAATGCAGCTGGAAAACAGTGCCATTGCGGCAGCCTACTTGGTATTAGATTCTTCTGTAGCCTTTAAAGGTCTTCACATCAACAAGCATTAACAGCAGAACAAAGAGATTAAACTAGAGCTCACTCAGAGGCAGGTTTAGGAAAAAACAAGGCATTTCTTTTACAGTTTAAAACACTCCCTTCAAACATTGATTGTAAATGCTTGCGCCCTTCACTATTTGTGCCACTTTAATTTCCCTCAGTGAGCTTTATTTACTTAAAATCTAAACCTGTCAAGTCTCTTTGTACTGCAGTGTAATTATTTTGTAGTCTGTGCCAGGTCCATCTCAGTATCCTATGACGTGACCAATAGCCAGTTAAGTAGCTAAGGCAGTGGTTTGATAGTGTGGAGGATTGCAGAAAGCTACCCAAGATGGCAAAGGGCAGTTTAAGTGCAAGGTACAGACCCGAGAAGGAAAGTAACATGTCCAGTGGTAACAGTAGAAGTGCATCTCCATATACCAGTGTAGAAGAATTAGGCTGCACATGTGTAGTGGGCTTATTGGAAGTCTTCGGAGATACTGGGAGAAGAAAGTAGAAAATAGACTGGCACATTTACAGTAAAATATCAGCACAATGTCCTTTATTTTCCAACCCTTCTTATTCTGTTACAGGGTCTCAGTGAGCCAGGGACTATTCTGGAAATATCAGGGGCAAGACAGGCACCAAATCTGCATGTGGTGAAAGTCTAAACATGGAAAACTCAATCACACAGCCATATTGGGCCAAGTAAAAGTTGTCAATGAACCTAACCTGCTTATCATTGCAATACAGAAGGAAAATCAGAGCATACAGGGAAAGATCCACACAGTGACTTGACCCAAACGTCGAGAACTGTGAGGCAACAGTAGTAATGACTATGCTGCCATGCTGCCCTATTAGGAAATTAGAGCAAAAATAAGTTTCCTTAAACCTGAAATTAGGATATTGATTTCAAAGGAGGTATTCTTACCTCTCCAAAAAACAATCAAACTGCACTCATAACCCCAACAATCTATTCCAGCACAATTAATTCTGGAGTTTGGTTTTCTCATATATTATATAGCTTTGTCCTTGGTAACCAGAGGTCTACATTGACAGTGGCTTCAGAAAATATTTAGACCCTTTCACTTTCTGCACACTTTATTTAATTTTAAATGAATAAATCTGCCCATTAATACCCTATAATGACAAAATTAAAGCATGTTTTAAAAAAGGTTTACAAATTTATTAAAAAAATTAAATCTGAAATCTCTCATTCGTATTAGCATTCAGATCTTAATTCAAAACAATTCTGAGTGTTCTTGGGAAAGTGTCTACAAGATATGCACTCCTGGACTTGAGCAGATTATACCAGTTTTTCTGCCAGATCCTCTCAAGCAATGTTAGATCGGATGGGAAGTATCTGTAAACTGCCATTGCTAGGTCTCTCAAAGCATATTCTGTGGGGTTTAAGTCTGGGCTTTGGCTGAACCACTTAAGAACAGTCAGAAGCTTGTCCCAAAGGCACTCTCACATTGTCTTGGCTGTATATTTTGAGTCATCGTCATGCAGAAAGATGAAGCTCTGTCAAGGTCTGAGGCTGTGTGCACTCTAGAGCAGATTTTCTCCATGGACCTCTCTGTATTTGGCCATATTCATGCTTCCCTCAGTTCCACCAGTCCCCCACAGCATAATGCAGGTGATGAGCACTGCCTGGTCCTTACCAGACATAGTGCATGGAGTTTAACCCAGATAAGTCCATTTTTGTCTTATTTGCCCAGAGGGGACTGGGCGGTCTCTTGGTCTGGAATCCCTATAGATTTTATTTTTTTTCTCCAGCCTTTGGAGTTTTTTTTTTGTTTGTTTTTTCTGTCCACCCTGGCCATCGGACCTTACTTATTCTATGTTAATTAATGTTGACTTATGTTTATTTTTTATTGTGTCTTCTATTTTTCTATTCTTCATTTTGTAAAGCACTTTGAGCTACATTTTTTTGCATGGAAATGTGCTATATAAATAAACGTTGTTGTTGTTGTTATCAGACCAGAGAATCTTTTTCCTAATATCCACAGAGTCCTTTAAATGCTGGAGTCAGCCACTGTACAATAACTGCCTGATAGATGGAGTGCCATTGAATTCTTGGTCAACTCCCTGACCAAGGTGCTTCTTGCTCAGTTACTCAGTTTAGTCTAGTGAGAAGTCAAGCAAAATGACACCTTTTATTGGTGAACTAAAAAGATTACAATATGTAAACTTTTGAGGCAACTCAGGCCCCTTATTCACATTACATCTTGCCTGAAGAAGGGGCCTGAGCTGCCTTGAAAGCTTGCATATTGTAATCTTTTTAGTTCGCCAATAAAAGGTGTCGTTTTGCTTGACTTCTCACAACATCCTTAAAGGCTAACATGGTAGAACACCCTTGTACTTCAGTTTGGTCTAGGAAGAGCCCTGGTGGTTCCACACTTCTTCCATTTCACAATTATTGAGGCCACTGTGCTCCAGAGAATGCCCAAAACTTTAGAAATTGTTTTGTATTCTTGCCCTGATCTACACCTCACCGCAATTTGATCGAGGAGGTCTACTGAAAGTTCCTTGGACTTCATGGCTTAGTTTTTGCCCAGACACGCAGTGTGATGAGTGAGACCTTACCCACACTTGTGTGAGCCTTTCTAAACTTGTCCGATCAATTCAATTTGCCACTGATGGACTCCATTAAATTCTAGACACATTTTGAGCATGATTAAAGCAAACAGGATGCACCTAACCACAATCTAGAGTGCCACAGCAGAGTCTGAATACTGTAGTTATATAAAGAAAAGATTTTTTTTGCATTTTATTGATTTTATTAAAATCAAATAACATTCCTTGTAAACAAGTTAGTTTCACAAAACTAGGTTCGAAACAAATAAACCCCCACCCATGACAGAGAGAGCCAGGCCAGCAGAGTAAAACTTTAAACTAGTACAAATAAGTAAATATATAAATTAATAAATGACTAAAATTAAATAGAATAAAAAAAGAGGGGAGAGAATCTGCTTCCTCAATTTAAATGCTTATTCTAAAATGTTATTGATTAGATCCTGCCAGGTTTTGAAAAAGTTTTCTACAGATCCTCTAAGTGAGAATTTGATTTTTTCCAATTTTAAATAGCATATAACATCAGTTACCCACTGGCTTAAAATAGGGGAAAGGAACGATTTTTAATACATTTTCAAAGGTTTTTGAAAACACGCTTTCACTTTATTACTATAGGTTATTAAATGTAGATTGAGGTGTAAAAATGGTACATTTATCCATTTAAAATTAGTTCTGCTGCACAATAGAGTGCAGAAAGTGAAGGGGTCTGAAAACTTTCTGAATCCACTGTAGATATCTATAGAGTAAAGGATGTTGAAAGTATCAGATTTTAAATACTTTTAGAGTCATTCTTATATTTTTATTTGTCTTTTTGCTTGTTAGTTTAGGGATTACTGTTCTGTTCCTATTTTGAATTTGAAGAATTACATTGCTGCCATTTTTCTTTCTTTTATATCTCAAATGTTTCTGCAGTTTTTCATATTTAATGTGTATGTTGCTCGCGATCTTACATAATGATAAACACTGCACATGTTTTTTTTTTTTTGCATAAAAAGGAAAGACTTTCTGTCACAAGATTCTACTAGAAGGCATTAATCTAAGAAATAGCTGACTTACAACTATGATGTGACATTGAGTTTTCTTTGTCTCTAAAATTCTGGACGTCTGTGTGGCCTTCGGGTTACTGACAATCATCTGAACACGTTTTGCTTAGCCTTGCATTTCAGGGCTTCTCTGCTGCTCTGAATCTAATCCTCACTCTTTTGTAATGATTAATTCTGCTTTGATATAAGGACCACAATGTCTGAATTAAATATTTCAACTCTTTTTTGATGGATGAATGCAGAATCAGCTTTAGAATAAGTACACCAAATGTAAGTATACACAATATAATATATTGGTGGCACACTAGTTACCATGCTGATTCCAAACTGCCATTTGAGTTGGTCCTGCAATTATTTGGAACTCTTTCCAGTACTGGTTCCTGCCCTGTCACAAGTGCTGCAGGAATAGGTCCCTGTGGGTTGGATTAAATGGGTTTGAGGTTAAGTCATCTTATGTTATTATGTACAAGACACAATGAAATGTATCTGACCACATTTAATCAAGGGAGACTGCATTATCAGGCAAATCACGTTTTAAAAGCTAGAAAAATGTGGGATGGATTTTCAAAGCACAGAAACAAATGCTTATAAATCGGAATTTGAGGACTGTTTCATTGTGTCAAGCCTGACAGAAAATTACATTTTAAAAATACGTTGGCATAAGTATAATAAAGGAGAACATTCCCTGCAAGACAGATTCTTAGGCAAGCGTCCAAGAAAACTGGTATAGAGATACATTTTAGATTAAAAAGAAAGAGAGCAGAACTGAGCACTGCTGAGAATATAATTGTAATGTTTGTCACTGGTGTAAAGCTCAATTTCCCCTTACTCATCATCATCTAAAATCTCATCTTTTTGGTGGGCAGGTCTCTTCTGAAATGATGGGACATTGTTGAAAATACGCCTGTGCGGTAAAGAATAATACTGTAATATTGTAGCTTGAAAGATCCTGAGTGTGCATACAAGTGATATAGAAAAGTCAGAGCTGTGTAAATTTAAAATGCTAGTTATCATTTAAACCATTTAATTGCAACATAAGAATCTGTCTCCATGTGAGGTTTTGAAGACTTTATCAAATCTAGTCATTCCTTACCTATCTCAGTAAGTTCTGAGCAGATATGACATGTACAAAAACACTAAGGTAAATGCTCAATAAACTATTAAGTCTGGACTGCATGGTCCCAGAGCCCACTGACTCCAAGCCTTGTTAGAAGAGAAGTTAGAGAATGCTGTGCGTGAAAATATGTTGCTGCACTATCTGGTAACATAATAATCATCAGCAACTCAAGCTTAAAACACGCCTGTAGCCACTGAATGATCCATATGGACCCTGACTCATCTGCTCAACAAGATCATCAGACTTATTCAGTTTGACACTGATGGTGTCACAAGCCCACTTATAACCGTCCCAACTGACCCTCATCATGCCACCTGTCATGCTAGCTTAATAGCCCCAGTTGGCTGTGATGGTGTAACATGTTCTGTTATACTAAATTATTCCTGCTGTCTCTGAGGGTAACACATATATGAATCTGTTTATTATACTATATATTATATATCTTGGCTTTGATGGAGTAACATATACAGTTATGATGATCTAAGCTGACTATAAACATTTTTGTTTAAATTTTCCAGTTGACTGTTTTACAAGTTTTTTTTTACCAATATAACACAGAGTGCTATTTCTGCATTGCATGCTCTTGTCATACCACTAAAGCCAAGCTTTAGCTGCACTGACGTTGCAATTTCTGCTGTGTATGTACACCTTAAGACCAAAATCTTAGATTTTTCTGGATTGCTCCAAACAGTACAAAATACATAAAACTGTTGCAGGAAAATATTCAGGCTGTGACAGGTTTATAGTGCTGAAGTAAAGCTCACATTGTCACTGGGATGATTTTAGAAACATTACATTTTTTACTGTTGTAATACATTTTCTGTGATGCTGAGTGTGTTTTTCAGTTGTTCTGAGTACAGGATATTAGAATTTATGGTTCTTTTTTAATGACTTCTTTCTGTGGATTTTTATTTTTTTTTATTGCTATGTTTTGTATTTTCTGTGACACCATTTTGTTTTTTTCTGTTGGTGCTGCTGGCTGTGATTGTGAGTTACAAACATGGCAAAGAAGGGTGTGAGGCATCCAGAGTTCTGCACAAAGTAGACCAGGGCATTACCCAGTCTGCTCAGAAAAGGCAGCCAGTCCCCAACTACTACATGCAGGTTTTGACATATCCAGACTCAAAATGGAGATTTGGCTTCAGACATTCAAGCTAAAAAGAAAGTCCTAAAATAGATCAAAAATATCTTACAAGGGAGAGAAAACTGAGAGGGTCTGGCTTATAAAGACAAGCTAAACAGAAATCTTTATTAAATGAAGGTTTATTAACAAAAAATATAAAAATAAGACAAAATGCTCAAAAGAGTACAAACAAGGATTAGCCTAAAAGGCAAACGAGATCCAATGCATAATCCAGTAATCAAACCATAAAACAGAAACAAATACCCACAAAACCCAGAAAGATCAAAAGAAAAGTAATACTCACAATTATATCCACAAACACAATTATCCAATGCTGAGACTCTCTCTCTCACCTAACATATGGCAGGAGGGAGGTGCCAGCAGCAATGACATCAGACTGGCCCCGCCTCTGGGGTACCACCCACAGAACACAAGGAATGGATGCACATTTAAAGTGACAGAGTACACACTATATAACGAATGGTATACAAAACTAACAAAAAAAAAATGAAAAAAAATAAAATAAAACAGAAAATAAATTTGCACCAGGAAGAAAACCCTGGCTGTAATAAAATTTTGGGCAGCATTTGGTAAGATGCAGGTTGCAGAGACTCTAGTACTCGTTAGTGGGAGCACGATCTTAGTGGACTTTGAGCAAGGAAAGACCACCTCAACCCTGGTGGGTTGACTTGGTTAATGAAAATGGATGTGAGGTCCTGGTAGGATTTATTGTGTCTCTAGTGTTTGTTAAAAGGGAAAAAGAAATTCATGATTCCTGAGGAGACATGTGGGAAGCCACCTAGCAGATGCACTTTCTAATTAAGTTTAAAATATATGCATTATATATAGGTACTGTGTATATGTATATGCTTTACACTTAAATGAGTTACAATCAAGCAATCTGATACACATTGTTACTATGTTAAGGGCACATTGCACAGTGCAGGTCAGTGAAAAATGCAATTAATGCAACGTTTGAAAGCAAGAATTAAATACATGATATAAAACACTTCATCCTTACCTAATTTCTTAAGTTATTAAAGAAAGCCAATTATAAAATAGTTTGTCTGAAAAATAAAAAAAACCCAACAGACTTACTTTAGAATAACTTAAACATACTTTTTGCCAGTTTCTGTAAAATCTTTGCACTGTTTAATAAACACAAAATTAGATTTTTTTTGTAGTTTAAGATCATATAACAACAACAGCGTTTATTTATATAGCACATTTCCATAAAAATGGTGTAGCTCAAAGTGCTTTACAAGATGAAGAAAGAAAAGTTTATATGAACAAAATTATAATAGGCAATACTAAGTAACAAAGAATAAAGTAAGTTCAGAAGGCCAGGGGAACAGAAAAAACAAAAAAGAAACTCCTGAGTGCTGGAGAAAAAAAAATCGTCAGGGGTTCCGAGGCCACAAGACCGCCCAGCCCTCACTGGACATTCTATCTAACATAAATGACCTCAATCATTCTTCATGGTTTTCAGGCTTCATGTGGAAGAATTTGTTGATGATGGTCATGTGGACTTCTGGCCTTCACTCAATCAATGTAGGGATTGCATGGTGCCTTGATCAGGTGGTGGTGACACAGAACGCCACCACAGAAAACCGGAAAAAGAACAGCAGAAAATACAGTGGAACCTCGGTTCACAACCATAATTCATTACAAAACTTTGGTCGTAAACCGACTTGGTCGTGAACTGAAGTAATTTCCCCCATAGGATTGTATGTAAATACAATAAATCCATTCCAGGCCGTATGAACTGTATGTAAATATATTTTTTTTAAAGATTTTTAAGCACAAATATAGTTAAGTATATCATAGAATGCACAACGTAATAGTAAACTAAATATAAAAACATTGAATAACAATGAGAAAACCTTGAACAACAGAGAAAACTAACACTGCAAGAAAAAAATTAACATTTGAAAAATCCATAATTTAATAAACCACCAAGAAAAGTAACATTGTAACAATTTACGGTACGAACCAATCGCTGTAAACAGAAGTGAAGGTTAAAATCCAATAGAAAAAAGTCTTTATTAAATACAACGAGTTTAAAACAATGCTCGGATCTGTCTCTTTAAAAACAAGCCTGGTGCATTCTTTAACTGCCTTTTCGGCCTTACAGTATGTGTGTGTGTGTCTCTCTTTGTTGCGAGTGTGCCTCTCTCTCTCTCGCACGTGTGTGTGTCTCTCTCTGTCTCTCTGTTGTGCATACGTGTGTGTGTCTCTCTCTCTGGTGTGTATGTCTCTCTCTTGTGTGTGTGTGTCTCTCTCTCTCTCGTGCGTGTGTGTCGCTCTCGCTCTCTCTCGTGTCTGTGTGTGTGTGTGTGTCGCGCTCTCTCTCTCTCCCTGTACAGGGAATGCACAGGTAGAGACTGAACACGTGCGGAAATCATCAGTGTGCACAAACCAAAAGGGAAACTGGCTTGTTCGTATACCGAGTCTGTGGTCGTGAACAGCTGCAAAAGTTTGGCGAACTTTTTGGTCGTAAACCGATTTGTATGTGTTCCGAGACGTTTGTAAACCGAGGTTCCACTGTAGTAGGGATTAGTACGGATTGCGGAACCATAATAAAAATAATAATTCAATACTCATATAGCTTAACAGGGATACACTACTAAAATGTAGCTATAAGAAAGCCATGTTTAAATAATTGGCTTTTAGCAGTTTTTTTAAATGCTCCACTGTATTAGCCTGGTGAATTACTGTCAGTAAGCTATTCCAGATTTTAGGTGCATAACAGCAAAAAGCTGTCTCACCACTTCTTTTAGGTTTAGCTCTTGGAATTATTCCAAAATGGAGGTCTTGCCAAGTGAAGTGGAGTTAAGGAAACACATAGAATTTGGTGGTGTAAGCAGTGGTATAAGAAATAAAAGGAAAATAATGGAGTGGCACAGTGTTGCGAGGGGACTTAAAAGCTCAGGTTCAGAAAGTTGCACAGTGCCTGAGATAAAAAAAGAAGTGGTCAGATATCAAAGTCGCCATGAAAAGATGAGTCGCAGCCCATCGTCTGATTGATAACACCACTGGAGTAGAAAGTAAAATTCTGGGGCTTACACTGAATTGATGCAATAATTGGCGAGACACTTATAATTGTATTAAACCAGCGGGTGAATGAGATTCTGACATCACCATGGGTGAAGGTGAGTTTTATAGTTATTTCACTTAAAATTATCCATACTTGTGTAAATAATTTGCATGTTTAATAAGACAAACAAGTAGGCAGCAGATATAGTATTAATTATAGCTTATCATGTTCCAGACATTATTAGAAAAGCTGATCCCCATGCCGGGGACATGATTCCAGGTTATGATGATGGTGCTGCTGCTGTGCTGAGCTTTGGGCGCTGGCTGCTCAAACACCCCTGCTTCTAGAACTGCTGGGTGACCATTTGGCCGTGTGCTGAGAAATGCTGTGCTGGAATCACAAAATGGATTAGTGGATGCTGTACGATATGTAGCCAATATGTAATATTGACCAGAAATCAAATAAATGGTTTAAAAAATAAATGCTGCATCTGCTTATCTGTGTTTACATTCTGCTAATTACATTAAAGTTGTAATGTTGTCTGATTTGTCTGATCAGTTGGTCGGTCAGGGACATGTTCATCAAACTGCATCTCCTCAGGAACGGGCAAGCCATGATTTTGTACCACATTATTCAGCACTGTACATGCTGGAATAATGCGTCACACTTTCTGTGGACTATAGAGCAGTACTTCACCAGTGTTATCCAGGCAGTACCAACGGCCCTTAAGCTGCCCTATAGTAGGTTCTACCATAACCCAAGCCCAAGAGTGGAGGTCATTATAACATTGCTCTTTTCCTGTCAGTGACTTGGTGAGCCGGGTGAGAAGCCACATCTTCACAAGGTACCCACTATCACCTATTTAATCGGGTTATATGGTTACATCATGCAAATAGCTTACAATTTTGAACAAAAGGGTACTATTAAATGTATTAGCCAGCCATCACACACAACACCCTTTTCAAATTTGTTCCAAACACTACTATTTCTCAAGATGAATGAATCATGAGTTGAACCAGGCCATCTCATGACAACATTAGTTAAACACATTTTCGCATCACAAATAATTTGCACATTCACAAAGTGGAAATGCTTTCTATTTAAATAATCACATTCATTCTGTGATGGCACCTTTATAGTAATGTGTGTGCAGCTAACTGCTACGATTTTATTTAGAAAACCGTCTGTTGCTGCGAATTGCACTTTGATGTCTGCCTGTTCAACTATAGTGTAAGAAAATCTTAAATATCAAGATGACAAGTGGACAATACCACCCTATACAGCTGGCACGGTGCGAATCAGTCAGCCAGTTCACATTGAAAAGTTCCTGTGGCTAAAAAATGGAGAGTGGATAGAACTTACAAAAGAGCAGGTAGAGCACAATTCCTAAAGTCTGTCTTTGTAAAGCCGGTGCCAGTTCAGCACACAACTCCAAGAGGATTGCTCTTGGAAATCTGAATTGACTTAGGAGCTAGTCATCATCATGTGTCAAGAAATCAATATGATCTCTAAATACGCACTCCCTGTATCTTCAATCTGTTATGTCTTCTAACAATGCTAAAGCAGCCACAATAGATGGAATATTTTGGCCAGTTGGTGCACCATTATATTGTTACAGATTGATTACAATCAAGTGACTTCAATTTGTAAACGATAAGCAATTAATTTCAGTGTATTTGATGAATCTGGCATCATACATGCAAATTTGAAAAAGAAAGGGAAATCACACAGAGACAGTTGCGCTGCTTTGACATTGGGTGCTGGCATTTTGCAAAACAGAGCAGAAAATTGAGTACACATGGTCTGAGGCTGCAATAAAAATTTGTGTATCCATCCATCCATCCTCTTCCGCTTATCCGAAGTCGGGTCACAGGGGCAGCAGCTTAAGCAGAGAGGCCCAGACTTCCCTCTCCCCGGCCACTTCTTCCGGGAGAATCCCAAGGCGTTCCCAGGCCAGCCGGGAGACATAGTCCCTCCAGCGTGTCCTGGGTCTTCCCCGGGGCCTCCTCCCGGTTGGACGTGCCGGAACACCTCACCAGGGGAGGCGTCCAGGAGGCATCCTGATCAGATGCCCGAGCCACCTCATCTGACTCCTCTCGATGCGGAGGAGTAGCAGCTCTACTCTGAGCCCCTCCCGGATGACTGAGCTTCTCACCCTATCTTTAAGGGAAAGCCCAGACACCCTGCGGAGGAAACTCATTTCAGCCGCTTGTATTCGCGATCTCGTTCTTTCGGTCACTACAAAAATGTGTGTAGTTTTACGCAAAGTTTAGTTTTTAAACATCTTGAAGTGTGTGTGGAAAACCAGCATACACAAACCTTTTTGAGCATATGCACCGCTTATACACGAGGCCCCTGGTGTTTTAAACAGGAATTTTCATGCACCGTTCTTATAAAGAGTGCAAGGGAAACATGACTACTTGGACAAACACATGCATGTTTTAACTTGTCGATTAGTAGTGCTAGCTGCTCTCTCCCCAATTCCTGTTAGTTATAATCAACATTTCGGAGTAGGAGGTACACAGTAGTGTTGCGCAGTGAATTATTTTAACATTTTTGACAAATGAAGGAGTCATTCCATCTCAGCTTTATTCAAGACTTAAAATTCAGCTTGGGGATGAGTGTCACTCTCGACCTAGAGTGTATGATTGGTGCAAATCGTTCAGAGAGGGACTATCATCTCTTTCATCCACTTAAGGATTTTTAGGAGGGAAGAATTTCAAGGTGAATGAGGAGGCTATTAATGCTGTACAGGAATGGGTCAACATGCAGTCAAAAGACTTCTACTCTTCTGGTATTAAGAAGCTTCCTGAGCATTGGAACAAGTACAGTATATTGCAGTGGCAGGAGGCTACATAGAAAACGAGTGTATAAATTGTTTCACTGCATTCAATAAATAAAGTGTAGCTCATAAATTCCTGTTTATATTTGAACGCCCCTTGTATTTTTAGCCTGAGGTGCACAGGGTGAAGAGAAAAGTAGACAGGACTATGACCTGTGATGCTCACATCCACATCTACAGAGACACAGTTCTTGAGCCTCACAAATACCATAAACTGCTGTCAGTGTTGTGCAGTTGTGAACAAACCTTGCACAGCAGACAGGTAATTAATTGCATTCACTCCAGTATTTGTCTCTTAGGCAAACTGTAGTGAGTCCAAGTGATCTTTCACAAGAGGACTCATATAGTCCAGAAGCAGCCTCTCGAAGGTCTTCATGATGTGGGACACAAGGGCCATTAGGTGAAGAGACACCTGTCTTCTTTGGAACTGGAACAATACAGAATGTTTTTCTCATCAGTGGCATTTCCTGGATGGGGCCTTAGTGACAGACTGAACAGGTAAAGCCAAGGTCACATTATGCAACTTTTCCAGCAATATTCAGTCATGGCCTTCATTTACGTAATCTTAGCAAGTTGGAGGCAGTCAGTGGCACACTCCCCGTTGTGTAATGTGACATACCCAAAAACTCACTACAACTACTGTAGTCCACAACTCGCTTTGACAAAATCAGACTGATTTGAATTTGTTTTAAGTCATAAGGGCAGGCTCTGTGTGTATAAGTGTTGAGAACCAATGACCACTTCCCTGGATGTACAATGCATATAATGCAGTGAACACACATGTCTTGAATCTCACAAACAGTAGAAAAGCTTGTCTGTCTAATGTTTCATGTTTTACAGGGCCAAGACTCAAGGGACAAGGCTGCAACTGAACTTGCCATACCTGTTAATCCTTCATACAGCACTGACTCCATCAGGCAACACGCTGAGCACTAAAGAGTTCAGTGAAGTCCCTTCTGTCCAGGACATATCTACCAAACAATAATAATATAAATAAAGACCTTGGCCATCTTACACACTCACTTTTCTCTGTTCTGCCAATGAGTGCAGAACTGTTAGCACTAGCACTGCTAGATTCATAGAAAGTTTTTATTCACAGGTCATAATGTTACTGATGAGACAGTCAAACTGACAAATAAATTAGTGTTTTCTCTATGTATCACCTGATATTGTATGTATTGCTTTTTTGAGCATTATACTGTCGTTAACAGTCTGTAGGAAATGCCAAGTAAGACGTTCACTGTGCTATCCACATGTGACAATACATTTGAGCTTGAACTTCTACATGAACAATGGTATTAGTATTGCATGTTAAAAAGTTAATGAAGAGGGATTTACAGCCTACATACTTCAAGAACATTTTACTCTAATCCATTAATTAATTAGCCAGATTCAGCGGGATAACTATTGTTTTAATATTAAGCGTAACTGTTTTTCTACTAATCATTAATCACTACATTCAAAATGAAAACTTCTACCAGATTGGCATGTTCTGGATGCCAGGCCTGCACCAAATCTTCTTATAATGCTTACCAGGACTGACAATGACAACAGTTTCAACCAGAGGGATATGTCCAAAATAACATTTTTTTCCGTTACTGGACCTTCTGAGGGGCGGCATGGTGGCGCAGTGGTAGCGCTGCTGCCTCGCAGTTAGGAGACCTGGGTTCGCTTCCCGGGTCCTCCCTGCGTGGAGTTTGCATGTTCTCCCCGTGTCTGCGTGGGTTTCCTCCGGGTGCTCCGGTTTCCTCCCACAATCCAAAGACATGCAGGTTAGGTGGATTGGCGATTCTAAATTGGCCCTAGTGTGTGCTTGGTGTTTGTGTGTGTCCTGTGGTGGGTTGGCACCCTGCCCAGGATTGGTTCCTGCCTTGTGCCCTGTGTTGGCTGGGATTGGCTCCAGCAGCCCCCGTGACCCTGTATTCGGATTCAGCGGGTTAGACAATGGATGGATGGATGGACCTTCTGAAAGTACTTCCTGAATTTCAAAACTTTTGACTACTACTTTGTTTAAATTTCCCTTGAAATAAATGGAAAGAAAAGGAAGTGTTCCTTTCTTCCACTTTTTCTAAGCAAATTTTTCAGACAGTACTCTCTTAAAAGATTACACAGCTGTCCCCAAAGTCATATAATTCCAGTCTTAAAATCCTCCTTCCTTCAATGTGCTTTTGAAGGGAAAAGGAATCCTTTATATTGAATTCTGCTCTATGAATGGCCAGCCATATCTTGCTTACAGTGTACTTTGGCAGAGCTCTTGGCACCCTTCATGCACCATCAGATCAATGAATATGCTTGCAGAAACATTGAGATTCCATGACATTTTTATGCTAGATGTGACAGGGTAATATTCCACACATACAATATGTACTGGCCCCAAAAAGTGAAAAGGAAAAGAATTAGGATAAATTGTTGAGAGTCTCGCCTCCATAGATGTACATCTGGCAATAAAATACTGCTTAGCACCTTATTAAAATTACTATCTGCAGTCTTTTACTGCTGCCATTAGTATAATATACTGTAAGAATCAATTCCACTACCTTACCAAATGTTAGGCTAGTGAAATCATTTCATACATTTTACATTGGGTAAGTATTATACAATTATATGTTTAATTGATTTTTATCGCAAACATTAGTACACCTTATTATAGAAAAAATGAGTGTGTGGTCCTAAAAAGAGCCAAGAAACTGAAGAGAGTTATCGCTATCCAAAACAAGTAAGAAAATTAATGCCTGGCATAACATTCAGGTGCATTTAGAGAATTCATTAGGTGGTGTCACACACGTGCGCATGGGAGGCAGCTAAAGGGCTTGAGTGAAGGCAGTTCGGAGGCATGCCGGGTGTGGCAGAGTGCACTGACTCTTTTTCTCCCTTGCCTGTAGACCATCCCCGGGGGATTTCACCTGGCTCTCCTGACATCACTTCCGGGACTGAGCCAATGGAAGTCGGCCACACCAGCTCCAGTCCCTCTGATGTCACGTCCGGCTATGAACCAATGGTGGAAGACCACGTGACGGATCCATATGACCTCACTTCCTGTCTCCCCCTTTAAAACCTGCCCCTTTTCCTTTGTTTCCTCAGTCTTGTTCTGGACTCAGTTGAATGCACTTCAGTGCTGATTATTTGCTAAAAACGACCTTTTGCAGCCAGGATACCACATTATACGGGTGGCTGCCCCAACCCTTTATCTGTCCATGTCTTGTTCTTGTGACAGTGGTTAGAAAGCTAAAGTGTTTTTATATTTTTCTAATCCTTTTATCACAATATTGTTTATTACATACTTTCATAACAGTGGGTCTTATTACAGAAAAAAACTAATAAAACAATGTAATTACAGGTATTAGAAGTGTACATAAAATACGTTTTTAAATAGCGTCTATCCAACTATTCATCCATTTCAAACTTTCTCATCCTGATCAGGGTCATGGGAAAGCTAGAGCCTATCCCAACAAGCATCAGGCACAAGTAGGAAAAACCAGGGTGCCAGTCCATCACAGGGTGAACACACACACACACACACACATACACACATTACCAATCTACCTAACCTGCATGTCTTTGGACAATGGGAGAAAACCCACGAGACATGAGATGAACCATCTTACAAAATTATGTGGCTGATATTATTTTTATTAATAGCAGATTCCAACTGACATGATAAGAAGATTAATGTGCTATTGGAAGTTGTTGAATGTGGAATGTCTATGGGTAATTGTACTTTAAATTTCTTAAGCATAAAACTTTTCAAAGAAGTCCCTGTCGGAAAGTTAAATCTGGCCCCATCTGATCATGATAGCTAGCAGGCTGTTGTATTGCTTTGCCAATAAATTACACTGTCTTTGATTTCAAGGAGCATGGCAGATGAGCTGTGTAGCAACTGTGATGCTGCATACTCTGACCAGGGGGCATCTAGAAATCACACCAAGGATAAAACAAGGTGGGTGAGAGAAATATGGACAAGATGGTAAAAATCTGAGAGTTCTTTGTTAAAACAAGTGATATCAGTAAATATCTCAATAAGTAAATACCACAAGTTCAATCTGTAAGAGTGAGAAAAAAAATCACACTAGCAAGTCAATCAAAATCATTGTTCATTATGCATAAAAATAAAGATGATAAAAGAAAAAAAATTCCAAACAAACAAAACCACAATGACTCTAGTCATTTTCTCTTCTCCTTTGTCCAGGCTGTTCAAAGGGAATCTGAAGACTTTCACAAAAACACAACAATAATCTTAGTCCTTCCCCCTACTCCCTTTTCTAGGCTGTTCAAAGGACCTAAGGACTTCTTCAAAAAAGAAAAATTAATCTGGTTAAACCATTGTCCCAGCTCACGACATTATCTCCACTCCTACTTCTCCATGCTTTGGAGGATAATTCAAGAGTAACTTGAACACCTTTCTATCCTTGTTCAGGCAGCTCTGGAGTACTACAGTGCCCACTCCACTAAAAACAGACTGAAATACTGACAATTTATATGATCTCTGACATCTCTTAACCCAATTTTATAAGCCTCTTCCAATTAAATAGGGCACCTTCTTGTAGGTTTCTCTACACACCATAAAACCAAAAGGGAGCTATAAAATTTGTGATCCACGCACGTGGCAATTTGGAGCAGTTTCCTGTTCTTCTAATGTAACTGGAGCACTTCATTGCACTCATATTGCAATAAGGACACCTAGCAAGAACAAAGCTGCTTTTATTAACTGTAAGAAGTAACATTCCATTAACACACAAGTCTCCATTGAGGCCAAGATGAAACTGAAAACAACATATCCTGGTGGGCTGGGTCAACCCGTGGTTCATTTATTTTGAGGTAAAGTAGCTTTGGCAGATGTGATGTTACTTTATGCTTTGATCTGCATCTTGGTAAAGTAACTGGCTGAACCCTCAGTTTTTAATATGGCCTGTACTATTCACTGTAACAGGCTATGCTCCAGAAGTCTTCACTTCACTGCGCGTGCAGATGCACTGACACCTGCCTGCTGCCATTCCTGAGCAAGTTCTGCACTGGTGGTGCCCTGATCCCTAGCCATGAATAAAGAATGATACCAAAACATTCTCAGAAAGCAACATATCCCAACCATCCAAGAACAGTTTGGCAATGAACAATGCTTTTTCCAGCATGATGGAGCACCATACCATAAGGCAAATTGTGATAACTAAGTAAATGTATGTATGTGTTTTACTATGTAAAAGCTTTTGAATCTTGTGAAATGCATGTAATTATACTTCAGTATACCATAAAAACATCTGACAAAAAGATCTAAAAACACTGAAGCATTAGAATTTGTGAAAACCAATACCTGTGTCACTGTCAAAACCTTTGACCACGACTGTACAGCAGAAGTAGTAAGGGTGGCAGCAAGAAGGGTGCTTGGTGTGATATCTGGATTGAGGAAGGAGGAAAAGGAAACCTGGTGGTGGAATGGGGAAGTACAGGAGAGTGTACAGAGGAAGAGGTTACCAAAGAAAAAGTGAAATAGTCAGAGTGAAGAAAGTTAACAAGAGTACAAGGAGATAAGGCGTTAAGGTGAAGAGAGAGGCGGTAAAGGCAAAAGGAAAGGTATATGATGAGTTGTATGAGAGGTTGGACACTAAGGAGGGAGAAAAGGACCTGAATCAATTGGCAAGAAAGAGGGACTGAGTTGGAAAAGATGAGTAGCAGGTTAGGATTATAAAGTATAATGATGGAAACAAACTCACAAGCGAAGAGAGTGTGTTGAGCAGATGGAAAGAGTGCTTTGAGTGGATGAGGAATGAATGGAATAAGAGATAGAGAAGGTTGGATAATGTGGAGATAGTGAACCAGGAAGTGCAATGGATTAGCAAGGAGGAAGTAAGGACAGCTACGAAGAGGATGAAGAATGGAAATGCCGTTGGTCCAGATGATTACCTGTGGAAGCATGGAGGTGTTTAGGAGAGATGGCAGCGGAGTTTTTAACTAGAGTGTTTAATGAAATCTTGGAAGTGAGAGGATGTATGAGGAGTGGAGAAGTGTACTGGTACCGATTTTTAAAAATAAGGGGGATATGCAGAGCTGTTGTAACTACAGGGGCATAAAAATGATGAGTCACAGCATCAAATTATGGGAAAGAGTAGTGGAAGCAAGTTTGGAAGGGAGGTGATGATTAGTGAGCAGCAGTATGGTTTCATGCCCGGAAAGAGCACTACAGATGCAATGTGTGCTCTGAGGGTGTTGATGGAGAAGTATAGAGAAGCCCAGAAGGAGTTGCATTCCGTCTTTGATGACTTGGAAGAAAGCTTATGACAGGATGCCTTGAGAGGAGTTGTGGTATTGTATCAGAAATTTGTGAGTGGCAGAGAAGTACGTAAGAGTTGTATAGGATATGTACAAGGGAAGTGTGACAGTGGTGAGGTCTGCAGTAGGAGTGACAGATGCTTTCAATGTGGAGGTGGGTTTACATCAGAGATATGCTCTGAGCCCTTTCGTATTTGCAATGGTGATGAACAGATTGATAAAGGAGATTAGACAGGAGTCCCTGTGGACTATGATTTTTGTGGATGACATTGTTATCTGTAATGAGAGTAGGGAGCAGTTGAGGAGTCACTGGAGAGGTGGAGATATGCTCTAGAAAGGAGAGGAATAAAGGTTAGTAGGAACAAGACAGATGATGTCTGTGTGAATGAGAGGAAGGTCAGAGGAATGGTGAGGATGCAGGGAGTAGAACTGCCAAAAGTGTTTAAATATTTGGGATCAAAAGTACAGAGTAATGGGGAGTGTGGAAGAGAGGTGAAGAGAGTGCAGGCAAGGTGGAATGGGTGAAGAAGAGTGTCAGGAGTAATTTGTGACAGATGGGTATCAGCAAGAGTGAAAAGGAAGGTCTACAGTATGGTAGAGAGACCAGCTATGTTATATAAGTTGGAAATGGTGGCATTGACCAAAAAACAAGAGACAGAACTGGAGGTGTCAGAGTTAAAGATACTAAGATTTGCATTGGATGTGACGATAATGGATAGGATTAGGAACATGTACATTAGATGGTCAGCTCAGGTTGGATGGTTTGGAGAAAAAGCCAGAGGGACAAGATTGCGTTGGTTTGGACATGTGCAGAGGAGAGATGCTGAGTATATTGGGAGTAGGATGACAAGGATGGAGATACCAGGAAAGAGGAAAAGAGGAAGACCTAAATGAAGGTTTATTGATGTGGTGAGAGAGGACATGCAGGTGGTGGGTGTGGCAGAGCAAGATGCAGAGGACAGGAAGATATGGAAACAAATGATCTGAAGCTGAAAGAAGATGAAATTGCAGAGGACATCTACAGACTGAATGATAACATTATTAGATTCTCCACCTCAGAAGTCTCACCTCAACCTAACTGAAGCTGTATGGACAGGGAAAGGAATGAAAAGCTGCCAAAATCAAAAGAAGAGTTATGACAATCCAGTAATCCTGGAAAAAATTGCCACAGGACTACTTGAAAAAATTATACAGCACAGTGCTAAAGTGAATCACTTTTATATTCATTTTGCCGACTGCCACACAAAATACTGACATGCTTTAAAAACACATGACATTCTTGTTCATCCTTATGTTTTTTGGTATCAATGTTTATTTGGTTTTCCTATTGTCATATGGTACTTTCATAAATAATTAAACATATACTGATCATAAAACTAGCTCGAAAGCAATAAAAAGAGAAGGTAGAATAAGGTGTGTAGTAGAGCCAATGGTAATATTGAAATGGAGAACTGGTAAAAGAATCAGGTATAGATTGAGGTAGCACAACACATTTAAGAAGAGAAAGAATATATGACTATTAAAATTGATAATAGCATCCCTGGTAATATTTGAAGCAGCTGTGATAATAAATCCATGTTCACTTTTTTTTTTGTCTTTCCATTAGAGGATGAAATGGTGCCAGAGCCTATTCCAGCAGCACTTGGGTGGAAGGTGGAAACCAACCAGCCAGTCCTTTGTAAGGTATACACCATGTCAATCAATACTGGAAAAATCAGAGACTTAACAAAAATATATTTGTGTTGTGGAAGATGATTAGAGTTCCTGTTCATGACCTATGCAAACACAGGAGAAACATGAAAACTACACACTAATAATGACAATTAATAAAAAATATTAAACAGAGCTGGGTATTGAATTCATATGGAAATTAAGTCATGGAAAAAGTGACAGGTATTCAAAGGTTAGCAATATTAAATACATTTCAGGGCTAAAAAGTCAGAAAGGTAGTTTATTTATTAAGACAAAAGATGATAATACTTTAATAACAACTACCTAATAACCTTTAAAAAAATCAACTAATAATATTACCAAAATGGAATGAAGTGCATTAAAATGTGTAAATGATAAGTGCTAAAGTCCAATTTCTAGGCACTGTGAAAGAGTGAAGAGTGAAATATTTTACCATGGAAACTGCATAGAAATTATTTAAAAAATTAAAATATTTTAAATGCACATTAAGATTTGTAGTGACCTTCAACTCAAAAAGCACTAAAAGCTTTTTTTCAGTGATTTAAGAGAAAGTTGGTGAGAAGTACTTGCACTAATGGGTTCCAAATCCTCCTGACCTTAATCCTGAGTGAAATACCATAGGTTCAGAAAAGTATTACTTCAGGAAAGAGAACTACTGGGGGTAGCCTCATCTCTTTTCCAGTACAGTGATGGTGCAGTATTCTGATGGTCAGACCTCAGTATGTTCCAGTTACTAAAGTTTTCCCTTTCATGGCTGGGGGTAGCTCCAGTCAGTATTACTAGCAGGAAACAACTGGACAAAACGTGGTCTGAGATTTGAGTTTACACTATTACAGCACAATCTTACACCAGTATCATACATCACAATTCCAATGATCTTCAGACAAAACCTTTATTTGCATATTCTTAAGAAGAGCAAAGCAAAATTGTAGACTTTCACAGCATACATCCATTACTGCCTGTTGTGTAGTGTGATACCCCTAGGAACACCGTAACTCACATATGACAAAATCAAACGAGTTTGATGTCACAAGCTGCAAGAGTTAACAGCTAATGAGCGCTCAGGCTACAGTACAAGGCATGCACAATGTCAACAAACATTGAGTACCATTAGCACCTACAATGAAAGAAGGTAAGGAAATGTTTTGGATTGTGCAAACAGAGGAGATGACCTTCAAACTTTGCATCCAGCACATCTATCTCTTCGATGTTTTGTGCTTGTTGTACCACAACGGTATTGTAAAAGTGAGGAAGGAAGACTGACCAAGTATGTGGCTTGTTCACATGTGATCCATATCTGATTGGATACCAGATTGAGGTGGCATCTCAGTACTTTTAGAACATTAGAACATTAGAACAATCTAGATGAGAACAGACCATTCAGCCCAAAAAAGCTTGCCAGTCCTATCCACTTATTTATTCCAAAAAAACATCAAGTCAAGTTTTGAAAGTCCCTAAAGTCTTACTTTCTACCACACTACTTGGTAAATTGTTCCATATGTCTATCGTTCTTTGTGAATGAAAAACTTCCTAATGTTTGTGTGAAATTTACCCTTAACAAGTTTCCAACTGGGTCCCAGTGTTCATGATGAACTCATTTTAAAATAACAGTCTCGATCCACGGTACTTCATACTCCATCTTCCTTCATAATTTTAAACACTTCAGCCATGTCTCCTCTTAATCTTCTTTTGCTTAAACTGTATAGGCTGTGAAGTAAGGAGTCAACTCATATAAAGGTTTGGGGTTTTGATGCCCCGTTAACTGTAACAAAATGCAAAAAACAGGTCTTCTTCTCAAAACAAAGATATTGCATGAGGGTACAAAGACAAAGATGGCAGATTTGGAGGGACAATATAAAGGGGTGGACCAGAAATTAAGCGTGATGGCTGCTGGGTAGATGTGGTGGTGGATGGGAGCGTGACGTCATCTTTGAGGGACCAGAGGGAAGAAAGGAACCCGGAAGTGGAGACTGTTGTTTACTCCGGGCGGTGTTATGGCGGCGTCACTTCGTCTTCTCTGAGAGAGAAAGAGAGCAAGAGGTTAGTACACTGTTTTCGTCCCCCGACGGTCTCATTGCTTTACGTGTCCGGTCCTTCAACTGCTCCCAATGCGCTCGTGCATGACAAGGCTCAGCTCTTTTTCTCCAGCCGTCTGGAGTTTTTTTGTTTTTTCTGTCCCCCCTGGCCATTGAACCTTACTCTTATTCGATGTTAATTAATGTTGATTTATTTTGTTTTATAATTGTGTCTTTCATTTTTCTATTCTTTAATATGTAAAGCACTTTGAGCTACTGTTTGTATGAAAATGTGCTATATAAATAAATGTTGTTGTTGTTGTTGTTGTTTTAATCTTTCCTCATAATTCAACCCCTGTAGCCCTGGAATCAGCCTAGTCGCTCTGCTCTGGAGTTTTTCTAACGCTGCTATGTCCTTTTTGTAGTCTGGAGACCTAAACTGCACACAGTACTCCAGATGAGGCTTCACCAATGTGTTATAAAGCTTGAGCATAACCTCCTTGGCCTTGTACTCCACACATCGTGCTATATAACATAACATTCTGTTTGCCTTCTTAATATTTTCTGAACACTGTCGGGAAGTCGATAGATTAGAGTCCACTATGACTCCTAAATCCTTCTCATAAGGTGTACTCTCGATTTTCAGATGTCCTGTTGTGTATTCAAATCTAACATTGTTACTTCCTATGTGTAATACGTTACAATTACTGACATTAAATTTTATCTGCCACAAATCTGTCCAAGCCTGTATTCTATCCAAGTCCTTCTGTAATGATATAACAGATTCTAAATTATCTGCTAATCCACTTATCTTGGTATCATCAGCAAACTTAACCAGCTTGTTTCTTATTTTCCTAACTAAATCATTTATATAAATTAAAAACAGCCCTAGCACTGACCCCTGTGGAACACCACTCTTAACATCGGCCAGTTCTGATGAGGTTCCTTGCACCATCACCCTCTGCTTCCTGTGTCTGAGCCAATTCTGCACCCATCTAAAAACATCACCCAGAACTCCCATTTATTTTAGCTTGATGCCCAACCTCTCATGTGGCACCTTATAAAATATTTTCATAGAGCAATGCAAGATTATGATGAAAAATTATAAAGGAATTGTGTAATCAGTCACCACATTGTACTTTAATACCCTAAGAGGCAATGGAATTCAGCAACTGTAGTCAGTAAATTTAACATGTACGCTGACTAGAAGTTATGTTGAGTCCTATAAGGTGATGCCAGCTTTAGTCTAAATCAACAGATAACACAAAGGCTGTGTAAGTTGAGACTCAAAACCCCTCTTCTCCACACCTCAGAAACCAGGCAGGAGAAAGCTTCATCTCAGAAATCTTTATTACTCTTTGAAGAGGGAGCCCTACGTAGGGCAGCTTGCACCAAAAGACACAGCCCCTCCTGTCATTTCCTTACAATTTATAAAGTTCCTCTTTACATAGTCATGTATTTGCATTTATGTGATTGATTCTGTAATACAGCGGTGTATGTGACTATCAGTCCATTCACCATCACACAACACAGCTTCCAATATGCTGGGCGTAATTCCTCAGCAGTCGGCCTGTTATCTGACAAAAGACTGTCAGCTTCATGCAACACATTACTAAAGAGCAACTACAGTTATCAGGAAGTTACCAAGCAGCCTAAAAATCTTAATGCTTTTTATTTACAGTTTTGACTCCACAAGTCTCAGATGCACACTATATAAATGTAATTTTCAATGTCAACACAATATTAAGGGTTTATGTAGCATTTTCTTTTTTCACTGACATAAGCCATACCTCTTTCAAAATGGTTGAATAATAATGTCTTGTTGGCAAAACATAATGTGCATTTGTTTTTTTTCCTATTGTACATCGTTCATCTTCAGGGTTAAAGAAAATTCTCCATAGACCCTTTGTGATTTCACTACTTGTTAGTACATGTCATCATATTTAGTTCTGACATTTTTCTAATTAGTAGCATGCTTCTTCAGTGCCATTCTGAATCCTTAGGTACCAAAGGGGCTGCACATGTTTGTGCGGATATCTGGGGAGATTTCCAATTCTATACCTGCTGGCTCAAAACAATGTGAGCTGTATTCACATTTTGAATTCAGTTGCTTGGCTTTATATTTTTGGGAAGTGATCAGAATTTCATGTTTGTCACTTTTCTTCCAACTTATTTTTCTACACTGTATGTCATTATCATGGGGAGCCATGAGCTAACAGCATGTAGATGGAAAGGTGTCACCTCCTGCCATCTGCGTTAGGTACAGTGATGGAATACTTGCAGGCATATTATGTGCCACTACAAAGGTGAGATGGTGATGCAATTTTTTTGGCATCTTGGGTTTGTATCCCATGTCCGGCCACTGCCTGTATGAACTTTGAATGTATGTGATTTTTATCCGTCCTCCAAAGAGTGTTTGATTGATCAGAGATTTAAAATTTGCCATAAGTGTGTATATGACAGTGAGTGTTCCCTGTGGGGACCTGTGCTCCGTCCAGTGTTGTTTCTTGAACCTCAATACTGCTATGACCTAGAATTAGATTACGCAGGGTTGAGAATGTCACTTCAAGGCTGGGAATATTTATTTTTGTGAGAAATTGCCATTAAGATATATACAGTACACCTAAGCCATTCTACATCCCAGTCAAACCCACGCTGAACCTGAATGGTTCCTTTTTTAAAAGATACGGAGGATCTGGTCATACTAGACCAAATGCTGAAGACAGCTACTAATCTGCTCACCTCCTGGTTGGACTACTGCAGATCCACTTCCATTATGACTATCGGAGAGTGCCAGAAAATGCAGAGATGGCCTCTTGGCTTAAAAATGTCCATCACATTCTTCTTTACTGTAGCTTCTGTGCTAGACTAGATGCAACATGGTGGTGACTCACTTTCATATGAATTACTTTCTAAATAAGGCTTTGTGATCAATTAAAAAGAGTGTGTGGCCACTGTGTTTTAACCCGAGTTTTGTTTCCAAGTAACTCATTGTATGGCTTTCCTTCTTGTTTGACAACAATTCCAGGCCTTTGGTTGTTTGTTAAATCTGAATTTTCAATCAACCTAACAATAATAGTCATACCTAATCATGAAATGAATGATGATTAAATTCCGTGTCAGCATTATTCTGAAAGTGTCACTGCATTTGATTCACTACTGATTAATGTTTATGAGAGGCCCGAAGTCCTTCACCATATCAAAATAAGTCCAGTGAATAACATTGTGAAAGTACAAAATAAAGGCTGGAATACTTAGGAGATGTATTTAAGTTACACAGCTACTAGCTTTGCCACTCTGCCCATCTTGAATCCCAACACTAAACTGGTAGAAGATCTGACCTCTGTCTCTGCTGATGCAGAGATATAGGTCAGTCATTTGACATCTCTCACTACTGGCACTGCAGTGATGGAAGAGCCTCTCAAATACAATTAGAGCTGCTTGTCCCATCCCCGGATTTTGAAATGAACTGGCAAATTCTTGTGAAATGTTTAAACTTTTGAAATTTCTCTTTCAAACATCTCATATACTGATTGCTGTAATAATCTTTTTCCTTGCCTTTAACTTTGCCTTTACTCGCAATACTTTTCAAACATTTTTCATCTATGGCTCCTACTTACTTTCTAACATATACAAAAGTAAACACTCTATTTTAATACTTCTACCATTCCTTCACATTTGTATTCACCTCTCTGTAATTTTCAAGCCACTGTGAACAGAACTGTCCACTAAAATACATGTAAATCAAATCTAGCACATCCTTTTCTATTCAACTCCATGGGTTCCTGATTGTTGATTTGGGTAAAAATATTTAATTTTGTGTAAACAAAGACTTGGGTAAGAAATTATTGCTTTCACTAGTAGAGCTACAAGCTCGGTTTTTTTTCTTTTGTTGGAAATGGTAAACATTTTCTTCTTGTCATCTTTTCCTTCAAAGTCTCCTGAAGAATTTGCTAATGAAGCTAGAAGAATTCGGCTGGAACAAAAGTCATTAGCCTTTCAGATCATCCAGCAATATGAAACCAGGCTTCTAATATATTTTTGTGGTTTGGATGCTGTAAATAACTGACTTGAACAATATGTGCATAGCAACAACTAATATATTTAGAAGGCCTATGCGCTGTTCATAATAAGTTATGCTAATGCCTCTGCCCTGCCTCTGCAATCAGAATAGCAAATTTTATTCAGAAGACGTGCAAAGACTCAAGAAATCCTTCAGGCCTTTTACTGACCAGAGGATTACTGAAGATTCTGAGAACAAAAAAATGGTACAGTAACTTCTGAGGATTAGGCTGACTAGTCAACTTACATCTTGACTCAGTCAATTCCAGCATTGTGAAGATGCTGTTGAATTTGGAGTGGGTACGTGTGAGAGGACAAGGGTTCAACAGTTGGGAAGAAGGAAGGAGGGCATGCTAAGACCTTGAAGAAAAGGCTCAGAAGGTGTGAGAGAGAAATGTTTTGGTGGTATCTGTAGGTGGGCGGATATCCCACAAGACAGACAGGTTGCCAGGTTCAGATGGGTAGCTGCTTCCACAAACTACCCAATAAAAAATAAATAAGAAAGGGGCTCATTAAATAAATTAGGTGATAACACAAGGAGAACAAAAAGGTATGAAAAAAAATGAAAAGAACAAGCATCAGTTACCCAAATGGGCTTATCTACTGTATACAGGTGATAGTCCCTTACTGCCATCTGGGGTGGCAGCTCTGGTCTACTTAAAATGAACCTTCTCTTTTCAGTTGTATTCAATCAGGATTGTACATCATGATGGACTGGCATCCCATCCAGAGTAGATTCTCACCACTTACCTGGTGCTGCTGGGATGGACCCTAACTCCCAAGGCCCCTGATATTGGATTGACTGGATTTAGTAAATGGGCAGCTCAATAAATTTAATCTACAACGTCATGACCTGTATGATGAGCTACATTCAAATTGAACAACAAATAATTCATGTCAAAACACAGCTTGTGGTACAGGGGGCATATACATTCAGTTACAGAACCGTAAAGTGTTTGCTTCACTTTCTCACAATTTTCATCACATATAATTGGACTGATAGCCCCAGTCTAGCTGATATATGTCTAGCTTTGGCTGCTGTTGGTATGGCATGAGAATTATTTGCCGTTGTGGTGGGAGTTTCTGTAAATATTGCTTTGTTTTTAAGGTTGCATGTTCTTGAATTTTTATTCATTTTTCTTTGTTTCAAAGATTCTGACTACTTCGCTGTGTTTTGGACTTTTTAGTTGAGTATTACCTTTTTGGGCAACACCTTTTTTATTTTGCTTTTTTTGCTCTGTTGAGGTGTGTGCTACATTTTCTGTTTTTAATAAATCATTAGTTTATAAAGATTCTTTGTTTGCCCTGTTAATAGAAGATGAGAGTTGAGGGTTATCCTTCTTCTTATGAGAATTGCACTATACTTTGTAATATTTACAGTAATTTTATCAGCTCCCCATTTTTGGGCCTTCTCCAGCTGAAGCCAGCAGGTAGCCTTAGGGGCCTGGCTGAAGTCAAGAGTGCCTCTGCTGTGCAGACCAGGTAGTTCTTCTGCCCTGCTCCTTAGGTTGGGTTTGGAGTCCTCACCTTATTTTAATTTAGAGGAACCTCCCATTTAATAAAAGCTGCACTGCAGACATCAAGTTGAAAGCCTGTGAACTATTATCTCATTGAATCCGTCATTATTCTAACTTGGTTACTCAAATGTTACTATGCCTTCTGTCAAAACCGAACAGGCCATTGTGTTTCAGTCCTTTGTGCTGTTTACAGTGGCAGTCTTGTCTGGCTTTGCTAGATCAAATGAATGGTGAAATGATATAAAGATACAGTAGTCCATATTAGTGGAGCCCATTGGTGCTCTTTCCAGGTTTACATCAGAATACTTTTTTGTGTGGCACCTGGCATATAATCTTATAAGATTGTTTTCAAATCAAAAATTGTTAACTGAAAGTTTAAGAATGTACAATTAGGCACGTAAATGAATGAATTTCCATCAAGCTGGAATGTATGTGCCTCGAAAAATGCACAAACTTCTGACATGGTACAAGATTTCTAGAGTTTACAGTAACATCTGTAAAATCTTAGCAAGCTGGAGAAGAGAAATGTTACATTTTCTTCCAGTTGGAAAAGGAATGGGTCTTTGCATGACTGGTTTATTCTGGAAAAATTAAATATTGGGAAGCTGAAAACTTTGTAAAGCCTGGAGAAACACGTCACACTAAAACTCTTAGAACACCTTTTGCTGAACTGAAAAGAAGTCTTTCACCAAGATTTTATTTCAGGTATTATTATTTACCATCAGCATTTTAAAAGAGTAAGAGTTTTACAGTCCTTTATTCATTTTGTAGATTATAGCATTTGACTACGTTCCCAAGGAGCTAGTGCACTCTTCTGGATAAAATACTCTTTTCTAGGTTGTCAATACCCTTTTTCCTTTGTTTTAAAAGTCAGCTTTAAGAAATATTTCCCTTTCTTTCTCCAATCCATATAGTACGTTAGGTGTATTCTTTTCATTTATGTATACATGGGACTTTAAAACATTAATTCTTTGTATTGTTCAAGTTCACACCATTACTCTTCCACAGTTGATTAGGCAAGAATATGTCTTTATTGAAAAGGACCAAGAGATGGAACAAAACAGCGAAACAGATGATCATGCACCTAAGCTTTAACTCTAATCCAAACTCAAAAAACTTTAAACTCAAAGCAAATGTCACAGTCCTATATACTGCTAGTAAGAAAAACTCTCAAGAATGTATTGACGTATTCATAATCTATAAGAGGTCGGAGACACCAAACTTTATACTGGATGTCAAGGGTTGCAACTTGGGCCATACAACCCCCTATCAAAAAGTTGCTGGATATTAGCAATGATATCACAAAATTGTATCATATGCTAGAAAACAAAATGACAAAGAATAGGATTAAAAATAAAAAAGAATAAGAGAACTAGTAAAACTGATTGACAAAATCAAAAAAGTTACACTAAAATAATAGATCAAAAATACTCCCTGATTTAATAGCCTTTTCCTAATTCTAGGTGTAAAAGATAAAATAAAAATTAGGCTTCGATCCAATACACAGATACATGAAACAGCAGCTGCCAACTTTAAATACACAAAGACAAAGGACATCAAATTGAAGCCTGATCATGAGGTAGTAACAAAAAGAAAGAAGCACCACAAATTGCCGGAGCCATGCAAAAACAACCAAAATAGCAGCATCTGAGAAGAAAACAAATAAACAGCATGGCACTGCAAGGACATCACCGTTGCAGTGACACAATATTGGACATTTTCAAAAGCAAATAAAAATGAAATTCTGATTGCAACAACAATCATTGTTTGCTGCGAAATACAGGGTGGTTTGAAGTGCTAGAGGCTTAAAAAACACCAAACTTTATGGTGAATTTTTGATTGTTGGCCACTACAAGGTTTAATAAAAATTTCATTCATCTCCCTGTTAGCAAAACCTTTTTTATTAGTGGCAATGGACATAAAGTAGAGATTATCTATGCATAGCTATCACGAGTCATAGTTTGCTCTCACAACTTGTGATGCTCAGGAAGAGAATACAGAGGAAAAACCTGGGAAAACAGTCTAGGAGCTCCTGATGCCTTTGGGAGCAAAATGGCCTAGATTTACCAGACATGATGTAAGAGGAAAATCTGAAGAATGAAGTCTCATCCACTGAGGTCCAGCGAGGTGGTTACTGATCCAGCTTACAGAATCACCCAAGAAGACATTTTAAAAGGACACACCAGGAAGAAGGTAAGTCATTTCACTTGCTGCCATACAAAAAATCCATAACTGCAGCTGAGCCAATGTCTATTTATAAAGGGCATTCTCTCTTATGAAGTTGATTTATTCACTGACAAAACACTAAAGATGTCTACATAATAATGGATTAGCTCTTCTTGCTAAGGAAGTCCTCTAGGAAGGCAGCATAGCTACACTGAAGGCTCCTAGAAGAAGGTGATTGAAGAGACTCATTGAAAATACTGACATTTCTTTACATTTTATATCCTTATATTATTTTGTTTGTGTCCGTCTGTGCTCAATATAAACAACGGTTGCCACAACTACTATATCCCTCCACAACAATAGCGAGGGATCCATGATCCTGGCAGAGTTTAGGCTTATTTTCAAGTCTTCAGTTCTTCAATGTGACCAGTTCTCGACTGTGGTATTTGACTGTTTATTTGGTGCCTACTTTGTTACTGACCGAAACTGCATTATGACACCACCATTTTACACCTCCTCTTTCCTTCACTTCAAGGTAAGCCTCCCGATAAAATGAAAAGGCACATACAGCCTAGCAGTGACCAACAGATACAGCCTCACCGGCCTACATACTCACACCAATGCACAGAAGCAGAAACATCTACATCACGCCAGACCAACTAGCACAGGCAAGATGCCTTAGAAAAATAAAGACAACATATGACAAACCACAGAGATTACATTATCCGAAGATCACTGGCAGCAAGCCTTGCTCCTAGACAGTGAATGAAAACTGAATTACACACACAACCTTTCTGAAGAGCAGCAGCAAACTGCCAGACAACAAGAAACATTACAACGGAAAAACTAAAGGGATTCCATAACACTGACAACTCAAAACAAAATATTCCCTTTATATTATGACGTAGGCAATTCCCCATTCATTTAGCATATTCTATGACTATAACCAATTCACAACGATAAACGTTTAATAATGTTGGAGTTTATTTGTCAGGCCCTGTTTTTACCCATGGCCAGTTGTACACTACATTTTCCAGAGTTACATCAAAACCTGGGTTAAACATAAAAGTACTTGCAGGTTATACACAGAGGAATATTTTCGCTGACAATAATGTTTATGCAACAAATTGCATTTTCCGACAATTATTATAGATGTCAGTATACTACATTACCTGATGGCCACACTTTACACATACTGACTTACATGTGACCCTGCATTTCCCTTCTTATCCTATAGGTTCTGTTAACCTGTTCATGTTACACGTTTCATTGTAAATATTCATGATGTTGTAAGTGACAATAATAACATCCCATACTAATCATGTGACTATTCTAATATTGAGTCCTCTCACAAGTCACTACTTATTAAAATAATCTCCTTTCTTACTGTAACATGTGATGTTTTTTTCTCCCTCATCATTTCATTAACACTTTTATTCTTGTGATATTTTTGCAAGCATGGTTGGCTAGTTATCAAGTATGTTTTCTCTCTGAGTAGCAGACACTTGACATAGTACATTTGTTAATCAATAGAGTAGACTGTCTTGTGACACTGGAAAGAAATACATGCACATTCTGAGAGCTGATGTAAACAGAAAATTGTACTGCCATTAAAATGGTAACTAAAACATACCCAAAACGATTAAGGTGGAGACTCAACCTGTTGTACTACTGCACGGCTCTGTTCCAAAATGCTTTTAATGGAGTTCCATTTTTTACCCATTTCATGGAGGAGTAGAGGCCCAAATGACATACAGGGAATAGCCATTTAGATTATTATCAATATTTCATCAATTTGCATCAAATTCATAACATTTATTTTGTTATTAGAATATAGAATAATTGTGATAGAACAAGCATTTCAGCCCAACAAGCTTTATCCTTTCTATTTATCTAGATTGTCCAAAACAACATCAAGGTAATATTTCAAGGTCATTAAAGTCTTACTCTACACCAGACTACATAGTTCTTTGTGTGAAGAAAAACTTTATAACATTTGTGTGAAATCTGCTCTTAACAAGTTTCCAACTGCATCCCTGTGTTCTTCTAGAAGATTTTTTTTGTCACCCCTTAATCTCCATTTGCTTAAACAAAAAACATTCAACTTCTTTTAATTCTCCTCACAGCTCAGTCCTCTTAGTCCGGGAATCAGCCTAGTCTTCTCTGAAATTTCTCTAGCGCTGCAAAGTTTTTTGTATGTGGAGATCAAACCTGAGCACAGCACGCCAGATGAGGCATCAGTAATGCATTATATAACTTAAGCATGACCTCTCTTGAATTGTACTCCACACTCACCGGCCACTTTATTAGGTAGACCTTGACTGGAATTGTACCCCCTTTTGCCCTCAGACCCGCTGTAATTCTTCATGGAATAGATTCAACAAGGTGCTGGAAACATTCCTCAGGGAGTTTGGACCATATTGGAATTATAGCATCAGGCATTTGCTGCAGATTTGTCGGATTCGCATCCGTGATGTGATGCTCCCATTCCACCTCATCCCAAAGGTGTTCTATTGGACTGAGATCAAGTGACTGTGGAGACCATTTGAGTACAGTGAACTCATTGTCATATTCAGTTTTAGATGATTTGAGCTTAGTGACGTGGTGCGTTATCTTGCTGGAAGTAGCCATTAAAAGATGGGTGCACTGCAGTCATAACAGCACACAGGTAGACTGGGGCATATAAATGTGTGAATTGTAGCCTGAATTGCCTGGGGCCTCATGTATAACGCCGTGCGTAGAACTCGCACTATAACATGGCGTAAGCACAAAAGCTGAAATGTGCTTACGCACAGAAAAATCCAGATGCAGGAATCTGTGCGTACTCCAACTTCCACGTTCTTCCGTTACATAAATCCCGATCAGCGTGAAAACTAATGCTCGTGCACGCGCATTATGTAACGCCCCAAATCCTCCCAGAATTACACCTATTTGAATATGCAAATCAATATAAATCGCCCTTAAGCGCAGCCTTCTGTGAAAAGACAATGGGAAAAGCACGGGGAAAATATAAGAATTTCAGCGAATACCAAGTGGAGGCAAAGGAAAAACATACTATTTGTTCAAATAAACCGTGGTATAATCAACAAAATGAAGTTGATCGAGTGACATAGCGTGTTGGAGAAACTTGAAAGCTCACATTAACAAAATCGCACAGTGCCGGAAAAAAAAAAGAAGTCACATATCAAAGTTGCCGTGAAAAGAAGAGTTGTAAGCCCACTGTCTGAGTGTCATATGAAAGCTTATTAGGGTACAGAGAAAAAAGGCACACGGTGGGGAAAAAGCACGAAATGTCAACTTCAATCTAGACATTTCCACTTTAATCACGTAGTTTATTTTGTCATTTAGTAGAACATTATAAACTTCATCTTAAAATTGTTTAATTAACTAGTTTCTCAAATCACATCGTAATTAAAGTAGCACGTTAAATGCTTTGTTTTGTATTTGATCTTCTGTGTGCCTATGTGTGTGAATCACTACTTGCTTCTTAAACTGGCTCTCTTCCTCCAACTGGACACAGAGTCCATTACATTCGTGATATTACAGCTCTCTGAATAACTAAAATACTGAGATGTATCGTGATGTCATTTTCATGATGATAGGAGTTAAAGCACGTTATTAAACATGTGTTTCACTTCGATGAAATAATTTATTGTCGAAATTTGTCGCTGCGTTTTTAGCTGTGTTGTTATTTTCTCTTTCTGTTTTATATTCAATATATATTGGCGTAGCCGTCATGCAGTCAGTGCTTTTCTTTCCCCAAGTAACCGATCGCCATACAATCACCTCTGTAATAGAAGTTAAGCCATCTGTAAGCTTAGCGCCGATTCTTCAAAAGCGTTTAAAGAACATTGAAATATCTTTGTAGTACATGTTTAATTATTCTATCCTACGACACTCCCAGTGAAGAATATAGATTATTTAAATGAAGTTAAAGTTTTATGTGTATAATTTAACAAACATATTTTGCTGCATTTCACCTTAAAAATGATATCGTCATCATATGTAAATACGCGCTTTATAAAGTGGCTCAGGTTGTGAGATATTATAACTGTAGTGCAAGTTTACAGTGGGGTGATTGTACTTATAAGTACAAACCGTTCTACAAGGAGCAATTGATTGAGTGCATTTAAAGTTCTTGGGATGAAACTGTATCTGAACCGCGAGGTCCATACAGGAAAGGCTTTAAAACGTTTTGCAGTGGCTGAGACAGCGTGTCCTTGAAGCTGTATACCGATAATTCTCTTTCTGATCAGCTGCTGCTGTGATTCACACTCAGATACAGTGATATAAATACTCCGAGTCGTGCAGTGAGAGTAATATGGAAAAAGATGATCCGCTGTGGCAACTCCTAACGGGAGGAGCTGAAAGAAGAAGAAGAAGAAGGAGAAGAAGAAGGAGAAGTGAGAGTAACAACGCTAAAGCAGTTATGGTATTTGGAATACTATGGCTGTTCCCTGAACCATTATATTGTTACGAGTTAATTACAATCAGATGCATTACACTAATAAACAATATGCGGTTAGTTTCTGTGTATTTATAAAGCCGCGTCATGAAAATAATGAGTAATCACACAAGAACAGTACCATTGCTTTGACGCTGGGTGCCGCCAGTTTGCAAAACCGAGCGGAGAACTTGCGTACGACAAGGCATGAGGTACCGTGGAAAAGTGCGTGGCTTTACGCCAAGTGTAGGTTTTATACATTGCGATTTGAATGTGGAAAAGTTCTTACACAACATTTCTGTGCGTACGCACCGTTTATACATGAGGCCCCTGGTCTTAGCTAACAAGAATGGCACCTGGTGTGGTCTCCTGCTGCTGTAGCCCATCTACTTCAAGGTTTGACAAGTTATGCATTTAGAGATGCTCTTTTGCATACCTTGGTTATAACAAGTGGTTATTTGAGTTACTCTGCCTTTTTTTCAGCTTGAACAAGTCTGACCATTCTCCTCTGACCTCTGGCTTCAGCAAAGCATTTTTACCCAGAGAACTGCCACTCACTGAATTGGCCCTTTTTCCGACTATTCTCTGTAACACCTAGAGATGGTTGTGTGTGAAAATCCCAGTAGATCAGCAACTTCTGAAATACTCAGATCAGCCCATCTGGCACCAACAACCATGCCACTTTCAAAGTCACTTAAATCACCTTTCTTCCCCATTCCAATGCTCGCTTTGAACGTCAGCAGGTCGTCTTGACAATGTCTATATGCCTAAATGTACTGAATTGCTGCCATGTGATTGGCTGATTAGATATTTGTGTTAACAAGCAGTTGAATAGGTGAACCTAATAAAGTGGCAGGTGAGTGTTTAACATAACATCCTATAAGCCCTGATGAGTGCACTATGACTCCTAGGTCTTACTCATGAAGGGTACTTTCAGGTTTAACACCTCCCATCATCTATTCAAATATAACATTTTTTCTTCTTACTCAGAATACTTTACATTTACTTACATTAAATTTCATCTGCCCAAGCCCGTATGCTGTCCCCCAGTAACAATTTAGCTGATAGTACATTATCTGCTGTTCCACCTAGTTTGGCATCATCTGCCAACTTAATTAGCTTATTGATTATATTCTTGTCTTGACTGTTTCTAAATTAAAAAGAGCAGTCTGCAGCACTGATTCCTGGCTGCAGTGCACTACGTTTAACATCACGTAGTTCTGAAAATTGTGATTCAGCCAATAGTTATCAAAAGCCTTCTTGAAGTCAAGATTAACAATATGTACCTCTGTTATTGTATGCTTTTGTTGTGTCCACAGAATTTCAGCATATTAGTGAAACATGACTTTATACTGTGAAAAGAAACACCTTGACACCACAAAAAGATTTGGGGCAGCCTCCCTGTATACTTGAAGTTTGGCTAAAAAAATGGCAAAGTATGAATTGCAGGTCTTTACAGACAAGAGTCCAATACAGAACTGACAAACAGGAGAATGGTGGTTTTTAATGTCGGTCGGGGAAGTGATGTAATCGGTTCCAGGCCGAATTTCCAAATTTTTGGTCTGCAGGGGCAAAACAGAAAGGATTAGTGTACTCTGCCACCCCCTGGCCTGGCATGGAATTACCTTCGTTTCAGCCATTTAGCTGCCTCCCATGTGCAAGTGTGTGTTACAATATATTATCTGGTTCTGGTCATTTTTTAGATTTCAGCCTATTTAACCTGAACAGTACTTCTCCTTCTACAATTTCAAAATCACTGAGTACCTCTTTAGTAGTCCCTGCTACTTTTGGGAGGTTATTGTATTCTTCATACATATATATTTCAGAAAAGTGGCAGTTCAAAACATTTGCCATTTCACTAGCTATATATTCTTGCTCAACTTTGCTGTTCCTAATACTCTTCACTTTATCCTTGAACATTCTTTCATTTTTAAAAATACAGAAAGAATCAATATGGGCAATCTTTAACCTATTCTGCAATATTTCTCTCCAACTGTCTTTCAGTCTTCCAAATTTCCTTTTTAACTGTTGCTCTCATGTTCTCATATGCTCCACTGTTAGTGCTCAAGTTTCTAGTCTTATCTGCCTTATACAGTTGTTTTTTTCCTTTGTAACCTCCTTTTCACCCCGTTATTTAAACACCTCAGAGTTGTCTTTAATTCTTACAGCTTCTAAATATTGGGATGAAATTGACCTATAATCGACCTGAAATTGAATTATATGTAAAACATGTATAATCCTGCCCCTCATCTCTTCAACTGTCTCCACACTTAAAAGCTTATCCCAATTTATTTTATCGAGGCTTTGCCGTATCTGTTCAAAATTTGCCCTACTAAAATTAAATTTAATTGATTTAGTTTTTGAGGGTGCATTCTGTCAAAACACAGTGAAATATAAATTCTAATGGTTTAATCAGATCTATCCCTTAGATTCTATCCTTTCTTTTACAGAATACTAAATCTAGACAGGCCCACCTTCTTTGGTGCTTTAACATATATTGTTAACACTACAGTAGAATCCCTTACTGTCATTAAACATAATCACAAATAGAACTTTGCACGATACCTTGGCGAGCTCTGTATGCCCTGCTGTTTCGGTGAAGGACATGCTTGCGGCAGATTGACTGACAGAAAGATAGCTGACCTCTTGCTGTATCCAAGTAGCGCCATCTTTCGCCTTTACGCCTGGTGCAGCTGCATTGTTCTTATGTGTGAGTGGACATTTCTTGCGGGTGTTACCGACCTCAGGCCTAGCAGAACCTGGACCAGGTACAAGCCACTGTTGCTACAGGGTGTAGCCACAGCAATATGGTGAAAAAGCATAAAAAAACAGGCAGCTGTCACAAGTCCAAGACCATACTTCTGTTCTTTTTTTATTCTCCTTTACCCAGAAATATATAAATGCTTCAATTTCTGCATAGATCAACATGGCAATCAATGAAACAATGGTGCAAGCCAATTTCCTCTGCATAACAAATAGTGTAAACACATTTACTTTGGTTCAACAATGGCCAGCTATCAAAAAGTACTTGATTAGAAACCAATGTCCCCAGAACTCGTTAATTTTCAAAGGAAGCAGACAGTTCTGTATCCCCACATTGTGTGTAGATGACATACTAAATCAAAGCAGTCTGACTATTCAAAGCAGGTGGCTGTTTAGCAAGATAGGTAAATATTTATGTCCTGTAGATAGCCATCAACAATAACCTGTAGCAGAATTTTCCAGAAATTCTGCCTTTTCTTTAAAACACTGGTTTATAGCCCATTACACTAAGCAACACAGAGAAATGTCATTTTCTTTAGAATACTGAATTCTAGCCCATTACACGGGCAGGGATTCTTTTCTCTTTCTCCGAGTTAGAACCCTCATCCTCATCTGAGTTCACCTCAGTTATAGCATGTCTTTATTTGAAAATAGCAGCTTCAGATTGGGGCGAGCGTGAATGCGACTGAGAGAATAAAACCACTATTAACTTTACAAGTATCATAAATTTACAACGCCTGTTACAGACTTTAAACAAATGTGTATTTTTATTGCATAATAGTAACAATAAGAGCAGCTCACTACTCAAAACGGCAATTCTGGGAAGCTCCCAGAATCATTCTTACCGCCCTACCACCCAAGCAGTCATGTCAGCATTGTACCCTAACCCGATTTCTTTTTCATCGGTTATACTGTATTCTTGAATAAAAGCACACTTGTTTTGATATACATGTACCTTTTTGTGAAAGTGTTTATTTGATACTTGGACTTTAGTCTTCACACATTATATACTTCTTGTAAAAATTTTGCCGTTAGTACTATAACATGTTGTGTTTTAGATATGTGTTCAACATTTCTTGCATTTCCTGTCATCCTACATTTACACAGATCGTTGTAGACACGGAACACACATGAAATGCATGTGTTCCAAATAACGATATATTGTTTACCCTATACACCTCCAGGCACCTCACACCTAGATAAACAGACTTGAGCTGGGAGAGCTTTTGGCCCAAGTTGAGCTGCAGCGGTGGGGGGGATGGGACAGCAAGCTGCTTGCTACTTGTGCTGATTGACACATTTGTAAAACAAAAGACGCTGATGGAGAGGTGCGAAGGAATTTAAGGTGGCCTGGGATTACAAGTTTTTTCATAGGCTTCCGGGATTCTAGTATTAAAAAACTGTCACTATTATGTCATGAAACTCCTGTTCTTGTGCTGCTCTATTTATAAGATTACCCAATTAATATTCAATAATTAATGTTCCCCATGACTATAATATCACCCTCTAAACTTGCTTTTTAAATAATATAATAAAATAATTCTGTCTAGTTGAATCCAAACATCCTCACTAAGCTATGATTCACCATATAATTGAAGAAGACTCCTACCATATACTCCTACCCTTAAGGAAACAATTTTTAATGTATCACTTACTTTACTTCGGCTTTTTAACCAATAAAAGCATATTAGTGATAGATGTAGCAATGAGTCACTGTATAGCATCCTTTTAACTTTGTAGAAATTAGCTACTGGTGGTCTACTGAGAGTGATCTGCCAGAGGAGCCTAGTGCTTATTACTAGACATGTCTAAATTCAGTCCTGCTGGCCGTAACAAAAATGAGGCTGTGCATGAGTGATGCCCTGCTTGAGCTTTACAGACACCTGCAGAAAGCAGATCAAGTGAATTTAATCATAAAAGTTCAACATTTAATCTCTGGCTTTTTTTTTGTCAAAATGCTTTTTAAATGCAAACATTTTTTCTAAAGTGCAGCGCAAAACAAATTAAAAAATGGAGGAAAGCATTTCACTTACACCAGTGGCCCATGTGTTGATGACAGATGCTTAGGGAGATGCAGTATATAAAGCTAGTGGAAATTAATGAGCTGAAACATCAGAAACCATCTCTATGCTCTGAAGTTTCCTTTCAAGGAGGCACATGCTTACTACTATTGTCATCCTTCTCGCACAATATGGATCTTAAAGAATGTGCCTTACAAATAGTCCTTTGCTTTTGCTTATGTCTGCTTTTAGATGCCACCTCTAGAACTATGTTGTCCATGCAAAGTAACTAAAGGTTATTTGTATCTTAAATACTGGGTGGAGTATAATTGGTGCCAATTCCATCAGGATGAAGTGGCTGACCTAGCCTAGGGAGAGCTTAATTATGTCTTTTGGTTAGATGAGACGAACAAGGAAATCTGAGAATGGTTTCCCTCTTCTGTTTTATCAAAAGCTGTGTTTGCTTAAATTGCAAACTTAATGCTATTTCACTGTTCACTAGTGTCATGTTGTAAAGATTGGGATCCCTTCTGCAACAAATGTGGCTTTTTAATTAAGCTTTTAATATTATGCAAAGTCACATTTTAATGTATTTAATAAAGTGCTGGTCAGATATCACCAGCAGGTCTATCTTTGCCTCTAAGCCCCAGTGTGTTGTCTGCAAATATTAATTCTGTTTCAGTCAATCTCCCATAGCGTGGCTGTAAATTGCCTGTATTACCGTCTTAATTTTAGCAAGTAAGCACAAGGAACTGTTGTTAAACTGTGATCTCTCCTTAAAGGGCAATACAATTATATTGATTATTTTTCATTTAAATCATAGAGGACAATGATAATGGAGTAAACGTTTTTATTGACTAACTTGTGGTTTACAGCTCTTGTGTATTGCTGAGATGGCCAAACAGCCAGAGGCTCCTGGTAGTTGTGCTTTATTAATGATGCATTGGCTTAAAATGTGATAAAAGGGGAGGCACACAACATCACATACAGAACCTAAGCAGAAGGAAACTCGGGCATAGAGGGCTGCACCTAAGGGCAGTGTTTGATCAACCCCACCATCACTACTGGCCGGCCCCCTGTTTCCCAAATTATCCTTCAGTATATCTATATGGTTAATAACCCTCCACATTACATACATTTCAATTACATTAGACTTACAGATGCACCTGTTCTGTCCAGCTAGATTCAAACAACATTGTCATATACACTCGATCCATTTTTAAACTCTTTGTAATACTGAAAAGCAGGAGGCCCAAGACTTTTCCAGGAACATCAGGCACCAATCCTTGTGGAACCTATATGCGCATCATTATCTGTCCCTGTATTTTAATGTGCAAGTTCATTTTGAAAAGCTGATATCGACTTGTGGGTATGGCTTCATTTTTTTTTAGTAATGTTAACATGCTTCAAGTAGATTCTGGGATTAGGATCAGCTGAAAATGTATCCAAACTTTTGTTAGCTGTTCGACTAAGGATAATTATTAAAACAAAGCTGTGTATGTTGTCAAATCTAAAAGTTAAATTCTGCAACCTACCTGCAATACTTATAATAGGTAAGTTTTTGTAAAGTAACAATAAAAATAATTTGATATTTTATGCAGAGAATAGCATCTGGTGTTGAGACCACCAAGAGCATGGTACAAGCATTGGTATTTAATGAAAAAATCCACATCCTCTTTTTGAAACCACTCTATGCTTAGTTCTACAGATAGACATCAAACAAATATGTCTGCAAGAAACTGACTTTGGATGGTTGCAAGGCTCTAGGCTGAAGGGCCAGACAGAAAGTCTCATCATGACAGCTCAGGATCAAGCACATAACACAAGCTATCAACAGAAGAATATTCTCAAGATGGATGTTGATAGCAAGTGGTAAGCAAGTTGGTAGCAGGATATGCCAGTAACAAGAAGATCACATCAGTCATATTGTTGTTGGTTGCTCAGAGCTAGTGCCAAAAGAGTATACTCAACACAACTGGATAGTTAGCTGCTTGCACCAGTAATGCTAATGCTCCATTAGCTTGGCCTCACAGTGCCTGGTCACTGGTACGATCACCAGCCTGAGAATGTCATCAAGATGAAGAATACCACCGTTATGTAAAATATGGCTGTGAGCATCAATTGTACCACTGGAAGAAACTGACTGGACATCATTCTCTATAGCAGAAGCAAGAGATAATGTCTGCTCATCAAAATAGCTGTTGCAGATGATATTGAACGACTTAGTCAAAAAGGTAGAAAAACGAATCAAATACAAAGACTATGAGATTGAGATTTACCATATGTGGAATTAAAATGCTATTGTGACTCCATTTATAGCTGCAGCACTTGGAACTGCTTGACTAGACCTCCAAAAATATCTTGATGAACTGTCAGGTAAAACAAATACAACCCAGGTGCAGGAGATAGTCCTCCTCGGAACTTTCCACATACTTCATAAAGTCTTGACAATTCAACAGTATCACCTAAGGAAGGTGATGGGTTCTCAGTAGATAACAGCCATCACCAACTGAGGATAAATACATCTCTCTATTATAATAAAAAAATCCTGCGACAAGATGAGACTTTTTGGAAGATGAGACTTCTTCTTCAAGTGAGTCGAGACTTTGGTCATAAGATGTTTTCAAGTCATGCCCTCCTTTCAACCATAGAAAACCATGCACACAGTACTTTCACCTCTCATTCGTGTGAATGCTTTTGATAGACACAGTTCTTGCTTTGACAAGATGGGACATTTCATCATATCAACAGTAAAAATTAGTGCACAGGCAATCCTAGCACCGAGAAACAATGAAGTCAAACGAATTAACACCAAAAATGATGATTGATTTCACTGCAGATTGGTTAAATGTGTATTGATAGACTATGCTGAAACAGTTGGTGGTGAGTGTGCGGAAGATAAAAACATCAACTTACAATATTCCGAAGAATATCTACAACCGTTAACACTGTCCGGTCTTCCTCCGCATGAATTAATGTAGAAAGAAGGATGTATCCAAGAAAGGTAATGTAGTACATCTTCAGGGGATAACATTAGAAAAAAAATGAGATCTTGATATGCCATTCATATTAAAACATTAACAGTTTCCTGTTAGAATAGCTTTTTCAAAGACAATTCACAAATCTCAGAGCCAAAAATTCGAAAAAGTCATTTTATTTAATAGAGAGAAAGAAACGAAATTCAATCACTTGCAGTTATACATGGCGTTGTCACGATGAAAGTCCAAACACAGAATCACAATTCAATGCGATATTGACGAAAAGTTAATTCAAAAAATTGTTTTTACTTAAGTTTTACAATAAAAAGTTTTTGTGTGTTAGTTTAAAAACCAAGCAGAACAAAATCATATTATGCAGCGAATAACTCTTAACGCAACATGAAACATAATTACATTAAAATTATTAAGTTTTAATATTTTTTAATATAGTTAATTACTCGCTGTAATGTAAAATACTTAGTAAATTGTACATCCACATCCCCATACGCAAGCAGCAGAACCGCAAAGAGGCTAGCGTGTAGCACAAGCACAGGGGTTGGCGAGCAGAGGGCAAAGCCCCCTGGTAAACAAATAAAATTATTCCAGTATGAGTGAGAGAGCCCTGTGGAAAATCGTCATCCCAACTAGGTTTGGTTACTACCATATTAGGATCTGTTAACTTGTAATGAATTATGTAGCTCTAAACATGAGCTTGATTAAGCTTACATCAGGAAGTTATAACTTTACATAAAGAAACAGAAGCAGTATAAATACAAATATACAAGATAACATGAAAAATCCTATGCCTCGGAAAAAAAATGCTACCTAAAATAAGTAATGTATTAAAATTGCTTGTCTTATTGCTAGGAGTACCAAGTATAAAACAAATGAGTTGGAGTTACATGTAACTGCACATATCTGTGATATCATAGCAATGATAGAAACCTGGCGAAATAACAGAGATGGGCAAGAGAGTAATATAGTTGGGTACGCATTATTTAAGAAAGAGGCAAAACCGAAAAAAGGCAGGTTTAGACATTGATGCTATCATCATGAGGGATTTAAATTACCCAAATAGAAGAGTGCAAGAACAGAAGTTTTTGGATGTAATCAATGATTATTTTTTAACACAGTATGATATAGCACCAACGAGGAAGGGAAACCTGTTCAGATTTACTACTCTGTAATAATCAGGATAGGATTCAAAGGATAGACAGGATTGAAACATTACAATCTAGTAACCATAATAATATACATTTGACAGTGTTCAAAATATTCCTTTACTTCATAATCAAGCTAATTGTCAGGGCCAGATAGCATGTATGCTTCACTGCTTATGGAGGTTAGGGAGTGCAAATATAAAGAATTGGTGCTTATTTTTCAAAAATCATCAAAGCCTTTTGGCAAGAAGAATTTTTCAGATTACAAGATGTTAAAAATTGTGTCCCTTACGGGTTAATGTAGGGGTTGCTGGCCTTTTTTTAATAAACTGTATATGAAGAATCTGGATAAGAATATACTGTAAATAGGTGGAACAGGACAAGGTCAAATGGCAAAAATTTTAGAATGAGACTGGAACTGGGCAGAATAATGACGTGGGCAGATTTGTGGTAGATGAAGTTTAATGCAAATAAATGTAAAGTACTGCATGTAGGAAGCAGAAATGCTAGATCTGAATACACAAAGGGAGGTCTAACATTTGAAAGTACTCCTAATGAGAAGGACATAGCAGTCATATTGTACTCATCACTATTTTACATCCAGTCAGTGTACAGAAGCCATTAAGAAAGCTAACAGGATGTTAGGTTTAATGGCTTGTGTGTGGAGTACAAGTAAGCTTAAGCTATATAATGCACTACAGTGCATGAAGTGTTTACACAGTTTTGGTCATCATATTACAAACAAACATAGCAGTGCTAGAGAAACTTCAAAGAAGAGCAATAGGGTGACCTTAGGAGTGAAGGGTTTAATCTTTAAAAAAGACTGAAGGACTTGAGACCTTTCAGTTTAAGCAAACACAAATTAAGAGGTGACATGAATGACATTTTAAAAATATGAAAGTGAATTTATGCAGTTACTTTAAATTGCTTCAGGTAATGGGAGTATAGAAACAGGAACAAGGTGTTCAACAGGTAAGCTGATGTGTGTTTTGTTGTAATTAAAACACAGGTATGTATTTAAACATGTTCTTGATTATCACAGAAATTCACTGTACTTATGTGCACAGTACTACTGTTACTAAGACTTCATTCCAAAGCTTAAAGGCAGCCTTTGTCCATTACTTCACTTTTAGAAAGCATTTTCAAAAACTGCGCTTACAAATTCATCTGTGTGTTTATAAAGCAATCAGATAAACTTAAAATACCTTTGAGGGGAAGCTACAAAACAGGGAAAAGCAGAAGCTCATCTTTGAGCACCGTCAGTTATTCAACACCTAAGGTGTTTAAAAGGTTTGACTAAATTTCTCACTAGGGATTCTGAGGCTGACAGGTGTGCTAAATTGGAAATAAAATGAGTTAAATGCAACTCAGTGAAAAGAATTTATTTTGAATTACGACTGCAGGTCATTGGTAGCCTCAGAAATTTGCAGTTGTGCTTTGGTCAATATTGATTCAGCTTCCAGAAAAAAATTGTAGGTCTGCAAAGGAAAGTGAAAGATGAGATGTTCTGACATTTTGGGCAGCAGCAATCAATAGAAAAATAATGTTTTAATTAAATTTACATTTTAATACATAAACCAGGAAACTAGTTGACATGTTTACTGATCTTTGCTTCCCTCTTTTAAAGATGTGGTGCATTTAATAGTTAAATATTGATTTTGTATGGATATACGGTTTTTCTCTGCTCAGGAGTATTTATCAAAAGTGAGCTGAAGCACATATTGTGAGGAGATTGACAGCAGACTTGGAAAAGGTTTGGGATGCCAACTGAGTTCACTTTTTATTCAGGAAAAAGATGTACAATTTAAATGAACTAAAGAAACTGCAGCTTCTTGGCAGTTTCTGCAGGTTTGATCCCTCTCTCTGTCACACTCTGGGCCTAGACTCTAACCCATGTTGTGTGTGTACTGCCACAGGATGAAAACTTGCAGGTTAAGGCGAGCAAAAAGGATCAGGAGATAAACTGTAAGCCAGAAAAACAAAGTGGATGTCAATACCAGAAAGATAGAATGTTTGTGTGTCAAATTAAATTAGGAATTAGGAATAAGGAAAAATGAAATTCAAAGTCAAAACTGCCTTATTCAAAAAGTTAGAACAATGCAACTCTAAACAGAGAACTAGAAATGTTTTTATTATACGGTGTAGCAAAGATACAGAGAGATCATTAAGGACTGGGGCTTCAGATCATGATCCATATAGCTGAAGGATGATGTTCACAAAAAAGGAACAACTGACACAGATACATCTTTCCAGAATTGAGTTTTGATCCAGACTGAAGCAAACATAGCCGTGAAGCGGTTTATAACGCACAGAAGGAAGAAGGGCCGGGGTCATGTTATCGGAAATCAGAAGTGATATCAAATGTAATGTAAATAAAAAGAAGCGTCACAAAAAAGAAGTTTTGGGGACCGTCCCCGTGTATTGTCCAACGGACAAGAAAAAAACACAAAAGAAATGTTGTAGTGATCAAAAGCAAACAGTGGTAAAAACTGTGTTTTTATACAGTAAGAAATTGAAAACAGGAAATGGCTGGCAGGATCTGACGTGGCAGTGGTGAGATGGAAGTAACATCATCTAAAGGAAAACCGGAAGTGATGTAATCAGGAGTTGCCAGAAGTAATGACATGTCTGGCACAGGAAGTTACGCCACAGTGGCCATTTTGGAACCCGGAAGTAGCTTTCTTATTTCTCCTTGATTTTCCTGCTGAGAAGAATGGGAGATTTAGGTAAGTACCATGTGACAACCCCTTGTTTTGCGATATTTCACTCACCTTTAGGCTTTTTGACTGCCTCCTAAACGTACATATGTGATAGTCTTCATGCCGTCAATGTTCTGGTCTGCAAAAGGTGGAAAAAGGCACTGCCAATCCCCAACCCATGGTGAAATTATCATTCGACGAGCTCAAGTAAACATGTGTGACAAAGGAATATCCACAAGCTTAAACAATAAAGAATGTATGATGCTGGATTAAAGGAACACTCTGCCCACAAATAATATTTTTTCTAAATGTTATATACACCATGTACCTTGTTGTGATGGCTGAGGAAAAGATTTAATCTCATCTTTTCATGCAAAAAAAGCTAATAAAGTTTATGTTTCATGTAAGTGGATAATGGCCAACACTGGAAACTGCAAATGACATCAAAACGTTCTTGAACAAATCTCATGTTACTTGTATCCATGTCAAGTCATTCAGTCAAATAGTCAAAAGAAGTGCATTTTTTTCAAAAAAATATTGTTAAATTAATTTCTCTGTTAAATGAAAGTAACGTTTTTTAAAAAAACAAAAAAACATTATTTTTAGATGGAGCATTCCTTTAAATGGTGTCATGCCATTGACAACACATAGAGCTACTTCCAGGACCATACTTCTGAAAAAGAAGTTGCCACTTAATATCAAACGACCCTCAAAATGGTGGTAACTGTTATGATTACTTCCCATGATTTCAGAGGTCCTGGCGTAACTACAGTTTTTCTCAGAAGTTATGTATGTGATTGACATTATCAGCACGTTGATATAAGAACAGATGCATCACTATTCAAGTTTCCATACATTCAAAGATGAACAATCTTTGTGTGGTATTAGTTTTGGTATTTAGACTTCCCAGTGTTTGAGTTTTTCTTTTGATTTCTTCACTGCAATTCTTGGGTTTAGAATTATGTATGGACAAAAGATAGGACTGATTTTTGATTTCAACTCTGTATTAGTTTTATGGACCCTCTCCTAGCCACCCCCTGTAAACTTGGTAATCTTTCCTGGTGCAGGGCTAAGAGCACCTGTCCACAAAAAAATAAAAAATCATAAATAAAATAATAAATCTTAAATCAAAATCAAGTTAACAAAAGCAAAACTAAATTCTTTAGAATTCAAAAGCATATAAAAACACTTCTCAGAGAAAAATTTCCTCAAGGCCAAGAATAATTCATAAACAACCAGTAAAACATTACAGTCTGGTTGGGGGAACCTTTATAGGTGGGTCTAAATAGAGACTAGTCTTCAGTTCCTGTCAAAGTTGGGATGTCATTGCTATGGAGAGAACAGACAAGCATGCTAGACTTCTGAACAGAGGCTTTGCCTCTTTCTGTGGCTCAGAAAATACTTCTAATAGTATTAGAGTATTAGTTTCACATTCAACCAACTTATTTTCCTTAACATTTATTTTTTATATTTGCAATCAAAACGTATTACAAATAACAGCCCCACCCAGGAAGTTAAAGTTAAAAGTTAAAGTTTAGTCTCATGAAGCTGCCTTCTGCTTGTGCTTTCTCTAACTAAATTGGTTTATATCAAAACAAATGTATTAATTAACAATTCATGAAGGTGAATACAACATTACCTCTGCTTGGGGAAATTTGATCCGCTCCTTTGCAAAGCTTTGAATGCTACCATGTGTTTCTGCTGCATGTTTGCTAAATATTTTTGAACATCAGTCAGGCTGCTTTGTATGAAGGTGTGGTGGAATGATTTCTGGCATATAAGTTGATAAATATTTTGTACGTCTTTATTTGTAAACCAGACAAAGCAAATGTAATTTCAAATAGTGTTTCAGGAGGCATGTTTTACTTCATCGATGAGAACAGCACTGCTCTAATGTTTGCCTAACCAACCCAGAGTCTTTAGGACTGGCTAAGGATGTAAAATTTATGGTGAGGGGGATGGCAAGGGTGACTGTGCTTGCCCTTATATGATCCTATAAGTCTCCACAGGAAGGCTATAGTCTGACTAAACAAAGCAACTGGGGGATGAGCTGGTACAAAGCGACTGGAAAATAAATTCTATTGGTCTAGAGTATGGCTGTTTATGATTTGTGGGTTGTGTTTTGTGGTAAAAATGGTATAAAGATGGTCACCTTGCCTTTACCTCTCTCTCTCTCACTATCTGGCCATGAAGTGTAGGCTATGATGAATACAAGTCTACCTCTGGAGCCTGTTTCAATACTCCATTCAAAGGACATGTGGTAGCAAAGCAAGCACAACTGAAGGTAAGCCATGTGCCATCTATGGACACAAGTTGCACTGCTACTTAGGCTGTAAGGATATGGTTAGCCATTATTCACATAGAATTCTGTTTCCTTACTACACAGTAAGCCAAAAAGAAGCACCACATTTAATTTATTCTACAAAATCGCTACAAGATAAAATACATTTCATTACAACACAAGAAAGGTTATACAAAATAGATTTTTTTCACTTTGTTTTAAAAATGATGTCTTGAAGGTGGAGGCCACCATTAGCGATAAACTTGAGACATTTTCTGAATGCTCACATGATTTGTTTGGCCATTTCAAGGGGAATAGCTGCGAATTCATGGCAAATAGTATGCTTCAAGGTTTTGAGGTCATTGTGTGTATACCTTTGACATGAGATAGCCCCACAAGAAGAAATCACACAGGGTGAGATCAGGTGAACGTGAAGGCCACCCGACATCACTGCGCAGGGAGATCAGCTTGCCTGGAAACATCTCCCGCAAAACTTGTATGGGTCTACAAACAGTATGAGCTGTTCCTCCAACCTGTTTAAACCATGCATCCACCACATCCATTTCTTCCAGTTGGGGCAATAAAAAGTTCTCTAGCATTTCAATTAAATGTTCTGAAGTGATGGTGACTGTTGCTCTCTCCTCTTCAAAAAAGAAAGGGCCTACAATACCAAATTCTGCAAAAGCTCACTAAAACTGTAACACACTCACTGTGCAGGGGTCTCTGATGAAGTTCGTGAGGGTTAGTTTCAGCCCAATAGCAGAAGTTTTGCTTATTTACGCAACCATTCAAATGGAAATGTGCCTCGTTGCTGCACATGACGATGGCATCTTGATGAATGGTTTGCAGAATGTTCACGGACAACTTTCTATGGCTCTCCTTGTCTCTCTCAGTGAGTTCCTGCACTACCATCCTCCTCAAAGACGTGTTGGAAATGCCTAAGGCAGAAGCATATTTGCATGCTGAAAGTCTAGGAGACTGCAAAATTGATGCCCTTACAGCTTGGATGTTTTCAGGTGTTCGTACAGTCTGAGGAAAGCCTGGAGATTTTCTGTTCAATGTTGTACCCATCTCTTTAAATTTAGCCACCCGCTTAAGAACTGTTTTTCAATTTGGGACATCACCATTAGGAGGAATGCTGAAGTACATTCTGAAGGTGCATTGCATAGTGATGATGCATTCATTGTTTTTGAAGAATGCTTCGACAGTAAAAGCACAGTGCACCAGACCAAGACATGATTCTGACTGAAAACTACAATCGCCAATCAAAGGACCCCCACCTCAATCCACTCGGGTGCCTCTAACTCGCACAATGATCTTGAGAAATGTGGTACTTCATTTTAGCTCACCCTGTATTTTGCCTATTTTATCATTAACAAATAATTCAATGTGTAACTTAATTCCTGCCTGTTTCTTAATTCTATTTAATTGCCTAAAGTTACCAGATGTGGAAGGGAAGGGAGAGGAAGTACTACTTTACCTGATCACAGAGTGATGTGGTTTCTTGAAGTTGACTACTGCATACATATATCCTTGCCTGTGCACGGATGATTTTAACGCATGATCTGTTGGTTAAAAATATGCACATACCTTGAATTACAAACTTGCTTCAGGACAGAGATGGGACACTATAGCAGCAGACTGAAATACTTGTTGACTTAAAAGATATGTTAAAAAAATATGTGTTAGGTTTGAAGACTGTAAACTGGCCCAGGTTGAGTGTTTATGGATGGTTGTGCAAGTGTGCCATTGGTGAGAAATCTCTAGGTTCTTTCCCTTCTGCATTTCACATCCTCACATCAACAGTCTGGCCATGAGCCCAGGGCTTCTGAGTCAGTAAGCAGCAGTTCATTTAGCTGAGCAAAAGGGAATTTGATTTGATCATTTGACTTCTACTATAATGAGGAGCATATCATATTGTGAAGTGGTAGGCTCTCACTCTTCTTTCTCTCTCTCATCAACCTCACTTCACCACTCAAACACCCAAAAAATTCTATTATCACCAGCAAAGAATCACCCAGGGTTCCAACTGTTTGTCCTAGCACACTGGCTGTGAACGCAAGGTGTAACAGTTAGTAATAAATATTTATTCATCTTAATTAATGGGACGTATTTCTTGTTCAAGTGTGCAAGGGGACTTCCCTTTAGTGAGTCACTTCTGGGTTAGCAGTCAGCTTCTCTGTTTGAGGATGTGAAATGGATAAGGGTGGAACACTGAGGAATTACTCATCAGTGACAGAATAAGTATTCTAAAACAGAACTGACGTGTACTGATAAGGCTGCAGATCAGTTGTTAAACACTTTTAGTTTTCCTTTTGAACATCCTACAAAGGTCCAACAATACATCTGTTTATTAATCCACTAATCATGTGACTCATTTCAACTAAAGGAAGGTTCCATTGAAAACTTTTTTCAAGATGTCACAGGACTTGATTCTCAACAGCCCTTTAAAACTATAAAAGTCTCTGCTAGTGTCTTAATCAAACATTAACATAAAATTAGCCAAAGAACAAGACTCTGAAAAGCCGCTTCTGAACAATAGCTCACTTAGGAATTGGTCCTTTGCTGGCAGCATGATACTCAAACCTTAAACATTTTTACATCCATTATAGTGAGCAGATCAGATTTAATTTAGGTAAAGATACTATAAACAGTACACAGCAAGTTCTGGGTACCGCCTCAACTAGTGATGTATGAAGTATTTATACATAAGGTACCTCATGAAACCCATTGTAGGCCCTGTTATTAAGGACATACTAGATTTTTTCACCCTTGTTTGTTATTTGGTAATTCATCATAGGTCTGAAAGATGCTTTATAATCCCCAAAAATTCATGGCTAAAATAAATGTACATCTGCCTGTCCATTCATTTATCAACCTGCTTAATCTAAACATAGAGCTACATAGAGATGGAGTATATGCTGACAGTACTGAATACAAGGCTGGACCCAACAATTATAATTTCTTGATATTGTGCTGCTGTGCTTGATTAGTTAAATATAACTGTGTGTTTGCCAATAGAAGCCCCAAGAGCTTTGGACATTTTAGAGGAGTTGTAATAAGTGCTAGCGTATTAGCCACAACAGTAGACATCATTCAAGCATTAATTCATTCAGCAGGACTCATAATACTTAGTTCTGTATGACAATATGGCATTTGTCATATAAACATTGACTTGGCACACACTGCTTGCAGAAACATTCTATTAAAAAGGTAGAAAAAATAGTAATTAAGTATAAAATTTCTAAGAATGGTAACTGTGTTCTAGAAATTATTGTCTCAGCTTACAAAAGCACTTTAATGATTTTCTCATTAGCTGCAGTTTTCTAATGCATAATATCAGTACACAATTTCAAAAGCTCTCTTTAACTATAATTTAGGTAAAATGAAATGACTGGGCTAGGAACCTGGCCATGTTTAAATTTCCATTATACTATAATTTGTATAATCAATCTATGAGAAATCTTGCTCTCTACTGATGTATGCCAAATAATTTATATTAAATCTGTTAAATAACATTATCCAGAATGTAAGGGTAGCAAAAGGTTTAAATTTCTCTTATAACAAAAGGCAAAGACAGATTGTAAAGGGGTGAGGCACCAGTGGTGATCCCCATATAGTAACTGTTTGCAGAAAAATAACAAAAGCAATTTGTCAGCATAACATCTTTCCAGGCATATGTCTACTGCTAGACTGACTCAAGATGGCACGGGTGTTGATTATCAAGCAGGAAGGCAGGAAGGGCTGGTTTAGGGGACCACAAACCAGAAGTGACATCAGAGTTCTTTGAGTTGTCATTCTTCTGACCTGTGGTTAGGGGAAGATGAGAATCATTAAAGACATTACCAATTTGTGACTCGGAGTGGAATTACCCTTTGTTTGGCTCTGAAGTTGTCTCCAATGCACACGTGTGTGAAACTATGTTTGTTGTTTTGCAGTAATCTATACTAATAAAAGGCAAAGCCCTCACTGACTGACTCACTCACTCACTCACTGACCCATCACTAATTCTCCAACTTCCAGTGTAGGTAAAAGGCTGAAATTTGGCAGGCTCATTCCTTACAGCTTACTTACAAAAGTTGGGCAGGTTTCATTTCGAAATTCTACACGTAATGGTCATAACTGGAACCTATTTTACTGCATATACTGTAATGGAGTTCAGCTGGATGGCCGTGGGGGACGGAGTATCATGTGACATCATCACGCCTTCCACGTAATCACGTGAACTGACTGTGAGCGCAGGATGTAGAAAGCAAGGAAGAGCTCCAAAAAGCGCTGCAGAAAACATGTATTATACAATTGAGAAGGCAGCGAAACAATAAGAAGCGAGCGAGTGAAGCATATTCATGAGTGCAGCTACTGCGGAAACAAAGCACGGTGTAAACCGTAAGTTTAAATTAAGTTTATAGACACGCTCCCACTGCCGTTTCTCATGCGCAGTGAGGCATACAAGCATATTCATGGCATACAAGCATATTCATTACTGCACCTACTTCGGAAACAAAGCACGGTGTAAACCTAAAGTTTAAATTAAGTTCATAGACAGGCTGCCGCTGACGTTTGTCATGCCCATGACTAATGCGGGATACAAATTTAATGAGAGGACGCAGGGTATAATCGAGAGTTTTGATCACTTTGTAACAAAGTTAAAATTGCTGGTGAGGGGCTGTGCACCAATACTCACAGAAAAATCCACAAGTTAATACACACGCTGTCTCTAGAGTTTCTCCACACTCTTAATTCTCCAGGCACTACTTACAAAAGGTTACATTGACAATCATGTTACGTTATTTTTAAAATGTTTCCTTTTCTTAGCACAAGCACAGCTGAGAAGCTTCGATGCATGTGCTCCATAACACGCTAAAAAATAACGCATTTAATCACACTTTGCATTCCAAGCAAAGGGGAAGTTCTCTCAATGCATGATACTGCGGAAACAAAGCACGGCGTGAACCGTAACTTTACATTAAGTTTATAGACACACTCCCGCTGCCGTTTGTCATGCCTACCACGAATGATGGTATTCGCGAGATACAAGTTTACTGAGAAGACACGAGGTATAAACGAGACTTTGGATCACTTTGAAACGGAGTTAAAATTGCTGTAGCAAGAAACTGAACAAAACGTTAATGTTTAACTTTTAATAACTTATAGACTACATTTTATTTTTTTCCCTTGCACTCAGTGAGCGAGTCCAATGGGTGATCAGTTATATATATATGGGCTTCTACAGGGCTGGGCTTCCAAGCCATCTACCCGTGGCCCCCAATACAACCAGGGCGGTCGCCCCCTCGCAGTCTGGATGGGTCCCCCATTCCAACGCCTCCCACGTTGTTGGCTGCCTGCCTATATAAGGCCGTCCGTCGCTCCGGTCTCTACATTCCCTTCCTTGCTTCGCCACGGGATTCACATCTCCCTGCTCATAACTACAGCCTTTTTATTTAATCCACGGCTTCTCCAGTGTTTTATTGTTCATTTATTATGATTATAGTTGTTGTTGTTGTAGGTATTTTAGACTTACTTTACATTGTTCAGGTACCCATTTCCTTTATCATTCCCACATTAACATGTCTATCGAGGTGATCACCATCGATCAAAGAACTGTCACTTACCGAGTGGTTTCCATGCCTGGAGATGGCAACTGCCTTTTCCATTCTCTTTGTTACATATTACACGGCCATATTAGGCTCAGTCTTGATATCCGGAGGAACATTGTGTCTTATGTATTGAATGACTGGGACAGGTTCAAGGTGTGGACTGATGACGGTACAGGAGATAATTATACTACACAGGAGCACTATAAGAGTGAAATGCTTAAGCCCTTCATCTATGGTTCTGCATGTGAGTTGATGGCTGCCGCTGAATTGTTCGGTTGTCGCTTTCAAGTGTACCGAAATGGCTAAATATTTTACACCTTTCGACAACCGCCAATGCCTCTTCAACATCTTAGATTCACAGGTGACAATTTCAGTAGTGGACACTTTGATGTTTATGAATGTTTAAACTCTCAAAAGCTGGATGTGAAGTTATCGATGAAACCGGTTGTATACTTACAACGCTTGACAGATGCCGAATGTCTCTTCAACATAAGTCCTACAAATACTATCGTAATTGAAACAAACCATGAAACTCAAACCGATTATGACAGCAGCAATCCAAGCTGTGAGATTTCACACAAGATTACTTTTCATATGGCCAACTGTGCGTTGCATGCTCAAGAGTAAGCTCAGCGCACAGCTTGGTCATATTACAACCGGAGGGCCGAACTGACAATGTGGTATACAAAGAGATCCTTAACAAATAATTATTGGTATATTTTCCCTCAGTTTAAAAAGGTTTAATTTTCTTCTTAATAAAAATATTAAGGCAGTACTTCGCCGCTCTGAAGCGCGAGTATTTTGCTAGTAATGAATAAAGCCCATAATTAAGGCAGCAGTATCTGGCAGGTTACATAGGTAAAACATACAATTCAGTGTTATCAACCAAGTTCCTAGTCATAGCACTGTTAGATGAGGAGTCAAAAGAAAAGGAAAATGAAGAAGTGCAGAGCAAAGTAATACAAGTAGTTGATTTGAGGACATATGAAGAAATTGAACCCTTAATTACAGAAGAAAGGGGTGAGAAAAGATCTGAAGAAAAAGAAGAAAGAAAAAATAGTGAAGAGAGTGATATTCTTGCACTCATATAAGAAAAGGCGGCAAAGCAAAATGTTGAGAGAAGAATAGAGCAGTGCTCTCAAAACATACTTTTTCACACGGAAGAGATCATTGAGATATTAAGCGGAACTGCAATTCTCTGTCAATCTCCACAGCATGTTCCATTAGAAAGCACAGGGAAGGAGAATAGAAAAGAAAACATGGGGATAACACAAGTCACTCCCATATTACAAAGAAAACATGGTCCAGACATACAGGTACTGTCACCAAGTAACCCTGGGAAAGGTGAAAAAAGGGATGTAATGTACCAGGAATGGGGGACAACTCCCTCCTACATGGGGTCTAAGGATATGGAAGGGTTCCTCTCAACAACAGGAATGAAAGGAGTGAAAAACTGACAGAAAAGCGGCAAAAAAAGTGAAGAATAACGTAGTTGCACCAAATAGAGGAAAGCCAGGAGGTGAGGTAGAACAAACTACCAGGAAAAAAATTTTAATTGCACAGGAGCATTTAGAGAAAAGAGAGGATGAGAAGAATTGTTCCTTTCTGAAAGATATTATAGTAGATATTATCTGTTTGCAAGAATGTAGTTTACCTTTTGAAAAATCCTACAAGAGATATGAAGAGGACTGAAAAGAAGACATTGCAGTATTTTCAGGAACAAACAAAAACAAAAAGATAATTTGTGTGTGTTAAGAGGCTGTGTTAACTCAATAAGAGAAAGAAACCTGGATGTAGGGTTAATCAATCTAGATGTAGCCACGTTTTCCCAAAATTACCAAAGTTCTGCAGCTTCAAAAAAAGCGCAGAAATGATTCCACAGACAAAATATCTTCGTTTTTAAAAATTGCATATAATGGAATAGGAAATAAAATAAAAGTAAACAGAAGGTTGAAAGAAGAAATAAAAGTGGAGTGTGGAAGAAGGCAAGGGTGTCCTTTGTCAGCACTGTTGTTCATCTTGAGCATTGAGCTGTTGCTACATAAAATTGGAAATGACAACGATATACAAGGAATTGAAATTCCAGGAAGTGGAGGTGTTGCTTTTAGTGAATTTTTAACACCCATTTCTTTCTCACGTCTCTCTGTTTTGATTTTATCTTTCCTAATTTCAAGCTCCTCTGTTGGCTTTCTAGCCTGCTTGCTGCTTTCTCCCTAAGGTTGCCTCCAACCTGGCAAAGTCCCAAGAACGAGAAGCAACTTTCTCCTAATTATCCCGCAGGCTGACGACAGCTAAGCAGCATTGCATCATTGCAATTTCTTGGTCACAATCGTGTGTGGTCATATTCCTGTCAGTTTAATATCTGTTAGATTTCCCTGTGTTGGGTTGTCTGCTGTGTATTAGACAGATTTTTGAAAATGGTGGCTGATATAGGTGTGGTTCACCTCAACACTCAGAGGTATGATCCTGGTTTGTCAAGCTTCCAGGAGTAGTTAAAAAAAATGATGTAATTAATCTCATAATTAAGGCAGCAGTGCCTGGGTGGTTACATAGATAAAATACACGATTCTGTGTTTTCAACCAAGTTCCTGTGGGAGGTGGAAAATGTACCAATCAAAAGTTTTAGATCACTTTTTCATTTGAATATCTTAATGTTTCATCATTTCAAGGCATACAACAAATAATGACTGGGAAGTGATTGCAGAAATGTTTTGATTTGAATTAACCCAAATGTTTGACTATGAGTGTATCTCACGATAGGGATCAATGTTGGACAGGGTGTCAGTCTATTTTGCACCTGATGTAGCTAGGGTGGGCATTAAATGACCTAGGTTTAAGGAGCTTCAGTATTTGGACTGATGGAATAAAGTCAAGAAAGTGTTGTAGTTATCCTCATTAATGTTGGCTCAACTTTCTCCCCCCTCCCCACCATAATATTTATACTCTTAGATGTACTGTCTTGCCACTGAATTAGAATTTAATCTTTGGGCGCCATTGTGACATCAAGGTGGAAAACGTATTCCTATTTCTCTTAGAACAATCCGCAATATGTGTAAGTAAATCCCCATCCCAGTCTTTGGACTTCTGGGAGGAGACAGCAAACAAATTCAATGAATTCTTATCTCATCACCCTTGAGGTGTTCAATCAGCAAGCAAGGGGGAGAAGGTAAATGGGCAGATCATATCTCATATACAGAATGCATATTTGTGTAGATATGTGATTGTGCAATGACATATATGTATCAGTATATGTATGTTTGTGTTTATGTTCGTTTAATATTTGTTTTATTTATTTTTAATGCTGTACAGGCACTTTCTCTCACCCTTGACAGTCTCCCTCTGGAGTTGGGAGGAAGGGGATGGTGGGTTAGTGTTTATTTTCTGTTTTTTTATTATATTAAATTAATATGTAATTGATCACAAAAATGAACATATTATAGCAACTGTCTAAGGAACTACCCAGGACACACTGATAAGTCTTTAGAATGCCAAAACACATTCTCAAGTTGAATTGTATGTAAAATGTAATGACTGTATTTCATTGCCTTCAGGGCATCAGATTGCAGGACTATGAGTTTAAATTTTTTTATTACACTGCAAAGGTTTCATAAGCTCACTTGATTCTGACAGCCAATTAGCATGCTGCCTGAGACTGCCTGTGGCTATCCAAAGGTCTTCCAGATATGGTAAGTTAAACCACAATCTTTAGTTATGTTTTTCCTGCCTGTCAGGGTACAACAAAACATATGCTGAATAGACAAGACTTTCTTTTGTTTGTTTAGCCCAAAATACCTTCCTTCCCTTTCCCCTTGCGACCACACTGTATTAATTGTACTATAACAGCAGAATTCACATTGGTTGTCAACCTTCTCACATACCAAAGCCCAGACCTATAACCATTGACAGTATCAAAACTTGTTTATTTGTTGTGGTGAGTAATTGGCACCATGACTGAGTCACTAGGTGTAGCTGTGTTTATCAAGGGTCTTCTAAGTGGGTAGCCCAAGCTATTTCTTTTGAAAAATCTTGCTGAAATTCAAAGTAAACCGTTCACACAAAACAAGAAAGAAAAAGTTTATAATATGCTCAAAAAAGGGAAAGAGGGAAAACTCCCTGTCTAAGACATTCTGCTTGTGGATTAAGTATCTATGAGACATTTCTTAAGGTTTCTATATGTTATCTCCTTCACATTTCATACATACATGATGTTCAGAAGACTCTGTGCCCTTAATGCTTATCTATCTTACTTCAGTTTAAGAGCTATACTATTGACACAGAGAGATAACATTAAGAACATTCTCTTACCGTTTAGCTTATATTGGGTTAAACAGAATGTTCCATTATCTATGTTAAATCTACTTTGTATTTAAATTTAAACTAAGCAAACAACCATGGTAAATGTACCATTAACATTAACTTAAAGGATTTGGCTCTTACACTAGAGATGCCACACTACACTCACTAATATTAAATAAATGGAGGCTACAACTGAAAATCACTATAAAATTTGTGTTATGTGATACAGCATTTACAGAGGCCAATCACCCATATTTATTGTTTTCAAGTCTCCTTATGATTCCTCCTACACTCTATAGCTCTTGCTCTCGGAGCCCCTTCGCCTCCGTCTTGTCCTGCCTCTAACGTTTCTATCTCACACATCTCCCCACTGTTCTTCTGAAGAGCTAGTGGGCCAAACAGTATTACAGTAATTTTATTAGCTCATAATAACCAGAAGTGATAAGGAGTCTTATTGAGTAAACAGTATCTCTCCAACTAGAAATGCAAAAAATCCAAAACAGAAGCAATTATAACTATAAGGGGATTTATTTATTAAAAAATGTAGGTTAGGTGTGCAATATATCACATATACCTGTAGTATTGAAGTAAATACTGTAAATGGCAAACATGCTCTTTACTGTTTATACTGTTTTGACTAACTAGAAGGATGGCTTGCACACTTACTCACCTCAGACTGCATCAATATAAGCTCTTCTTTGCACCATTCATTTTCTCACTTGCTCTCTAGCCTAAATCTTGACTGCGTAACTTTTCTGCTCTCTAAGCTCCTCAGCCAACTCATCTTTTGACTGCGGGCTTAATTGGTCACTGGAAGGGTAAAGGCTTTAATTCTCACTATGGCATTATTTCCAGTCTATGCCAGCATCGGTTCTGGTGTCATTAACATTCCATCAAACATCAAGGTCTAGTAGTTTGCAATGGCTCATCACAATCCTAGAAGGTCTTTCACCCCAACCTCTCTTTTATAGAAAAAGGCAGAGTGCCAAAAATGACATTTGGGCTGCACATTTATCCTTCTTTCCTCTGGCAAACTGAAGGATTCCTGCAGGCAACTTCTTACCTGCATTGACCCCTTCAACAAATGAACACTCAAAGAATTCTCTTCTGGTCTTTACCACAAATGTGGCCATTGACTACAAATGGTAACTTGTACGGGACAAATACAATGCCAGTGTGGTTTTCTCTCTTTCTCTTTATACTGCTCTATAGTGAAATGATCCAGTGTATGGTGTTATCTTCATGGTCATCAGGCTTTTTCTATTTTGCACACAGAAAATAAGGGCAAAGTGAGCTATGGGGGTTTATTAAGAAGTGCTGAGAGGGCCTCATACTAAAGAAATTTAAGGTGAGGTCATGAGTTATTAGCTGGGGTCTCAAAGTGAATGCATTTAGTTAACTCCACAGGAAAATAAAACAAGTGAATTTAAAAGAAAAACAAAGTGGTTATAAAAAAGAGTGACTTGATGCATCACAATAAAGAGAATCAGACAGTTCAAACTAAACTGTATGTAGTGCAAAGGAACTCATGGATGGATGAACAACGAAGCCAGAATGGCTGGTGGTACCTTTTCCAGATAGGATGCTGATACAATGGAGAGACAGTGGAGGACTAACTTTTAGGGTAATATAGTTCCTCAGTGCACTGGATGGCAACACGTTTCTGGTGTTGCACCAGTACGGATTCCCACAGTGTTGCCCAGGGATTGTAGCTGGAGCTTGCAGCCCTGTCAAAGACATCTGGAGTCACTGGAGGGAGATCTTGGAAAGGCAGCTTCCTTGCCCTCAACTGTCTGACCCAGAAGTTTTTCCCAGGTATACTGGTGGCCTAATTGGAGATCATCTGGATCCCACTTTAAATAAATCCCATCCTCCTCAGCCATGTGAGTCAGAGTTGGTAGTGGAGTGAGACAAAACTCTCCTGGAATAGAGGTATAGGAAGGAAGGGAAGAGAAAATAAAGTAAAAGGTAGAAGAATGTATTTAATTCTAACATGTTATATTGTGGCAGAGAAGCATATTAAAAGAAAAACAACAATAAAAGGCTTATTTGAACCTAGGACTGTGTCTGACGTAGGTATGTCTGGATTTTTGAAGTCTGTGTTGTCCCCTAAAAGCTATAACAGTGAGGCACTAAATATAGACAAAAACCACATGAACACCTTACACTTAATGAAATTGAAAGGGGGTGGTACAGTATGTAATATCACAGAGGTTGATTTAGATTAGAAATAATGAAGTGATTAATTTTACAGGAAGGCCATGTTGATTGTACTGAAAACCTGTGTCAGTTCTGAAGAGGTGATATGCATAAAGGGAACAATTGTAATAAATGTCAGAGCTGCCTCAAACTAGAGAGGGGCAACAAAAATGAGCCTAAAATGCAGAGCACTGAATCTGAAACATCCAAAATACCCATAAGGGTCCTAACTGAACAGAAGTGAATGGGTTTCTACTAAACAGGTCTCTGTTGGATTTGAACAGCAAATAATAACTGATTATTTGTGATGGGTTTTCCAGTGTACAAAAGGCTGCCATGCAGGAATGGGTGGCACAGAACAGGGACAGGAACTCAGCAAGATGCTAAGAGATGGCAGACAGCACACAATGGCACTAGTGATGAATATTTTCCTATCAGTATAAAAATAATAGAATTTTCAGAGAAATGTTTGAAATATTCATTACACAAGTACTCTGTGAGCACTGACATGAGAGGTCTTGGGGGATTAAGAAGATACACAGAGCAATCCCCTAGAGTCTGAGGAGGCAGAAAGGAGCCCCTGTCAAGAACATACAGGCCTCTGCTGTCTAATGTAGATGGATGGCCATTTGGGAGGAACCAATGGTGTTAGGAATTAATTCAAATATTTTTTATCTTACTGTATTTTATTTTGTTGAACAATATTTGCTGTTATTTATTTATTAATTGTTATTTCGCTGACATAATCATGCCACCATCTGTTCTATTTGCTTTTTTATAGGGGTGCCTTTTTTGTTTTTTTTAGATTTCGTGGATGCCACAATTTATATATCTTCTCACTATGATGCTGCTTGATTCCTAAACAATGGATGCACATGCCCTGTGACCCATGATATCAAAGCAGCTAGACTAACATTGAAGAAAACAATACAAATCTTTTCAGGAAGTTATTTTGGCTTTGGATTCTAATGATTTGGATGGCATTTTGGTTTTGTCAACAACACAGTGAAATGTATAACAGACTGTTGCTTCAACACACACTACTCTTTTGTTTTATTTCTTAGAAATGATGTTCTCTGTTGCTTTCAAAAAATAATATTCAGTAAGGGTTCCTGTTCCTTTAATTAGGAGTTGATGCTAAGGAATGCAGGGATATTAACCAAATGGAGCTTTAGAGTGAAGCTCTGAGCTTTCACAAAGTATTACTGATGCCTAAAGTGATCTCACAGTTTATCTTAGAAGTAAAATGTGGGTGGGCTTTAGAGGCCACTGGGTATCAGTGGAATATGGACTGTAGAGTCAGCAGATAAAATGAGAAAGGAATCAAAGGTGGGAGGAAGAGAGTCATCCTGGGGGGAGTGCCTTGATTGAGACAAGAGGTGAAAAGGAATTTTCCTATCCCTCTTTTGTGTGTTTTTAGAACATAAGAAATCTGACAAACGAGAGGAGACCATTCAGTCCATCAAGCCCAGTCCATTTATTTATATAGCACATTTTCATACAAATAATGTAGCTCAAAGTTCTTTACACGATGAAGAAAAGAGAAATAAAAGACAAAGTAAAAATTAGAATAAGACAACACTAATTAACATAGAATAAGAGTAAGGTCCGATGGCCAGGGAGGACAGAAAAAACAAAAAAAAACTCCAGACGGCTGGAGAGAAAAAATAAAATCTGCAGGGGTTCCAGGCCACGAGACCTCTCAGCCCCCTCTGGGCATTCTACCTAACATAAATGAAATAGTCCTCTTTGTATTTAGGGTTCTCATGGAAGGACCTGATGATCTAGGAACAATCATGGTAGTTCCAAAGGTCTTCTGTTTATGAATTATGAAGGCACTTGTGCTCTTGAGAATATTTAGTGTTGCAGAAATATTTGTAGCCTTCATCACATTTGTGCCTTGATATTATCCTGTCTCTCAGCTCTGCAGGCAATTCCTTACTTGATTTTTCCCTCTGATACACATTGTCAGCTGTGGGACCTTATATAAACAGGTATATGTCTTTCCTAATCATGTCCAATCAATTGAATTCATCATAGGTGCACTCCAAACAAGGTGTAGAAATATCTCAACAATGGCTCTTAGAATGGGATACACATGAGCCATATTTCAAGTGTCACAGCAAAGGGTCTGAATATTTTTATTTGCAAACATTAATAAAATCCTGTTTTCACTTTGTCATTCTGGGGTATCAAATGTTGCCTGATGTGGGGGGAAAAAAAGAATAGAAATGTTTTTAGCACAAGATTGCAACATAACAAAATGTGAAAAAACGGAAGAGGTCTAAATGCTTTCTGAATCCACTGTTACATGTACAAGAGCCTATGTACTATGTACATGTACTAAAGCCTATCCTGATACCCCAGCTTCAACAGAATAATACTTGTAGAAAAAATAAGACAAAGAATATCTGAGAGTAGACAGAAAGGCTTCCCACAACTGCCTGTGTTACTGGCAGCCATCCAGCCAATGAAATATTTCACTGTGATTCCCTATATAGCCAATACAGATTTATAAATCAATCAGACTGGTATACCACAGACCAGACGTCTGCCTCCCCACAAGTACATAATTATGATAGTACAGTAAGATTTTAATCTTTGCTGAAGTACAACAGTAGAGCTATTTTTCTAATTATACCCAGTGAATTAGAGCTTAACCTTGCTACTCAATCAATTCGCTCTTTGAGAAAAACTTATTTGAGAAATGAAAATGAAAAAAAGAAAATCAATTAACCTAAACAGAAAAAGTACATCTTGAAACAGAAAGTGAGATTTAAAAAAAAATACATGGAGATAATTCACTTAGTAAAGAGCACAATCAGAATAAAATGCACAACAAATTAAATAAATGTTCATTTTTAGCTTCAAGATGCAATTGCAGGATAAAAAATAAGTAAGTTCCAAACAAAAAAATTTACATTTCGGACGCTTCTCGATATATTTGCTGATCTCCTGTCATTTTCATAGTCAATGTTTTTGGAGCTTTCCCCCAAACATATAATCTTTTAGCCCACAAATGTGACAAAAAAGTGAATAAAAAAATAAAATTCATTTTACAACATTCTGGCATGTTCTAATATAAAGACTCATACACTCATATGAAAACCTACACCCCATGAAATGTTTTTTCTTTTTCAACATACACTATGTGTTGTACATTACATCACTGCTGAAGGACCACCCCTCAGCCGTTATATTTCAGACTGAGGAGTTGGTCCCTTAGAGGTACATTGAGTTTAGTGGTGTGTAGAGTATTGTCTAGTTTAAAGGAGTTTTTGCTTCTGTTTTTAGTTACTGATTTTTGGATTGTGTGCTGGACTTTCCCCAGTTTACTTTTTAGGAATAGCTTTTTGTTTGCCTTTCCTTTGCCTTGTCATATTTGTGTGCTTCTTTTTGTTTGCATAAATAAATTTTTCATTTATAAAGATTATGTATTTGTGTTTGTCTGCTCAAGCCAGAGGTTTATAATCCTCCTCTCCTGTGAAGGATATTTTTGTGTATTTTGAACTTTAAAAAGCCTAAACCCCATTTTGTGTCAGTTCAGGCTTTTAAACCTACCTGTTGAGTTTAGGGCCAAGCTTCCAAGGGTAAGGCATGTTTCTGGGTCAGACCAGTTAAGTATTAAACTAGGGTTTGGGTCATTTTGAAGTATTTTCACCCCTTTTTGCCAGTTTTTTGTGTTGCTGTTCCCAACACTCTGGACCTTTACAAGGTCATTATTTTCACATATACAGAGTACAGTGAAATTCTTACTTGCATGTGCTAATCAACATTCTCTGGAGCCATAATTAAGCAGTATAACTACTTTAACTTGAAGTCTCTGTTTTCCTCACCTGATAAACCTCAGATTATATTTGTCATTCACAGACAATAAGCATGGTACAAGATGAGATTCACTCAATTACAGTATGTATAGATCAAAGTAAGAGAACTTACAAATGCAAGTTTCCAATAGTTGATAACAACACAGCAGATAGGAACCAAAGTCAATACACAAAAAAGTTTATATAAATTATAAAATTAAAAAAAATGCTATAAAATGAGCAAACTAAGGATAAAATGTTATTTATTCACAAAGTGATGCAAGTTATATGGTAAAAGATGTTTGGAAGTTAGCAAAGCATAACCATAGTAGAGCTACAAAATGTAGCATTGCATTAATATAACAAAAAGCTCCTTTTTTACATTTTAGTTCTAATAATAGTCATACAAATAGAAAACTTTTATTGTTGAGAATCATCTGCTGCTGGCTAGTAAACCTTGACTTGCATTGTTTATAAAGAGCTAGTCCCAATAAGTACTGTATCACAAAACTATCGTCCTTATAAATAGAAAATCATAGAAAAGCTAGATGGTAATTATTCTTCAGCCATTTAAATTTCTTCATTTCTTATTAAGGTTTTGAAAAATTAAAATAAAATAAGATAACTGTCATGGCAATTTGAATAAAAAATGTGGATAATGGTGCTGAACCTATTACCTCTGAGGAGAGATTTGCAGCTCCTGTTATTTTATTACTTAAAGAGAAAATGACTCAGACTTTGAACCATGAAGTAGGTTCTTCTGCAGTACCATGGGATTTGGGCCTAAATATGTATGTACAGCTGTGCTTAACTGGTGACTTGATACTTTGGTAACTAGCAATTTGGGAGTTACAAAAACTCTAGAATGTCTCAAGTGACATTACTGGTGGCAAAACTTCTAGATGGATGTTAATAGTAAAGTCATATGTGTAGAATAATTTGCTGTAGTTGCTCTAGAAATTTATGAACTTATTTGCATGTGAACTTTATTATGGAGTGCTGTACATCTAAAGAATACACTCACCTAAAGGATTATTAGGAACACCATACTAATACGGCTTGTTTGACCCCCTTTCGCCTTCAGAACTGCTTTAATTATACGTGGTATTGATTCAACAAGGTGCTGAAAGCATTCTTTAGAAATGTTGGCCCATATTGATAGGATAGCATCTTGCAGTTGATGGAGATTTGTGGGATGCACATCCAGGGCATGAAGCTCCCGTTCCACCACATCCCAAAGATGCTCTATTGGGTTGAGATCTGGTGACTGTGGGGGCCATTGTAGTACAGTGAACTCATTGTCATGTTCAAGAAACCAATTTGAAATGATTCGAGCTTTGTGACATGGTGCATTATCCTGCTGGAAGTAGCCATCAGAGGATGGGTACATGGTGGTCATGAAGGGATGGACATGGTCAGAAACAATGCTCAGGTAGCCTGTGGCATTTAAATGATGCCCAATTGGCACTAAGGGGCCTAAAGTGTGCCAAGAAAACATCCCCCACACCATTACACCACCACCACCAGCCTGCACAGTGGTAACAAGGCATGATGGATCCATGTTCTCATTCTGTTTACACCAAATTCTGACTCTATCATTTGAATGTCTCAACAGAAATCGAGACTCATCAGACCAGGCAACATTTTTCCAGTCTTCAACTGTCCAATTTTGGTGAGCTTGTGCAAATTGTACCCTCTTTTTCCTATTTGTAGTGGAGATGAGTGGTACCCGGTGGGGTCTTCTGCTGTTGTAGCCAATCCGCCTCAAGGTTGTGCGTGTTGTGGCTTCACAAATGCTTTGCTGCATACCTCGGTTGTAACAAGTGGTTATTTCAGTCAAAGTTGCTCTTCTATCAGCTTGAATCAGTCGGCCCATTCTCCTCTGACCTCTAGCATCAACAGGACTGCCGCATACTGGATGTTTTTCCCTTTTCACACCATTCTTTGTAAACCCTAGAAATGGTTGTGCGTGAAAATCTCAGTAACTGAGCAGATTGTGAAATACTCAGACCGGCCCGTCTGGCACCAACAACCATGCCACACTCAAAATTGCTTAAATCACCTTTCTTTCCCATTCTGACATTCAGTTTGGAGTTCAGGAGTTTGTCTTGACCAGGACCACACCCCTAAATGCATTGAAGCAACTGCCATGTGATTGGTTGATTAGATAATTGCATTAATGAGAAATTGAACAGGTGTTCCTAATAATCCTTTAGGTGAGTGTATACTGTACTTTTAGTGGTGGCTAATTGCCTTTCTTGCTTACTTTACAGGTATAAATAAATTTAAAATAAGGAAATGATTGGCAGATAATTTTATAGGAAATATATTCAAAGTGCATAGAGACCATGAATCCAAGATATAGGATCCTTACTATCAGCCATAGTTTTAAAGCACATTTTATTTACAACTAAGATGACAGTAAGTCCATTTTCAAAATGTCACCCAGATACCAATGGTTACAATGAGGGGTATTTATCATGATGCTAAGTACTTTTGAGCTAGCTGATGCCATGAGCAGAATATTGTAGTATGAAAAACAAAAATGTAAACAAACTGTACTCACTACTTACAAAATAAGGAAGCGGCATGAATCAGTAATCAGGAAGTTTATCCTCAGGAATTAAAAAGTTTTATCAGCAATGCTAAACAATCTGATGAACAGTGGCATTTCTGCATTCAGATCCAGCCATTCCAGATGTTGTGCAATGTAAGTAATATGTTTCCCTCAGTAATACAAGTCATTATTAAAATTATTAATAACGAATTAAAAATTGCACGTCTCGTTTATCTTAAGAAGGAATTATTTTTTCCAATTTTCTTGTTGTATGTGAAATTGTCTTTTCACCGGATCATGCAAGCCTGTTTCTGGCTCAAGGGCTCAACCAATTTACCCAGCAGTGTTCTCTATACTATTGGGTGTGTGCACATGTGCAAAATGAATTTTCCAGTTTAGCAACATGGCTTCAAAGTCATTGCCCGAGTTAAAATAAGTTTCACTTACTATAGTGTTGTTTTTTTTTAAACCATGTGTTTGCATATCTGGTTTCAGCTTTTTCTAGTTAAGGTCCTCCAGCACACACCAGTGAAGACATATTTCTTCCCTTAAAGGTAGCCACAGTAATTTGGACCTTACTTTTTGTTTTTATTTGCTTTTGTTTTAATAAACATCACATTTATTAAAGCTGTTGCACTGAACTTATCTGATAAGCCTGGACTTTTCACAATTGTTCTTCTTTGTAGGACATTAATGTGTATTTTGTATATTTTGGGACATTCAAAACCTTTTTGGGTTTGTGTAGACTGAAGCTTTCTTACAGAGGTTGGGGCCAGGCTTCCTTGGGTGAGACCTCTGGGCTGCTTAGGCCTATTTTATGGGTCTTTTGGAGGCTTATCAAATTTCACCATTTTATGTGTTGCTCATCATAAGAAATGTCAAATAGTATTATAAAATCTGATGGCAGTCAAAACAGACCAGATACTAACATTCTGATGTGACAAGTGTGTGAACTTATAAATATTGGTAGTTATTAGCAAAATAAAAACAGATATCGTTTGGTAGGTAAGTTATTGTGCAAACCTTTAGGAAAATTATGTCATTTTGATGCCAGAAAAATAAATGCTGATAAACTTAAACCCTAAATTATTTATTTCAATATTTTCATGGCCTGTAGACTCTATTTTATTGGTTTTAAAGTTCAGATGTATAACAATTGTGCCTATTATATTACAAAGTACAAATGCATTAAAGCATCTAGAAAATGTCTATTCATCAACAAAAGTGAACAGCAATATAAAATGATATGAAAAACATGAAAATAAATAAACTGCATTAATAAATGAATACATAAATAAAATTAATTGCACAGAAATAAAACTGAGTAAAAAATACAGAATTTTTTTTTAAATAACCTTAAACACAAGTAGAATCTAATATCTACAGTATATTTGCTCTGACCTGTCATTCAATGAGTTTTTCTACATTAAAATATATTCTTGGATACAAACATCCAGTCATTTCAATTTCTTTTTGTAGTTCAAGATACTAACACTACAGTAAGAGGATAAAAAGGGGCTGTGGGTTAAATAATGTGTTCATTAATCGGAAAGGCTGGTAAAACCTTTTAAGAATTTTTTGAATAGCAAATATCGAATGCTTATACTGTATGATACTGTATAGGGAATGGTTGTATATTATGTAGTGTGGTTCTTAAAAAATATAAGCAGGCTGCATATTGCATCTCATCAGTGACTTTGGCTTCGTTTGAAATATGCAAGACCATTACATTTTCAAAATGGTTGATGAAAGCAAAGCAAAGTTTTAATTTTGTGTAATGTTGACTATGTATTTTTTATGTACCATCCCGATTTACAAAATATGGTTATTATGTATCAGCTTCATGTGCTTTATTAAAAAAAAATAGTGGTTCTATCTTTACACTAATAAATTGGTAATCAAACTCATTCTGAGAAACACAGATTGACCACTAGGCAGAACCATGTCTGTAATACCAATCAAAAATCAAATACTAAAATATTCAGAGTGTCTAAACTAAAAGACTAATCAAACTCTTAAAATACAATGTTGAATGCTAAGGCTGAACTGAATGATTTCATTTTTTTTCCAGAGTTCTCTCCATCTTTTGATCAGTCATTATATAAACACAGTGCTACTGAGGAACACTTGGGGCACTCACACTTCTATAAAATGGTCACCATGACATCACACAATTCAACAATGTACCCATGCTAGGATGTAAAACATTTGTGGTCAGTTTTAGAACTTTTTGACTATACCCCAAACAACATGCGAAGTATGAAACAGCAGTATTAGAATAATTTGATAATTTAAGATATTTTTGTACTCAGTAGGGATTAAAGAAATATATCTGAACTTGTTATTAATATTTATTGAATAACTCAGTCAAATCTCAAATGAGAAGTAGATGATTATGAACCTATTTCTGTATTAACATCAAGTTAAATAAGCTTCAGCTAATTAGGAGCATTGCAATTACATTGCAATTGACAAATTTATTAAATTAATATTTTTGCTGTGTGCTTGAGAGCTGCAAAGATTTAAGACTCTGTATCGCATCCAATGGGCAATTAGGCCTGAGAAAAACAAATTAGGCTCACCAGCTTCAGAAATCCAATGGTGTGGAGTCACTTATCAGTAGACGGCATGCAAATGGTACTCTGGCCAATACAAATTTATGGACGGCCTAATGCTTGACTCTATTAATGTACCTCAGCACAGGACACATCTTCTTTTTCTAGAGCAAAGACAGGCCACATTATTAAAAGCAAAGCAACACATTGCAAGGTATTTTGAAAAATATTTTTATTACAGCTTTCAAATTAGTCATGCTTCTGAAGTGTTTATTGGAGTGCATCAGTGCATGGTATTCCTAATTTTCTTCTTTCGTTGAAGTGGTTTGCTTTAATAATTATTTATGGTATTTTATGGCAGATTTGATTAGTATGTGCCCTGCAGTTATCTCTGTTAAGTTTAATTGCATTGTATTTAGATGCTCTTACTATAATTTTGTTGCTGATGTTACAATTGGATCTCACCAGTTCTGCAGACCATTTACAATAACCAAAGCTGAGTTTTTTTATTCAGTAAAATAATGGATGATTTCATTTGTATTTTTGCTGAATAAATAAGCCTATAGGGGGAGGTTAAAGTGAAAGGTTGGCAGCAAAGCAAGGGATTCAAATCTAAGGGGCACAAAAAATATGTAAAACATGCAGTAATATGGGGCACTGCCTGTGCACATTGGAGAGTTTCAGTCTGCCACGGGGAATGATATGAAATAAAAAGATGCAGCAAATTCTGTAATTAGGAACCTTTTTTTATAAAATTAAACTATGAAAGTAAAATATATGTTTGAATATTCATTGAATATTTATTACTTGCCCATTTGTACATAAATTGTATAAATTATTCAAGTTTTCCATTCTAGGATAACCCAGATAGAACTGTTATCCTTTGTTTTTCTGCTTCTGGCACTTTAACTGCTAAGGCTGCTGCTACTGTTATCTTTTCATTTTAATGTAGAAATATTTTTTTTACTTTTATCCATATTGTTAAAAAATTTAAATCACCACATGCAATGCATTTTGATGGAATTTTTTATAATAAAAGTTGGTGGTTTTGTTTTTCTGTTAAAATGTTATCATATTTTGATGCTGGAGTCGGTGTCTTGCACCCCAAAGACAAGGCCGAATCACAGTACTTTAGCAAAACCAACTTTATTCAGTTCGAAACAGGAACAGCAAGGTTATTTATTGTAGTGGGATCTACCATTCCACTATACACAAATACAGCAAACAGGCAGAGTCGAGGCCAGGTCAGTGGCCAAGTTTTAATGTTCGCCGCATCACCTGTCGGGCAACCGGCACTTTGCGCGTGGCAGCGGTCAGCTTGTACTTGTTTCTGTGGTACTGCAAATCTGTGGTTGCCTTGGCGATGGACAAGCAACCCTCAAAAGATGTGGCAGTTACGTTTCTGTGTGTGGTCCCGTTGGGGAGGGTCTCCAAAGAGGCAATCGCACTTCTGCATGTCATCCCATTGGGCAGGGTTTTAAAGAGTTCAGAAGTCCCATAATATGTATTTTGTTACACATAAAGTGCAACAAAAAACCATATTTGCCCCTTTCATCATTTTTAAATTTTTAAGAGTGAAGTTTTTTTTAGCTTATTCCATATTTGTCCAACAAACAAAGAGGGCCACACTCACTCAAGTTCAACTTTAAATTCATTTCTACATATTTGCAGTGCAATGAGATTCTTACTTGCATGTTTCCTACAGACAAGCAACAGTAGTAGAATACCAACAACAATCAAAGTGTACACTTACAGTATATGCATCATCACAGAAAAGAGGCTCGAAATCTGCATATATACAACTTCCACACAAATATTGGGATTTATAAAAGAAAATGTGCGTATGTTTGCAGCAACTCTGACCCATCCATACGCAATATTTTGGAGAAACTGGGGAATGAAGACACCACTAATCAAGTACAGAAGTGCAAGAAAACCAGTTAAGTGATGACTCAAATGTAAATTTAATTCATATCACCAAGACGTGTTTATAATGTGCGTTGATGTGACAGACAAATCCTCAAAAGTAACAATTACTAACTATTAGTAACTATTTTAATTCCCTTTTAAGTGGATCAATGCTGTGCTTTTGCGAGTTTTCATCAGTTTATATCAGATATCTGTTGTCACTTCTCACAGATCTGGCTGAGAGGTCAGGAATGTCTCAGGCATATTTAACTCCACCATGTCTGCTGTGCTAGAAGATATAATCCAACATCCAGTTTTTGTATGGCGTGGGTGGACCTACATAAAACATAACATGTTTTTGCAAACATACAAAGGCAATTTGCACCAGTGTCTGGTTCTCCTAATGTAATAGGAGCACTATACTGTACTCAAATTGCAAAAAGGGCACCTAGCAAGAATGAAGCTGCTTTTGTTAACTGTACACTGTTATATTCCATTAATGCACAAGTCATCTGTGATGTCATGATGTGGCTGGTAAACATCATGTCTCAGTGGCCTGGGTCAGCATTTCATTAATTTATTTTGAGGTAGTTTTGCCAGATGCAACTGTACTGTATGTGATGAATGGCTTGTTAGTAAGGTAACAGGCTGATCCCACAGTGTTTAATATGGCCTGTACTATTGATTGTAACATCAATCGTGTCATTACATGTGCCAGGTGATAATGGCTACCCAACACTGGCGAATATGCCTATCCCAGACTTCCAGAGCACAGAGGAGAGGAGCTGTAATGCCACCCATGATCTTGCGCTCTCATTTGCAGAGCACAGACAGATACACTTGAATGCAGGTGGCGGGGTCTCAGTGAGTGAGGAGGGAGGCTGCTCTACCAGCCAATGGAGTTCTGCAGCATTAAGACTGCATATATATGAAGCTAATTAGCTTGCTCCATGTATGGATGTTTTAGGGTGGTGTTTGGGGTGCATTCACGTGTGCATATTTACAATGTGATTGTGATTTATTTAAATCACCTTGTGAGCTGGTTTAACTTACTTAGTACAGCTAGTAATGTTACAAAATAAATTCAATATGCATCAAACAGACTGTTACGGACATGAAAAAGCCATTAACAAATATCAAAACCATGTTTTATATTTATATTTGAAAAGATGTCTAGCATGATACTGAATCAAATATCTTTAACTCAATGCCACAAAAGAGGCAAACGATGCATGGAATTATTTATATTACATAATACTGTATAAGAAATAGAAAAATATGGATCAACATACCTTTAACCACTAATCTACAGTAAAAAGATGCAGAGTCAGTATCTGTAGTTAACAAATCGCTTCGCCACCGGTTTGAACAGTGCACATTTAAAGATGCTGACAGTTTCCTCAATACTGTATTCCTGCAGAGTGTTGTTGAGGTATTTTTGCAAGTGTTCTCCAGATCTAATAAAAGAATTATCACACTAAGTATATAGTGCCCTACAGTGGGCTGGTGCCTTGCCCCTGGTTTGTTTCCTGCCTTGCGCCCTGTATTGGCTGGGATTGGCTCCAGCAGGCCCCCGTGACCCTGTAGTTAGGATATAGTGGGTTGGATAATGGATGGATGGATGTATATAGTGCCTATGTCTACTGTAAAATTTGTGCTGTGATGAGCCATCATTTACAAATACTATCCAGCCTCTGACTATGTATTTTATACACTTTAGTGATTGTTTGAATTAATTTGGTTATTAGGAAGAGCTGGGTGCATAATGAATGGCAAATATCAACTCTTCCTTATGATCTACATTATTGAAAAAATGAAAAAAATAAAGGAACACTTTGAAAACATATCAAATCTCAAAGGGAAAAAGAATCATGCTGGATATCTATACTGATATGGACTTGGTAATGTGTTAGGAATGAAAGGATGCCACATCATTTGATGGAAATGAAAATTATTAACCTACAGTGGACTGAATTCAAAAACTGAATTTCACACAGCAGGCTAAGCCATTTTGCTGAAATTTCATTGCAGCTACTCAAAATCTTACTCAGTAGTTTGTCTGGCTTCCATGTGCTTGTATGCATGCCTGACAATGTCAGGACATGCTCCTAATGAGACAATGGATGGTGTCCTGGGGAATCTCCTCCCAGATCTGGACCAGGGCATCAACTGAGCTCCTGGACAGTCTGAGTTGCAACCTGGCAGCGTTTAGATGGACGGAAACAAAATGTCCCAGATATATTCTATTGGATTTAGGTCAGGCAATTATAGGGGCCAGTCAGTGGTATCAATTCCTTCATCTTCCAGGAACTGCCTGCATACACTCGCCACATAAGGCCAGGCATTGTTGTGCAGCAGGAGGAACCCAGGACCCACTGCACCAGCATAGGGTCTGACAATGGGTCCAAGGATTTCATCCTAAAATCTAATGGCAGTCAAGGTACCGTTATCTAGCCTGTAGAGGTCTGTGTTTCCCTCCATAGATATGCGTCCCCAGACCATCACTGACCCACCACCAAACCGCTGATGCTGAACAATGTTACAGGCAGCATAACATTCTCCACGGCTTCTCCAGACCCTTTCACATGTGCTCAGGGTGAACCTGCTTTCATCTGTGAAAAGCACAGGGCATGATCTTACAAATCAGTCGGCGACAGCAGGTGTAATATGAATTGATTTTGACCTTTTAGTCTGGTGTTGAGGTAGGGACGTAATATCAGCATCCTAAAATCCTGTTGCAGCTACTGTCAAATAATATTGCCTAATATTCAATGCAGTAATTAACATGCAAAAAATATATATATATATTCTTTTTTTTTTTTTTTACCAGCTGGTAAAAAAAAACATGCAAAATATAAATAAACGTGATCTTATGATTGGTATAGCCTTTTCTAATAGTATAACAGAATTAATAGCACTTTACATATGTACCTTAAGAAATATAAAATAATACTTCTTGGCTTGGGTGATGCACAAACACTCAAAATGAGGGTGATTTGGTAGGTGAATTCAGTACAAATGCTTTACATTTTTCTCGCATATGCCAGGGCGCACTCCGGTCACCCTCATAATTGATCATCATCCACCCATGAGTTGCGGAGAGATAGTTACGCTTCACATATAATTCCACTAACATTTACCTTTCATCGCTATTACAATCTATATACTTTCCATAAGTTTAATGGCCTTTTCAGCCACTGAATAACATTTATAATATTGACAGCGACTCTCATTTAAATCTAATATAGCCTAACAATTGCATTTATTTTTATTACACAAGGATGTACTTCTTCCTTGTGCTCTTTCCCTTTAAATCAAGAGGAATCTGCAGCTGCAAGCTGATGACTAAGAGAGGGTGAAACGTTAATTACCAGCATGCTGCCATTATTGGGCAATTAAACAGCCAGCTGAGCAAACTGAGGAGAAACAAAACACAACAACGTAAACTTGGTATTGATCTTGTTGCATTGTTCCCTGCAACACCTATTAAATTTGAAGATTGTCTTCTTTTAGTATTGTACTATGTAGCCTGGTCTTCATCTGAAGCTAATATCTGTATGGTGCTATCTGAGGTACTGTACACTACAACTGAGACTAAATGGTTTTGTTTTTTTGGAGGGAAAGGGGGGCTGTTGAACTAGGACAAACATGCCATAAACAAAAGCATGGGAAAACCAGCAGGAAAACACCATTAAAACAGTGACTGGGCTAGAGATAGTAGCTCAAACCACTGAGACACCATGTCATTGCTGAAAAAAATTCATATGACTATATTAAATGAAAATGATCAAGTGCAGAAATATAATTATCATAAAAGGAAAACACAATTTCAACTCATTTTAATTTAATTAATAGATCTTCAATGCTAACGCGCAGTTGAATTTACTCACACACTCAAGATAAATTAAAGCTTTTTAAAAACACTTATATATGTAGCAAACATCTGTAGCAATAATGACCACAAGACATTGCAAAGGTTTGGGGCAGCCACCTGTATAATTTTTCCCAGCTGCAAAACTTATTTAAAATCAAGCCCATGTTCACACGACTCAGTCCAAAACAGAACTGTCTTAGCATTAACAAGATGGCGGCTTTAAAGGCCATTAAAGGAAGTGATGTCATCAGTACCGGAACCGGAAGTGATGTCATTGGCTGCCCCAGAAACAGGAGGGATTTCCCTAGAATGGTCTGCAAGAGATCGAGAGATAGAATTAGTGTACTTCGCCACCCCCTGGTCCGGAGTGGAATTTGTATTTGAGCCCTTAAGTTGCCTCCTAAACACGCGTGTGTGACACATCTTCAAAATTTAAATAAAATGCAAACATAAATATTGTAAACTGCAAACATAAATACTCATTCGAAAAAATACAAGGGTCTGTGTCTCACCAGGTAGCACAGGGAAAAGTCAGAAAACCTGGAATACCTGGAGGAAAACCAACACTGTAACAGAAAAATTATAATGGTTATTACAGTTTTTTGGGTAATCTATATTTGACACTAGTTTTACATTTCATTATTGTTTTCTCAAAGTTGGAATTTTTTCCTTTTCTAACGCTGTGTTATATTTTTTGGGAGCCTTCAAGATGTGAATAGTTGCCACAAAGTTGCTAGGATAAAATGGATAGAAAAGCATGGAACCTAACATTACCAGCACAATGGTACAATGGTCAGTGCTGTGCACATCACAGTTAGCCAAAATTATGGATTTCCCAAAGAGTTACATGTATTTTGTTTTACTGAAAGCAATTAATGCCGCATCATGTGTGCTACATTTTCTTCTTGGTTTAATGTTTTGGCTTCATTAATAGATCTAATAGACTTTCTGGTCACTAACTTGGGCTCAACATTACGACACTGTTTTCATCTTCTAGACACATTAAAATTGAAATTGCTACATATGCAATTTAGGATTGCGGATGCCAGAGCCAAAACTGGACATAAGGCAGGATGCAATCCTGGAGAAAACACCATCATAAGGCATGCAAATGCTCACTTATTCCATGCCAATTTAGTGTCAGCATTTAAGATAAACGCTTTTCTTTATGAAGTAGGATGAAACTGTTGAGTCTGGAGAAAACACCTGCAGACAAGACAGCATGTATAATTGCCACACACGCAGAACTCAGGCCATAATTTGAACCCAGGACGCAGGAGTTGTCAGACAGCTGCATATGAGGTAAGTTATAAGCAAACTCCTTCCAAAAAAATATGCCTACTGCAGTAAAACAATCAGGCACCTTCAATATAATATCCTAAAAATGTAACATGCACATCCATTTTATGTTTTTGTTTTGATTTACTAGCAATTTGCCTTGGACAAAATTCACTGATTTGAAGTGACTCTTATTAGGCACATGTATCCAGTTAATCAGTGGCAGCTGATAAATGTAAATATGATTGTGTGCATTTCTAAAAATAAATGAAAATGTAAACAAAAAAAATGAACAATGTCTGTATCATTAATCAATTAGTAATTAATAACAACTTTTTACTGCTTCATCCTTTCACCTCTCTTTTTAAAAACCATCCATCTTCCTGTTAGGCTTCTTTTCTCAGGTGTGTACCCTCATCCAACATCTCATTACCTAACATCTGCTAATCCATGTGTCAGGCTACTGCATCTGTGACCTTCTCGTCCATTGTCTCTTGTGCATCTTCTCTTTTCCATTTGTTTTTGGAGACAACTCCCCAATTAATGAGTAGTCACTTGAGCTTTATTATATATACAGTACCATCAAAATTTATTTACTCCTTCCTGATTATCTGTATTATTGCTCATTTTTGGGTCTTCAAATAAAACCCAATATTAGATAAATGGAACCTGAGTGAACACATAAAATGTATTTCCTTTTGTGTATGTCATTTATTGAATGAAAAAAAGTTATCCAATTAGCATTGTGTGAAAAAAAACATAATTGCCACTAAAACATAATAACTGGTTGTGTCACCTTTAGCTGCAATGACTTCAAACAAACAGTTCTTATAATATACTTTTTGTCTTTCACTTTGCTATGGATGAATTAAAGCCCACTTTTCTTGCAGAACTGCTTTCATTCAGAAACACAAGTTGGTTATTGAGAAAGAATATTTCCTGGTTCTGCCACAGAATCTCTATTGGGTTTATGTGTGGACTTTGACTAGGCCATTCCAAAAGTTTAGTTTAGATTATTTTCAGTTGTTATGATGTGGAGTTGCATTTGTAGTTTGGATCATTGTCTTGCTGCATTACCCAGCTCTTCTTAATCTTTAGCTCATATAGGGATAATTGGATTTCTTTAAGTATTTTCTAATGTGGAGCAGAATCCATGGTTTATCCAGGTCATAAGGCAGCAAACCATCCCCACACTATCATTCTACTACCACCAGATTTTCTGTTAATATGATGCTGTTATTCTGTGCTTGCTTTACACTAGACATAAAAGAACCTGTGATTTTTAAAAACTTGCACTTTTGTCTTATCCATTCAAAGAACACTCTTTCAAAAAGTCTGAGAATTACCCAGGTGCTTCCTGGCATATACCGAGATGATGAGCATTTATGTTTGTTTTAGATAAAAGTGATTCTTGCCTTGCTGCTGTCCAGTGAAGCACATTTAGTCTAGTGTGTTCCACAGTTTGGGGTCGTGAACACTGACTTTTGCTAAGGTAAGCTATGTCTGCAGCTCTTTGAATATTCTTTTAGGCTTCTTTGTGAGTTACTTGATAATTTTACACTAAGTTTATGGAGTTATGTTTGGACACTGTTCATTCCTGGCTAGATTTACTAATTTACTGTCCCAGGTATTTTCTTTGTGGAAAAAATGGTTGTCACTGTTGTCTGGTGTAGTCTAAAAAGCTTTCAAAATGGCAATGTAGTCCTTTCAAAGACTGACAGACATGAACAACTCCTTTTCTGAGCTTTTCCAGGATTTCTTTTGATCATGGCATTATGACATTTTTCAATATTTCTTCTGGTGCCCTGAGTTTGAGGGTGAGGGTGAAAGTAAGTGAGGTTTATATCAAGCATGGCTGACTGTAATCAAGCAGGTAACTCTATCTTTTGAAATTGGGTTGATTTACAGTAGCTGGGGGGAAAAAATGTTCACTGAGTGTGACAGTTGGAGCTGGATAACTTTATTCATTAGATAAATTAAATAAGCTAAAATATGTTATTTGCTCACTCAAGCAGCTTTTATTTAACATTAGCTTTTGGTTGAAGCCCAGAAAACTTGTCAAATATTTGCAACTATAGATGAAGTTACTTGCATTAACTTTTATATTATTTGTTTTTCCCAGATCCCTTTTACATCATCCTGGTAAATTACTGAATTGGCACTCTTAGATTTTGCAGTCACCTGAGCACACTATAAAAGGGCTGTTGCTGGCCACAGCGTTTTTGTTTGGGCATTAGCAAGCACTTAACTACTGTGTTTTGGCTTCTCTCCTGTGCTCCTTTTCTCTGGAATTTAATAGTTTTCTTTGGTCTTGTTTCTCTTGGGATTTTTGTTTAGAATTAATGCAATTTACCATTTGAGACTACTGCATATTTGTAATTTTGGTATTTAGAATAACAGGTTTAGAACTAATGATTTCAAATTTTGGATTTGTATTTTGGCTTGGGGAATAACTGTCAACATTTTTGTTTTTGCTCTGATCCTTTTTTGCTTTAAGTCACTTTGTTATGATTTTTGGATTAATGGAAAGGGAAAGTGTAACAGGCCTAACTGATGTATTAATTAAACCCTTACTCTAAAACACGTTTTCACACTCAGTATTTATGTTTGCCACCATCGACCTGTCACACTCAGTATTACATAAAAGCTACTGATATTCACTTCACACACATTTTCCATTTCACAAAATGGAAAGATTAATTAATTTCCTACCTTTAATGGGACATTTGGCATTGGGAAGAGGCTGCTAGTTTTTCATAATTACTGTAAGAGAGTAGAAGCTGGTTGAAAGTCTCAGGCATTCTGACAAGTCATCATCTGTCATGGTGGATCTGAATTTGGCCTTTATTGTTGTCATGTGGGAGAAAACAGATTCAAAAAAGTATGTTAATCCAAAAAGGGCTGACGGGCAAAAGGCACATTTTCTTATTTTAGGATACGTGTTGTGATAAAGGCGCTATATAGCGCCCGAACTAGCACAGACTGACACAGGTTCAAAAACACAAGAAGACTTTTATTATCTATAGCTGGAAGGCAGGTCTTCCCTGTAATCCCTCCAGCCACAACACAGTCCCAAAAGCACTTAAATCTCACAACACAACTCTTTTGCCACTTTTATAGCCCACCCAGAAGTGTTCCAGGTGCTTGATCACCTGGTTCCAATTGCACTTCCGGGTTGGGCTGGGCTGTGGAATCCATGCAACACCCCACTGGCGGCCACCCCAGCTCCCAACTGGGCTGTTGAGGACTCCATCTCCCATGGAGCCCTGCGGGAATTTGAGGCATCACCGCCGGCCAGGGAGGCTGCCACCCAGCGTCCCGGGAGAGGTATTGAGTTGCCCATGGTTCCTTCCCCGAAACATATGCAGCATGGGCGTCCTGGCCATTCCCGCCACAGCATCCTCTAAAAGTAGGCTCCAGAATTCACCCTTCATGTCAGTGGTTGCTTTCTGAATTAATGATTTTATTTTCCACAGCTGTTGTATCCAGGAAAAAAGTGATCCTGTTTTAGAGGCAATGTTATTTAAATCAATATTTGTGCCAAACAGGAAACACATGTATGTGGCAACTACCTCATGTGGTGCAAAGTCAGTGAAATTCTAATGAGATGCTCTGAACTTGTTCAATGTAACAGGTATTGCTGAGATGAGCTGTTGCTATGCCCTGACGCTCAAGTTCTGACTGAATATTTGAAAAGTATTGTAGGTTATGGCACTGCAGCTTTATTGAAAGTAGTTGTAAATCTAAATTCTGTTCATGCAGAATACCACTTAGGTCAAGGAGAAATGCTAAATCCATCAGCCACTTTTCATCATATAGCTGGGCACATTCAACATGTTTAAACTGCTGAAGAAAGTCTTTGACTTCAGGTAGTAGCTCACACAATCTCTACAGAAATTTACCTGTGCTTAGCCATTGCATATTAGTATGAAGCACAAGTCTGTGTTCTGTGTCAGTCTCCTCCATGTGTACACAGAATAGCTGCCTCTGTAGACTTCTTGCCTGAATGGAATTTGCAGTCTTCATTGCAACATCCATCACATATTTTACGTTCAAGCCCTTGCTGTATAAAACTTGTGGATGGATGATGCAATGATAATGCATAAAGTCTGGAAAAGACCTGTGTCATTTACATAGGGCAAAAAACCATTATTACAATAAACCATTGCAGGGGCCCCATCAGTGGTAATGGATATAAGCCTATAAATGGGCAGGTGGATCTTGTCAGAAAGTTCAACTAAAAACTGAAAAATATATTCTCCACATGTTTGCCCTTTCAGTGGCAAAGTGACAAGCATCTCCTCTTTGGCACTCATATCTTCAAACATCATTTGTATGTAAATACACAAATGGACCACATCTACCAGAGCAGTTGACTCATTAAACTGAAGAGAAAAACACTCACAACTCTCAATATCCATTCTCACACTGCTTTTATGTTATGTTAAAATGCTCAATTTTAAATCTAAGTAGGATATAGCAAGGCACTATATATGAACATAATACTTTCCTATTAATGAACTTGAAAAATACAGACTTTTTGAACAAGGAAACAGATGCCAGACATATGCTGTCACACACGTGCGATTGGGAGGCAGCTAAAGGGACTGAACATTAGTAGTACCACACCAGACCAGGGGGTGGCGAGCTTTACTGACTTTCTCTCTCAATCCTCTGCAGTCCATCCATGGGAAATCCTGCTAGGTTCCAGCGTCATTAATGATGTCACTTCCGGGAATGGCACTATTGATGAGGTTACTTCCAGCACTGGCATTTCTTCAGAAAGAAGCACAGTATATATATTTACATTTATTCGCTTAGCAGACACTTTTATGCAAAGCAACATACAAAAGAGGTCAACGTAATCAAGTAATAATATACGTGGGAGTAAGATTTTTACAATGAACTGTATCCTTGATTAGGTTGGTGGTTGTGTTATTTGGCATCAGAAGCTAAAAAAAGAGATAGACATACAGTATGGGAAATCTTTGTTGTAGATTTGGAGTAATTGCTACTTATTGAAAAAAATACTGATTTATTGTTCCTATTATGGATTTCCTGTCCATAATAGAACACTGGGCTAAGTTTTTTACGCATTTGGTTTATATATGGCAGGAGTGAGTGGAGAACTGTCAGTGATAATAAGCATCCTACATGAATTATTCATTAACTAGCCGTTGCCCGCCGTAGCATATGGTGGTGTAAGAATAGAAATGGAAAACGGTGAGAAAGGAATTCAGAAATCAAGAAGAAAGAAACACTTATTGAAAGACGCAGTTGTAAATAGGTGTTTTGCTGGAGACGACAGATAATGAGTCGAAATATCTAACCCTAGAAAAAGCCAAGTACAACAATAGTTCTGTTGCATGTATCTTGGACTTTCTGGAAATGTGGACGGTAATATGATCATTTTGCCTATACGTACGTTGTTATTTTCAGCCTTTGCTTGCAGTATGTCTGATAGTCCTTTGTATTGTTCCACGCGCAGATCTTGTTGATGTAATCTGAGATAGTTTAGATGCGCACCCTCTGTTTTAACATATGCATCTACGATGTATTGTTGGAATAGTTTGCCGCTGGAGTGCAAAATACTAAATGCATTCCTCATTGATAATATGTACGTGTAAAACTGGCATTGAGTAAGCCTGATTCGATTGGTGGTTCTTTTATCGGGAACATGTTGTAAATCTTTGTGCCAGCCAATGTCTCCGTAAGGGAATAAAAGTGGGTAAACCATAGGATCGCAAGTCATATTAAGCATGGAAATCTGTTTACAGGAGTTGCCTCTGAGATAGATGCAAATGTCCCTTTCGGCAGGGGGTTCGCCATCTTCTCCGATGAAAATCACTGCAACATCGGTGTGACATGTCGGAGCATTGTATCATCATAAATCCTGCCCAGGGTTTTCCTTGAAAACCATTCGTACAGATGCTGTTGGATTGGACTGAACGATTTCATGCATGTGTTTTTATGATTTAGCGAAGGGGTTGATGGTTCTGAGCATGGGATCTAACTGGAGAAGTAAATTTTCACTGCATGCAGAGTTTGCTTTATTTTGTAAGCGTACTTCAGTAGCTTGCGCTGTGTCAAAAACATACAACTGTCCATATCCTGGAGAGGTAGAAGTGTTAGCGTATAGTGGAGAGATTTGGGGATATATTTGCCCATGTATTTTAAAACAGTATGGTCCGAGGCCAGGAGGTTGAGTTATCTGTGCACCCATGGAAGCAAACACTAGAGAAGAGTTGTATTCTCGAATGTGTTCATGATAATTTTTACCTTCTGATGTTTGCTGTGTAAGAAGCTTTTGTAAAGACACAGGTGGTTCCCGCAAAGGTGGTAAAGCTACTTTACCATCGTGGCAGCACCTCGAGTACTGGTTGGATGTATTACGCTTAGCAAGCCAGTATAGTTCATGACAGTGTTTGCACTGCTGGTCTGGAGTCCCAATGTTGTACTCTTGGACGGAAAGACAGGAATGAGGTGAAGAAGTACCTGTGGTAACGGGAAGAGGATTGTGTGTATGTCTGCTGAGACTGCGTTGGTGGACTGCGTGTGGGCGGGACTGGTTTTGAAGAGGAGCCGCATGCAGTGTCGGGAAGGGTTTGGAAAAGGACGAATAGGAATTGAGAAATGCCGTGTCGGCTGCGTGTGGGCGGGACCGGTTTTAAAGTGGAAGCAGGACGAACCAGAAGAGAAATATATATAAGAGATACTTCCATAATCACCCTGCAAGCACTTTGTGATCAATTAGTCAATTGCAATAGACTGGTTGGACACACCTGCTCTAGAATATACAAAAGGGCCAGAAATACAAAACGGTCAATAAAGAAAGGCACAAATAACAAAAACACTCAGAGTTAACTAAAAAAAAAGAAATCATCTGCAGTTTAAATGAGTCTTGCTAAGCCCTTTAAGCCCTTAAAGAGGGCCCTTGGTAGCAACCCCATTAGTTTCACTCCTGCAGTGCTGAAAGGCCCCACTCAAGATTAAAGGGAAAAGGGGAAAAAACAACCAAAAAATATTTACACAACCAATTCACGAAAAAATACAAAATTATCAAGAGAAACACAAACCCAATGAAAAGTAATTACATAATAAAAGGATGTACATAATGAAAAGCTTCATTAACAAAATTACCCAAATCATTTACAAAAAAATAAAGGATATAAAAAAAATTCAGGGAAAGAGCCCCAGCATCGCCAGGACACCTTTATTCTTATTTATCATTTATTTTTTTTAATTACGCTTTGAAGAAGGTTTTAGCTTATTTTCTATTTTTTAGTTATTTAATTAATTAAAGTTCAAATTTACATTTGAATAAAACTGATTAATACATTGATTAAAAAAAATATTTAGTTGCTTATTGAAATTTGTATGTAGCATTTGCAGCTCTGGCCTTCCCACCCAAGATTAAATCATAACAGGAATCAGTAAGGAGCAGATACTTTTTCACAGCATTGTTTTACATCTCCGACCTAGATAACACTTTAAAAAAATAAGCAAGGTGACAGTGCATAACTTAGACTTCAACACTAATACTCCAGCAATATATGTACATTTTACATTGCATATGTATATTTTACATTGCAATGGATCAAGAATGCATTCATTCACTCATTTCACAACCCACTTGATCCATTTCAGGGTCACAGGGAGCCAGTGACTATCAAAGCAGTACTGTTGAATGCAAGATGGGAACTAAACCTGAAACGGGTGCCAGTCTGTCGCAGGGCACACTCATGTACCTACTTATAGTCAAATCCTTCCTCTGCAAAATCAGCTTTTCTATACTCACATTTGTACACTAAAAATATTTTTTATATATTTGTTAATGGTGGTGTAATATTTTTAATATCTAAAATGTTGTGGTAGTAATTTAATGGAGCATGCACTGATACAGCACTTTACTGTACCCACCTCATGAAGAACCACCTCAGTAACTATTGCAACATTATGAACTACCAGTAAGGAGGAGCAGAGGTTGGGCGCATGCACTGATACAGCACTTTGCTGTACCCACCTCATGACGAACCACCTCAGGATCCCAAATTAGGAACTAAGTGCATCCATACAATGGGTGACACCTCAGCACCACATGTTTTTTCACAGTGGCTGGAGTACCAATCCTACCACCAGCCCCCAAGTTTTCCCTGCAAGTTGGATTACCTGCTTGCAGGGCTGGATGCATGTTAGTGTCATACTCAGGAAAGAGCAATTGTAGGTTAAGGGCCTTGCTTAAGGGCACAAACTAAGCACAAGCAGAACTAACATGAATGTAGCTATAGTAGAATATACTCTAAAACAGTTTGTACCACATCTTTAGCTGGGAATTAATTATTTGCACAAATCATTCAAAATATATATTTTGTTACAAAGTACTACATTTTACAATTCATTTTTAAGTGACTGAATGACTGAGTTTAGCTTGAATTGGGTCTTATTTTGGCTTGGCAGTTGGTTAACATTACTGTATTAACTGCCTTGGTGATGTCCAGAGCCAGCTGTGCTTGCATTAGAAGATATAAGTAAGTGGTTGTGGTTGTTATAAGGCCATGAATCCACCCATTTATCCATCCATTACCAAATCTTAATCCAATTCAGGGTAGCTGGGGTTGGGGGCATTGGCAGAAACCAAAGGGAACTCTCTGTCACAAAGGACCAAATTAGAGGTGTTTATTACCCTACAACAAAAATTTTTGAAATGTGTGAGGAAAACCAAAGTACCTAAAGAAAAATTCACATATATATGGGGACAGCAGGCAAATTCCATACAGACAGTAGCCATCCTGAATTCACATCCATGGATCAGCTGCTTCGCTGTGCTGTCCAGGCTGGAAGTAAAATCTACTACATTACACATACAATTCAAGGACTGCCCTTCATTTTACACTAAAAGATCAAAAGAAAAAAAATAAGAGAATGGAAGGATAGTATTAATAAGCAGCTTAGTAAGTGAAGATGGAGAAGATTTAGAGGATTAACACAGACACTTAAAACAACAGAGAAAATTGAGGAAATCTTAAAGAAGAAAGACATGAAGGAGAAAGGGAGATAAGAGCAGAATCTGCTTTTCCAAGATAAGAACCGTCAAAAATTATCATCAAGCACAGAAACTCTAAAAATTAATATTTGGGTTGAAGAAAGAAGGAAACATCTTCATACTACTAACTTAAAAATAACAAATATTGTACAAGGGGACAGGTTTAAACGTTCAAAAAGGGGCTTAAATGATAACTCAGTGGTTAATGTAACTTACTGTACAACTCCAGGGGATCTGGGATCCATTCCCAGCAATACCAGTGTCTGTGTTGAAAAGGCCTGGCTACAAAAGTCTTCTCCCGCAAAGACCATTATGTTAATGTTAACTGCAAAATCAATCTAGTGATCGCTAACATTTGTGTGACTGATCCCTATAAGAACTATAAAGTTCAGAAACACAGATGGTTCTTGCTTTGTGCTCACTGCTGCCAAACTTATTGCCATCTCCATGTATAGGTGGATAAAATAATGACTCGTCCTTACAATCAGAATGAAGGATAAGGCATTTCCTAAAAATAAACTTTTAAAAAGATGGACTAAATAGAGAAGTGTGATTTCTTACGTATGTAATCAGGAATCTAATATAAGTGAGATACACTCTCTACCTTTCAGCTGGAAACCAATGCAATATAAAGTAACTGATATAAAAATGAAACAGTAAGGCTTCAGAACAATTTATTATGAATTTAAATAAGAAACATAAAAAACACCAGCTAGCAACAGTAGGTGTCCAACATAGACAAAATAGTCACAGAGCTTTTATTACTTTGAAATAACATTTTATTCTTCTTTCTTATTTAGCAGATGCCTTATACAAGATGCTTATAAAAATCAATATGTATACCATTCATCCGAGTGTCTGACAACAGAGAACAAAATTAATTTGCAAGCAGAGCTCAAAGTGCTTAGTACTACCATTTGTCTGAAAACTTAATTAGGACTATCAATAACAAAATAAGTGTGTCCAAAATAAACTATAAATAAATATACATACATAGAGATATAAGAAATAAGGACAATAAAAAGAAAGGTTGGTTGTTTGGATCAGAACAGTGTTTTCTACAGCAAAAGGGAAACAACTCAAATAGTTCCAAGATGCTTTGTAAAGAGGAGAGTCTTTAATAGGCTCTTGTTGATCAATACATTAGGAGCTGCTAAGTGGGTCGTGGTCATAGTTTATAATTATTTAATATTACTTTATATATGGGGAAGCAGAATATCAATCCCCATAGTAAAATAATAGTACACACATTATTGTATCAGTAAGTTCCAAAGCCTATGACAGAAACATTTAAGGCTAGACAGTAACCAAGCGTAATTGGAAAAACTTCCATTACAGAGCACACTCATGCACACACCCCCCATCTCTGCCACATAATAGGCTAATACACAACTGCTATTCAACTTAATATGCCTGATTTTTTGATTATCAGAGGAACTTGGAGTACCCAGAAAAAATTAGTGCTGCTATTGGGAGAACGTATAAAACTCTAAATCGTGAGTGACTATGCTAGAAGTTAAAACTGTTCCTATGAGGCTCCCTATGATTTCTATTTTCCAAAAAAAGATTAGAGCCATACAGGGTGAACTCTCCAATTTCAACTTAGTTTCAAGACCTGCTGGCAATTATTAACTTTTCCTGATTTTTTTTTTGCTTTGGTTATGGTTATCTCATTTAGAATTTTGGCCTCTATTCTTTGCTTAAGGAGTAGAGTTGGGTTTTTGGATTATCTTCATCTTCTGGTTAGTTTTGGCTTTTTCTGTTGTAAAACAAAACACAAAAATAAGATGAAGAGTTGTAGCATCTAGTAGGGTAACCCAGTCTAATTGATGGAATAAAATAACAAAAAGATTGCAAATAGCAAGAATGTTTTTTCAGAAGTGTGTCAATAAACAGACTGCTCAATATTGCAGTGAAACCCCTTAAGAAGTAGCCAGACTAGAAGTGGTGGTGTCAGTTAACTGTGACCCGGGAAGTGACATCACCGGTGCTGCCAGTCATCTAATTTGCAAGGGAGAGAGGAGGAGAAACATTAGGCAATAGTGCCAACCCTTGACTCGGTCCTCAAGTTGTCTCCCAAGCACATCGGTGAAACACTGTCTCTGGGATTTTGTTTTTGATTTTAGTTTTCCTAGTTCTTTGTGTTATAACTGTTAGGTTGTTTAACTATTATTTAGTTGCTCTTTCTCCTTTCTCCTCATTAGTTTTCACAGTTTTTTCCCTTAATATATTCACCACATTTTGTAGGGTTATTGTAAATGTTTTCATTAATTTCTGATTTTTTAATTGTTCTTCCTAGTTTTTTTAGTATTAATTCCTTTTGTTTCTTATCTGAATTGGGTTCAATAAATGTTATTAATTATTTTAGGTCTAGCCAATCACATCATGTAAGCTCTCTGGGTTTGGGTTTTGTATTTTTTGCCTGTCTGTGTTGGAAATCTTCAGTAAAGTCCTAAGAGTAGTTCTGCTATCTCTATAACCACCATGTTCACAGAATTTCCTCAGTGAAGCCTCCAATCCAGGACTAATATTATTAACTTCGAGCACACTGCTATTTTGTATTCTTTACCACCTGTGTGGCTCCTAAATATATTTCTTCTATTATGTGGGTTTACTCTGGATAAACCCACTTTCAAAGAATGTTAATGTGCAAACTTGTATGCAAACTTTAAATTGGTCTGCAATGAGTGGTTGAGAAAATAAAAAATGAGGGGGTTTTCTCTCTTAGAATATTTTGTATAATGTTACTTTCATTGTTAATCAAAAAAATGCATTAGCATTAACATGCTGTGTCTGTCGTCCATGCACCTTCTAAATTAAGTTAATCCAAATTATTTATTGCAAATAAAAAAAAATCAGGATTTGAATGATCAGGCTGACTAGCAGCACTAAATCAAAATATGACAGGCTCACCCTTATTTTGAATTTCCTCCATGGGATTAATAAAGTTTATCTAATCTAATTAATAGCCAAATGTAATGAACTTGACCAAGCTATGCATTATAGAAGTAAAAAACAGATGACATTTATGTTTTGGTGAGAGCAAAGGATGGGGAGAAGATGACAGAGCTACTTTACATATTATTATGTCCCTTTCATCAGTCACCATAATATGCCACATTTATCTACCTATTATATAGTGCCTTTCCTATCCATCTCTTTATCTTCCAAACTGTATTACAAAATTTACTATGTATTTAAATCCTTTCATTTTCTGTACCAGCTGGGTGTTCCTATTATTTATTCTGAATGAACATGATCTACATACTGATGACACTTCATTGCTTCAGCAGCAAATAAGACAGAGTAACACTGCCCCCAGAAGGGCAGTTTAGGTAAAGATGCAGGTCATATCACATAGTGGAGAGTTTTCTGTAAAGGGCTGGCCTAACAAAAGTTAATGTAAACTGTTTCTAGAGCACTTCACTCCTTCATGGCATTTAACTTTGACAAAGGGGAGCTACATATTCTTCAATGAGCACTGGAGCTATGTCACTGGGTGCCTCTGATAAGCTTTGACTTGACCATAAGCTCTCAGGTGGAAGTGCAAAGCAAATAATGCAAACATATATGAAGATGAGATAAAATGACTGGTGAGTGAGGCAGAAGCACTATGTACTCCGTTACAATACTTATTTTATGTTAATGAATGATTTTTTTCTAAGCATCTGTTAATTTAAGTCTTAATTATATAGTGTGCATGCAGATAATATTTTCTTTATTTGAGAGAGCATGTCTATTTGTGGTGCCTGTTTTTAGTTTTTGAATTTGGGCATCTATATGGATTTCTGTATAATGCTTGCAAAGAGTATTATACAGCATATGATTACAGATGAGCATATGTGAATGGAATTTTTAATTTGTTGGCATGATCTGCTATGCGTATGTGCCTGAGTATATGTTTGTAAGCATTTGCATTTTGTGTTTATTTTTCTTCAGCCTTCTTCTATGATAAAACAGTTTAACTATCTTTACAGTCTCAAATACCATGTTTAGAATACCTGAAGATAAAGATTAATATAATTGACAATAAGGTGCAGGACCATTTTACTCAGCTGCAAAAATTCAAGTTTATTTACAGGTCAAAACTGTAAATGAAAAAATTCCTTAAGCTGATTTGGATAAAAAAAATATTGTAAAATATCTAGAAGTCAAATCTGAAATCCAATTGGGTGCTAAAAAAGATTAGCTGAGGATGCCTTGGAATTGACTTCCACTGTAAGTAAGGTGTTATTATTTTATAAATGAATGCTTGATTGATTGAGCTTTTTATTGGCCAGCTAATGCTGTGCCCTTTACTGTCCTTCCCCGTCTCCACTGGGCAATTAATTAAATGCAGAGTCTTTGTAGCAGCTGAACAGATTTTTTTTAATCTATTGGCTTTTCATGCTACCAAATATGTCCTTCTCCAAAAATTACTGGTACTGACAGCTGTTGAATATGGGCATATATGTAGTGTATATACATATATATATATATATATATATATATATATATATATATATTGTGGAACGAGCCCTGACACAGACAGACGGACGTTTTGTAACCCAACACACACATTTATTAATAATAATATTTACTGTTCAGTTGCACAACCCAGTGCCTCCAGCACCAATCCCCCAAAGTCCAGGCCTCTCTCTCCAGTGCCTGTCTTCTTCATGCCGCCTCCACTCCTCTCCAGCTAGACTCTTGTCCACTTCCACCTGACTCCAGTCATCATATGGAGGGAGACGGCCCCTTTTATACATGCTCGGATGGGCTCCAGGTGCTCCCCGACACTCCTCCGCTGACACTCCCCTGTGTCCCTGGTCTTCTCCCCACCAGCACAGAATAAATTGAAAACCCTTCTGTTCTGTGAATATGTAACTGATTGTGGCAAGCAAAAAAAACTCTGCTCTGTGGTCATTCGTACTGTTGGTTTTATTGATTGTTAATCTCTGTTTGTAAATTTATTGGGTATTATATTTTTTACTTGTGGTAATCAACTTTTGTGACCTGTCCTGCTACACTTGCTTGAAAAACAGGACTTAGCCTAATGTTACTCAGTTTTGTTTACCTAAATTCACATAAATATTCACCTCCATTAATATGACAAACCTAAATCATTACCAGTGCAGTCAAATGGTTTTGGACGTCACATTAACAGTTCAATGGAGATTACCTGTGTGTGGTTTCAATTGATTGCATTCTAAATGCTCTTTATCTGGAAGGGATAACTTGTGGTGAGTCAGTATGATGGTATAATCTACTTAATGAAGTCAAATTAACACTGCAGGTATTGTGTAAGAAGAAGACTAGAGAAGGAGGCCATGAAGAGACCTGTGAAACTCTGAAGGACTTACAAGCTACAGTGGATGAGATTGGAAAGACTGTGCAGGCAACAACTGTTACCTGGGTTGCTTCATCAATCATATCTTCATAAGAGAGTGGCAAAGAGAAAGGCACTGTTAAAAATATATTAAATGACCTGTTTGATGTAAAACAAACACTGCACATTATCAAAAACACACCATCTCTCCACCATGAAGCATATGCTGTGGGACGCTTCTCTGCAGCAGGCCTTAGAATGCTTATGAGGGTAGAAGGTAAAATTAATACAGCAAAATACAGGGAAATCTTGGAGAAAAACCTGACACTATCTGCAAGAAACCTGTGCCTTGGGAGAAGATGTTTTTGAGCAAGAAAACAAACCAAGCATAGAGCCAAAGTTACATAGGAATGGCTTCAAAACATTGTTAATATTCTGGAGTTGCCGAGTCAGAGTTCAGATCTCAATCCAATTCAGAATTTGTGCCCAAACTTTAAAAAGTGAGTTCACTCTCAATTTTTATGCAACCTGAGAAAGTTGGAGTATTTCTGCAAAGAAGGGTGGGGAGTAATTGCAGTATCCAGATGTACAAGGCTAGTAGACATTTGTGCACACCAACTCAAGGCTGTCATGGCTGCCAAAGGTTCATCTACTAAATAATGATTTGAAGAAGAGAATACTTACATGTTGAGACACAAAAATAACCAGATTGGTAAAAAAAAATATTTACTGATGAATTGCAGCATTCTAAACATTGTCACCATACAGATCTCTCCCCATGATCTCTACACTGCTTCATACGTATCTTACATTGATTAAAACAGTGCTAGAAGTCTTCTTGCTTGAGACTCTTCAACAGGCTTGCCGTTTTTATCTTCATTTCATCCACTGAAGAAAAATGTGTTCCCTTCAGGTCACTTTTGATTTTCGGGAACAAGTAAAAATCACAGGGAGCTAAATCGGGCAAATAGGGAGGATGATTGAGGACAGGAATGTTTTTGTTAGAGAAAAAGAGAAAATTTGCGAGAAATTTGATGTTGATTCGCTGATCGATTTTTTACCTGACATTATTGCGGCAAGTCGTGTAGCAATTGTTGTGCAAATACTGACTGGGCTATTCACAGGATATACCTAGCCGGTCGGCAGTTTGAGAGGGCATGTAGGATGGGATATAGTTCTATGATTGACGTCCGGCTGACCTCCAGACGGTTTTCCAGGAAAGCCCCAAGCCCAGTCTGGTTAATTTTGTGTCTCACCACATATGTGTTATATTATTTGGTATTTTATATTTATAATTAATTTAGAACAGTTTTAGAGATACACTTTCATTTTGACATTAAACAGCCTTTTTCTGTAGGCCAGTGTCAAAAAAAACAGAAAAATCTACTGTGAGTCAAAATTGAATAAAAAATAAAATTTGGAAAAATTCAAGGGGGTATATATTTTTTGTAGTACTGCGTATTACAACACAGCACTTTCCCTAATAGGAAGCCCTGGATGAACAGGGAGATCCAAGACCTACTGAAGGCCTGTGACATTGCTTTCCATTTGGGAGACCCAGAGGCCTACAAAACAGCTAGGTCCAATCTGAGGAAAGGCATTAAGAAGGCAAAGTGCTGCTACAAAGCAGAAACAGAGGAGTATTTTAACAGCTCGAACTCCCGACGCATGTGGCAGGGCATTCGGCCCATCACAGACTACAAGGCCAACACACCTGTTCAAACTAAATTTGGAAACGCATTTCTTCCTGATGAACTCAATAACTTCTTTGCATGGTTTGACAAAGACAGCAACCAGCCCATTACCAAGCTAACCCTGCAAGAGGCCTCATTATGCAGTGTTCACCAGCACAGAACAGGCTGTTGTCCCCACTTGCCTCAACTCCACTAAAATCATCCCTGTTCTAAAACAGACAGTGGTGAGTTCCAGAGCGATTACTGCCTGGTGGCCATGACACAATAAGAGCAACATCCCTTCCTCCCTAGACCAATACCAGTTCGCTTACAGGGCAAACAGGTCAACTGAGGATGCTTTCTCACTTGCCCTTCACAATGCCAATGCAGCAGAGAGACAGCTATATGCGAATGGCATTCATTGACTACAGCTCCGCCTTTAACATCACCCCTGCCAACAAGCTGGCTATTAAACTAAACAGCTTGGGTCTCAACTCACACCTGTGCAACTGGATTTTGATTTTCTCACTAAAAGACTATAAATTGTGCACATGGGCAAGTACTTCTCTTCATCAATAATACTGAACACTGGGTTACGGCATGGCTGTGTGCTAAGCCCTCTCCTTTACACCCTTTTCACAAAAGACTGCAAATCTACCCATGATACTAACATTGGAATAAAGTTTGCAGACAACACCACTGTGATAGGCCTGATCTCCAATAATGACAAAGCAGCCTATACAGAAGCAGTCGAGAATCTGAGATTGGAGCCAGAACAATAACCTTGGACTCAATTTCAAGAAAACAAAGGAACTGATTCTGGACTTCAGGAGACTGAACTACAGTGGTCGCCATCCCGTCAGCATTAATGGCGAGAGGATGGAGACAGTCCAGAGTTTCAGATTCTTGGGAGTCCACATCAGACAGGACATGTCATAGACAACAAACACAACAGCAATGGCCAAGAAATTTCTTCAGAGGCTTCACTTTATAAGAAGCCTGAAAGAAAGCACAACTTCCATAATAGCTCCTGGTTAACTTCAACAGGTGCACCACAGAGTCCGTTATCACGTACTGTATTACAGTGTGGTACTCTGGCTGCATTTCTGAGAACAGGAAAGCCCTCCAGCATATCATCAAAATGGCTCAGAGATTTACTGGCGCTCTCTACCATCACTGGACATATCTTTACTACCCACTGCAACAGAAAAGCAAAGGACATTTGTACAGATCCAACCCACCCCAGACATAGCATTTTCACTCTTCTGCCCTTAGGCAGGAGCTTCAGAGCCTGCACTACTATTCTGAAGAACAGCTTTTACCCCAAAGCAATCAGCCTATTAAATGCACAGCGTTCAATTCCCTTTCCTATAACAGAACCCACCACTGATTGAACTAAACTTCTGCATCAATCACACATAGTCACATACTTATACAGTACATGAGCCAAGTGGAACTCATGACAAATTATATTGAATGTAATTCTCATTGCGACTTCATTTATTATTTATCTATTAATGCTTACATACTTACCTTTACTTTTACTACATAATTACCTTTACATTTACTTTTACTTTGTTAATTTATACTGTGCTTCTCATAGTTGAATGTTTATTTTTAAATTTGTGCTTCTTGTAGTTTAATGTCTACTCGTATATACCTTTATCTAAGGCTATAGGCTGATGATATTTCATTGCCTTGTACAGTGACAATAAAGGTATCTTACAATCTTATAATCTCTTACAAGCCATGAAGATGATCCCCTAGCACACGTGACAACGTGTTTGTGTGTGTGTAGATGCACTTACTTTTTTTCAAAAAAGCATATATTCTGAGAAAAACAGCAAAAGAATATGAAACACTTCTCCCCACATTGTATCCAATGCATTTAGAAAGCATATCATGATTACTGTAAGTGGACCAGAGCAGGCAACATTAACATGTGTAATATTCAGTACTGGCAAAGATAGTTGATCCAGATATGAGGAGCTGCATTAACAAGTGCAAGCATTACAGGAGGCACATGTATGCACTGTTTTATGTTCTATCATTTTGACATGACTAAGGCAATAGATTTTAAAGTACAAGTTTGCAAATTCAGACCCCACCTCAGGCTTTCTGTGTGTTGTTGAGCAAGTTATTAAGTCAACCTGTGGTTGAAATGTAATTTTCTTTAGAAAAACATATTAGCCATATATAAAATAGATAGAATTTTATTTGTCTCCAGGGGGAAATTTGGCTTTTCACCGAAGCTCATTTGGTTGGTTGGTTGTTTGGGAGCATACACTGATACAGTGTGTTGCCACACCCACCACACAACGAACCACCTCAGGATCCCAAATTAGGACTCGACTACAGACGTGCAACAGAGGCTCCTTAAATAAATAAACAGATAAATAGATAAACACAAGCACACACACATTATACAGTATATATACTGTATATAACAATCACAATTCTCTCTCCTCCACACCTCCCAGCAAGCGTTGTCTACCTCCTCCTGACTCTGGCTCGCCTGCTAGGTCTTCAGCAGTCCTTCAAATAGTTCTTGACCTGGAAGTGCTTCTGTTCTTCCTCCCACGTGACTTGCCAGCACTTCCGGGTCAGATGGAGGACTTGAGTCCTCTTCTGTCCTTGTGACATGGGAGTAATTCCGGGCTATGGATGAAACACTTTCCTCCAGTCCTCTTGCAGTGTCCCCTGGCGGTACCCACAGTACCAAACAGGGCTGTGGTATTGCACTACATGTCCCAGAGTGCCCTGCAGGAATTGGGGGCACTGCTGCAGTCCAGGGGAGCTGCCATCTAGTGCCTTGGGGGAGGTAGTGTCCTACAAAAGCTGCCTTCCCAGCCCTTCCATCGCAGGGGCATCCCAGGCAGGTTGAGCTGCCAGCCATCTCTTACTATATATACTCAGCAAAAAAAGAAACGACCCTTTTTCAGGACTGTGTATTTCAATAATAATGTTTTAAAAATCCAAATAACTTTACAGATCTTCATTGTAAAGGGTTTAAAAAATGTTTTCCATGCATGTTCAATTAACCATAATCAATTAATTAACATGCACCTGTGGATTGGTCGTTAAGACCTTAACAGCTTACAGAAAGTAGGCATTTAAGGTCACAGTTCTAAAAACGCAGGACACTAAAGAGACTTGTCTACCGACTGTGAAAAACACCCAAAGAAAGATGCCCAGGGTCCCTGCTCATCTGCGTGAACGTGCATTAGGCATGCTGCAGGGAAGCATGAGGACTGCTGATGTGGATAGGGCAATAAATTGCCATGTCCGCACTGTGAGACGCCTAAGACAGCGCTACAGGGAGACAGGAAGGACAGCTGATCATCCTCGCAGTGGAAGAGCCTGGATCTCAATCCCATTGAGCACGTCTGGGACCTGTTGGATCGCAGGGTGAGGGCTAGGGTCATTCCCCCCAGAAATGTCCAGGAACTTGCAGGTGCCTTGGTGGAAAAGTGGGGTAACATCTCACAGCAAGAACTGACAAATCTGGTCCAGTCCATGAGGAGGAGATGCACTGCAGTACTTCAAGCAGCTGGTGGCCACACCAGATACTGACTGGTACTTTTGATTTTGAGCCTCCCTTCATTCAGGGACACATTGTGAAACATTTTTAGTTTATGTCTTATGGTGTTGACTCTTTTAGTGTTCATACAAATATTTACACATTAAGTTTACTGAAAGTAAAAACAGTTGAAAGTCAGAGGACGTTTCTTTTTTTGCTGAGTATATATATATATATATATATAAGGAACCTCAGTAGCATTTTCTGACACTCTTCTGTTGAATAGCTTTTGAGAAAGAGAAAGTATGTAAAATGTTCAACGGTTGTTGGTATTTTCATACTATGCTATGACCTCTCGGGGGTGGGAAGTGTGTTCTATAACTAAGCCTGTCCTTTTAATTAGCTAATTTATTCAGTGGACCACTCTTGAAGAGTTATTACTGGCCAAGCACACCACAGCGTAGAAAATCACTCTGGCCATAACAGACTTTAAGAATGTGTGAAGAATGTCACTACCCATATTAAAGGAATGCAGTCTCCTAAGAAAAAACAGCCTTCTCTGCCATTTCTTATACAGTTCCTCTGTGTTACAGACTAGTTCAGCATGTCATTGATGTGGACCTTCAAGTACTTTTAGGAGTGTACCAACTCTGCATCCACTCCCTGAATGGTGGCTGGGCATAGGAGGTCTTTGGTGTGGCGGCAGTTGATAACCAGTTCCTTGGCTTTGCTGTTACCCTGCAGACAATTCTTTGTGCACCAAGAAACAAAGTTTTCCATAACTCCTGTACTCTTTCTCATTTTCCTTACTGATACACTCCATAACTGCAAAATCATCTGAGAATTTCTGCTACTGACATGACCTGGGGCCTCATGTATAAACGGTGTGTACGCACAAAAATGTTGTGTAGGAACGTTTCCACGGCAGCTCGTACCCTGTCGTACACAAGTTCTGCGCTCGGTTTTGCACACTGGCAGCACCCAGCGTCAAAGCAGTGCTACGGTTCCAGTGTGGTTTTCTTTTCTTTTTTATATCCATTTCCCTGATGTGCTTTGTAAATACACTGAAATTAAGTGCATATTGTTTATTAATTTAATGCATCTACTTGTAATTAACCTGTAACAATATAATAATCCACAGAATGGTCAAACTATTCCAATTACCATAGCTGCTTTAGCGCTGTTACTCTCACTGCACGTTTTTCTTCTTCTTTCAGCTGCTCCCATTAGGGGTTGACACAGCGGATCATCTTTTTCCATATTACTACCACTGCACCACTCGGAGTATTTATATCACTGTATCTGAGTGTGAACAACTGAGTGTACAACAGCTGATCGGAAAGAGAATTATCGGTATACAGCATCAAGCACACGCTGCCTCAGCCGTGCTGTCTATTGAACTGCTGTCATACAGCAAACACTTCTGAGCCTTTCCTGTACGGACCTCACGGTTCAGAAACATCAAGTGCTCCTTGTAGAACTGTTTGTACTTATAAGTATAATTACCTCACTGTAAACTTCCAATACAGTTATAATATTACACAACCTGAGCAACTTTATAAAGCGCGTATTTACATATGATGACAATATAATTTTTAAGATGAAATGCAGCAAAATATGTTTATTATATTATACAGATAAAACTTTAACTTCATATAAATAATCTATACAGTATTGTTAAACATGTGAGGACACAGTGCCGCAGCATCCGTTCACGGATTGTTCCTGCCTCGCGCTGTATATTTGCTGGGGCTGCCGCAACACTGGATGGAGAGATGGATAGAATAATTAAACATGTACTATGAAGATATTTCAATGTTCCTTAAAAGTTTGGAAGAATCTGCGTTCTAAGCGTACAGATGGCTTAACGTCTATTATAGAGCTGATTGTATGGCGATTATTTGGAGAAAGAAAAGTAAGGACAATACTGCTATAAAGTATTTCATCGAAGGTCGTGCATGGCACAGCAAGCATCTTGCGTGAGACAAGAACAATCACTGCACCACCGTGTTCCCATGTTTAATAAAATGCTTTAACTCCTATCATCATGAAAATTATATCATGTATACATCTCAGTATTTTAATTATTCAAAGAGCTGTAATATCACAAATGTAATGGATTCTGTGTCCTGTCGGAGGAAGAGAAAGCCTGGAAGCATGTAGTGATTCACACACATACAGCACATAGAAGATCAAATAAAAAACAAAGCATTTAAGGTGCTACTTTAGTTATGATGGGATTTGAGAAACTAATACATTAAATAACTTTAAGGTGAAGTTTATGATGTTCTACTACAAAATAAACTATGTGATTAAAATGGAAATCTCTAGATTAAAGTTGACATTTCGTGCTTTTTTCCCCACTGTGTACCTTTTTTTCTCTGTACCCTAATAAGCTTTCATATGACACTCAGACAGTGGGCTATGACTTTAATATCTGACAACTTCGTTTTTGTTTCGGTCACTGTGCGAATTTGTGAACTTGAGCTTTCGAGTTTCTCCGACACGCTATGTCACTCGATCAACTTCCTTTTGTTGTTTATACCACTGTTTAAACCAACAAATTGTTTGGTTTTCCTTGCCTCCACTTGGTATTCGCTGAAATTCTATTTTCCCTCGTGCTTCTGCCATTGCCTTTATGCAGAATGCTGAGCTAAAGGGCTATTTATATTGATTTGCATATTCAAAAAGGCATAATTTTGGGAGGAGTTGGGGTGGGGCAGCAGGCGCATGCACGTGCGTTAATTTTCATGCTGACCGGGATTTATGTAGTGCAAGAACGTGGAAGTTGGCGAATGCACAGATTTATGCATCTGGATTTTTTTATGTGTAAGCACATTTCGGCTTTTGTGCTTACGTCATGTTATAGTGCGAATTCTACACACTGAGTTATGCATGAAGCCCCTGGTATTTTATTTATAGTCTGAGGAATACAGGGTGAAGAGAAAATGAGACAGGACTGATCCTCATGGTGCTCCAGTGTTGTTCACATTCGTTTCAGAAACACAGTCCTTGAGTCTCACAAACTGTGGTCTGCTGGACAGATAGGCCATTATCAAGGACACCAAAGGCATATCTCTAAGTTTACCACTTAACATTAATTTCTGTATGGTAATGGAAGGCACTGGAAAAATCAAAAAACATAATCTTCAGTCCTGCGGTGGGTTGGCACCCTGCCCAGGATTGGTTCCTGCCTTGTGCCCTGTGTTGGCTGGGATTGGCTCCAGCAGACCCCCGTGACCCTGTATTTGGATTCAGCGGGTTAGGAAATGGATGGATGGATGGACATAATCTTCACAGTGATGCTAGTTGTCCCGGTGAGAATAAGCCGTGTGGAGCAGATAGATAATTGCATCTTCCACTCCAGTCTTTATCTGATAGGCAAACTCAGTGGGACCTGGTGGCCCAGTACCAGTCTCTCAAAGGTCTTCATGATGTGAGATGTAAGTGCCACTGGTCTGTATACATTAGGTGAAGAGGCACCTGTTATCTTTGGAACAGGAACAATGCAGGATGCTTTCCACAGCAGCAGCACCTTCTGAAGCCTTAAGGATAGACTGAACAGGTTACAGGGTTACTACTAAGTTCATTAATACAGGCCTTAAGAACACAAGGACTAACTCCATCTTGTCCTGTGGCTTTTGTTGTGTGGTTATTTCCTCAGTTGTCTCCTCACTTGGTCTTCAGTTACTCCATTTGAAGAGGTAGTTGTCAAAGTAGTTGGAATGATGGGGGTGGGGGGGGGTGGTTGGGGGCTTGTCATTGGAAGAAGGTGGCAGTTGGTTGGAAACATCTATTATACAATCAGTTCAGGGCATTAGTTTTTCCCAAAGACAGTTGAGGCAACTTGGTGCCTGGGTTTGTGCTGAGTGTAGATCATCTGTAAATTTAAAATTCACTTAAAATCAATTTATCTGATTCCTCGTGGCTTCTTTCAGTGAAAAGCCAGCCCAGATCTAATAATAAACAAACCTAGTAACTAAAAAAAAGAAAATCAAAAACATGGAGCACCTTTAAAAGTTTGCACAGAAACTGGAAGTATTTATACAAGTAGTAAATAGCAAGTAAAATGTACGGAGAAAGAAGCTAATTTGGCTGTTAATCTAGATTTTTAACTAAAACAGTGTGGATATTGAAAGGTCAGTCTATTACAATTACAGCTCCTGTGGATATCAGTATGCAAGGCATTTAAAAAAATTTAGCATTAAGGAAGCAATGCAAAGTTATCAGTTTCTTGAAAACAATAATAGTTGTTAGAGTTTGAAGTTGAACTTTAAATTTAATTTGCCAAAACTAGATCAGCCAGGGGAGAAGCAGAAGAAATTCTGCGAGAGTGGCCTAGTGTTTATGTTGCTGTTTGTTTCCTGGCATTATCACTTGTCATTATGGGGTTTGCATTTTGTACTAATGAGAGTGTAAGTTATGCTCTAAGTCCTTACTTTTCCCTTCATATTTCAAAGTGCTTTATGTCAGTTAAACTGATCCAGGTCAAATATGAGTGTACTCTACAATGACCAGGATGGTTTTACTATCTGTGACCTTATATTGGAAATGTAGTTTCAGAAAATGAATGGTTGAAAAGAGTGAGAGTGAAAGACTGACATACTATTTATTCTCTGGTTCCCATAACCATTTAGAAAAAAGACATAATGTCAAAAGAACTTTAAATGCAAATTGGCAAGGGTTGGAATAGTACTCTCCTGAAACACACTTTCTTTTTAATTAAGTTTATTTCACATTACCTAACCTATGAAAAAAAAATACTGCGTTAACACTGCTTTAAAGGTCCTCGCTCACTTTTCACAAACCCAGGAAAAGGAGACTGCATTCACAGCATTTGATTACAGCAAGCTGAATTAACAATTAAGAGATAGCTCATCATACATTTAAAAAATGTAGATATCTCAAAATATATTGCAGGTATCATAATATAAACAACACGTTAAGATATTTGAAATTCATTAAGACATAAATGTAAATACTCAGATTTTCATGGCTGACGGGAAAAAACTGAAAAGAAAACGGAGAACATGCAGGACTGCAAGAGCAAGGAACAAGGTTTAGCTTCTGAAACTAAATGACTACGATTACGATTACCACCGGAGAGAGAGGGAAACAGACTAAGCGACGGATAGCAGGATCGGCAAACAACTGCTCTCTCATTTCCTTTAAGATGGGCTTTAAAGGTAAAGTCTGACCTGCGCGTTGACTCCCGGAAGCAAAACCTGCAACATGGCTGTTGTTTAAAAGAAAGAACCTGATTCAGAGAGGTGGAGATATACCGAACTATGGTAAACCTGCAAGACCTTACCAGCTGTGACTGATATTCCGAACAAATCTACTTATCAGAGGTAAGAAAGACAAGTGCACGCGAGGAAAAGAAAGCGGCGATAAGAATTCGTCAGGGCGCAGAACTCTGTCGTCATCGGCGTGCGCATGTCCACGCGTTCATAATTCTTTGTTGATAATCTGCAGCTCTCGCAAATTTTCTGTAACTCCCCTCTGTGTGTTTTCGGATGCTTCATTTCGAATTTGCATTCATTTCAAGTTATGCAACTGGCATTCAGACCTATGTTATTTGTTGCTATGAAAAGCAGAAAAGCACTCGAATGTGCACCAACTGCATGAATGACCGTCATTAACGACCGATCGCACGAAATCAGGAATAAAGAAATGTGTGCCCTGTTTAAAGTTAACAAAGTATGTAGTGGCGTAACTACTTGGCTCAGTGCTTTAATATTTTAATATGTTTATATAGCGTTTCACATTGAGTGAACAAAAACACTCAATTCATTATACCATTTGCGGTCGAGATAAATAACAGTGTACGTGCACCTTGAATCCTTTAACAAAAATGGCCCAGTCAATGCAACTGACCTTATCGACAGCAGTTGACACATTTGTAACATGGTTAAAGCCACCATGAAGCCAAGAGTTTAAGAATATAAATATTTTAATTTCTTTAAAAATCGTGCCCCACTGGGATCATCTGTACTCCTTTTCATAATTTGATCTCGTGGTTTCCAAATCCTGAAGTCAGATTCAAACATATAGTATTCATAGCTTGTCTGAAGTTTGTATTTTCTCCTAGTGTTGGTGTTTGTTTTAACTCGGTAAAGAAATGCAAGTTAAGCTGATTAACATCAAGTTTCAGAACCTATGTAATTCAATTTTGGGTCATAGATGTTGGAGCAGTCATGGTAGCATTGGATAGAGAGCCAGTTCATCTCAGACCCCAAGTACTTTGGGTCAGATTAGAGGAGTGTACATTCAGTTATTTGGCATCTATGGTGATATGTTGACAAAAACTGCTGAGATGCTGGTAGAGTGTGCAAAATCTATAGTTGACATTTCTGAAATTGCACAGCTGTCCACTGTGCAGTCTAGTTAAGTTGATTAGTAGTCTTAAATTATCCCTGTGTGAGTGTGCCATCTGGCTGACAGGTATCTGCCCAGGGATAGGTTATGCCTTGTGTCCAGTGCTACCAATATTGACTCTGATCCCCACTACTCTGATGTGAATTCAGCATGTTGGATAGTTTGTGGCATACTTCTGATTATTTTCCACAATAAGGATTACATTTTCTCAAGTTTCAATCCTCCTAGATCTCCTGAGTTGACCTACAGTGCATCCGGAAAGTATTCACAGCGCATCACTTTTTCCACATTTTGTTATATTACAGCCTTATTCCAAAATCGATTAAATTCATTTTTTTACTCAGAATTCTACACACAACACCCTATAATGACAACATGAAAAAAGTTTACTTGAGGTTTTTGCAAATTTATTAAAAATAAAAAAAAATGAGAAAGCACATGTACATAAGCATTCACAGCCTTTGCCATGAAACTCAAAATTGAGCTTGGGTGCATCCGGTTTCCCCTGATCATCCTTGAGATGTTTCTGCAGCTTAATTGGAGTCCACCTGTGGTAAATTCAGTTGATTGGACATGATTTGGAAAGACACACACCTGTCTATATAAGGTCCCACAGTTGACAGTTCATGTCAGAGCACAAACCAAGCATGAAGTCAAAGGAATTGTCTGTAGACCTCTGAGACAGGATTGTCTCAAGGCACAAATCTGGGCAGGGCTGTGGAGTCGGAGTCGGAGACAATTTTGGGTACCTGGAGTCGGAGTCGGCAAAAAGTTAACCGACTCCTACTAAATTTAAATGGGAATTAAAAAAGTAAGTTGAAATGTCCCAATTCACAAACAGTCATAATGAACTACTTCTCTGCTGTAAGAATAAAGCCCAATGCATGCAGTGCATAATGTTACCACAAAACGAACATGTCAGGTAACCATGAAGCATGCTTTTCATTGACTGTATGCGTCACTATATGGGATGTAATGCACAGGTAAGGTGCGGCACCGCTTTCCATTGTGTCGTGTTCCACTGTTACAGGGAACTGTGAACCTAGCCTAAAGCCCGCCATACATTTACAGATGCGCTGCCGATTTTTCGGCCATTCAACGAGTCATCACGCGTCAAACGCCTGAAAAATCATCTGGTGTGTTCTCAGCTCCATCGGCTCCCCTTCGCTATGCGCTAGTGAAGGGGGCCAAAGGAGCCGAGAACACAGATCTCCGTATCCGTCTCCAGCAGAGGCTCGTTCTGCTGATCAGCTGGCCGGTGAGTGACACAATGCACTAAACTTCCGGCTGGCTGACAGAGGAGAGAGCCACTGCAGCAGACAGAGGCATCACATTACTTTGGATGGGGGCGGTGGTCGAGATTTACGGCAAGCTGGATCTGCCCGTCCATGTGGACACCCACGATCTGCGGCCGCCAGTCAATTGTGTTTGTCTTTAATCTGGCATTATAGTAGAGTGTTGGCTTCCTAGCCAGTAGTTCTGTGGTGAAATGACATGTATGTTGCCTTCCTTTCCTTCAATGGATGTAGAAAATACATTAGCATAGTATATACATACAGAGGAGTAGGAGTCGGGGAGTCGGAAGATTTAGAAACTGAGGAGTCGGAGTCGGAGCATTTATCTACCGACTCCACAGCCCTGAATCTGGGGAAGGTTACAGAAAAGTTTCTGCTGCTTTGAAGGTCCCAATGAGCACAGTGGCCTCTATCATCCATACGTGGAAGAAGTTCGAAACCACCAGGACTCTTCCTAGAGCTGGCCGGCCATCTAAACTGAGCGATTGGGGGAGAAGGGCCTTAGTCAGGGAGGTGACCAAGAACCCGATGGTCACTCTGTCAGAGGTCCTCTGTGGAGAGAGGAGAACCTTCCAGAAGGACAACCATCTCTGCAGCAATCCACCAATCAGGCCTGTATGGTAGAATGGCCAGACGGAAGCCACTCCTTAATAAAAGGCACATGGCAGCCTGCCTGGAGTTTGCCAAAAGTCACCTGAAGGACTCTCAGACTATGAGAAACAAAATTCTCTTGTCTGATGTGACAAAGATGGAACTCTTTGGTGTGAATGCCAGGCATCATGTTTGGAGGAAACCAGGCACCGCTCATCACCAGGCCAATACCATCCCTACAGTGAAGCATGGTGATGGCAGCATCATGCTGTGGGGATGTTTTTCAGAGGCAGGAACTGGGAGATTAGTCAGGATAAAGGGAAAGATGACTGCATGAATTTACAGAGACATCCTGGATAAAAACCTGTTCCAGAGCGCTCTTGACCTCAGACTTGGGCGACAGTTCATCTTTCAGCAGGATAACGACCCTAAGCACACAGCCACAATATCAAAGGAGTGGCTTCAGGGCAACTCTGTGAATGTCCTTGAGTGGCCCAGCCAGAGCCCATACTTGAATCTGATTGAACATCACTGGAGAGATCTTAAAATGTACTGATGCTTTCCATCCAACCTGATGAAGCTTGAGAGGTGCTGCAAAGAGGAATGGGCGAAACTGGCCAAGGATAGGTGTGCCAAGCTTGTGGCATCATATTCAAAAAGACTTGAGGCTGTAATTGCTGCCAAAGGTGCATCGACAAAGTAATGAGCAAAGGCTGTGAATACTTCTGTACATGTGATTTCTCAGTTTTTTTATTTTTAATGAATTTGCAAAAACCTCAAGTAAACTTTTTTCACGTGTGTAGAATTCTGAGGAAAAAAATGAATTTAATCCAGTTTGGAATAAGGCTGTAACATAACAAAATGTTGAAAAAGTGATGCGCTGTGAATACTTACCGGCTGCACTGTAAATTTAGGCCACTTTTGAAGAAAAAAAAAAAATCTCAGAGCTAATAGTTGATAGCCCAAATACAAGTAAGGAAGTTCCGCTAGCTCCTAGTTGACTATGAATTTTAAGGAAACTAAAACAAATGCACGTTGAAGAAACAACGAATGGTAGAGGTGTTCTTTTCACATTTTACAGTCTGTCAGAAATGCTGGATTCCAAGGATATAGGAAAGAAGTAAAATATTTTTTGAAAGGCAGTTACATTTTTGCATGATAATTTTGATTGGGCCATACTAGAGTTTTTCTTTATGTGTGCAGACTTCTCTAAACATCTCTTGTACAATGGGATGCTAATGCCTGGTCTAACATGATTGGCATCAAATAATTGAGACATCATCACCATCTGACAAAATGCAGCAATATAGATTTGGACATTAAGTAAGCCAAGAGCCTTGCAGTCATCTCCTGCACAGGCAAATACATTGGTGATGAAATGCCCAAATTTAAACAAACTCCTCAAGTTTAGAATCAAATGACTTTCAGTTGAAAAAGGACAAGTCATAATAAGATTGTGATGGAACACGTCCACAAAACACATGTAGACTGGTTGGGCAAACTCCCATGCACCCTCCAGGACCCTGCAAAGGATGTAGAGCTGGTCCACTGTTCCGTGACTAGGACGAAAACCACACTGTTCCTCCTGAATTTGAGGTTTGACTATCTGACGGACCCTCCTCTTCAGGACCCCCGAATAGACATTTCCAGGGAGGCAGAGGAGTGTGATCCCTCTGTAGTTGGAACACACCCTCTGGTCCCCTTTCTTAAAGAGGGGGACCACCACCCCGGTCTGCAAATCCAGAGGTACTGTCCATGAGATATTGCAGAGGCGTGTCAACCAAGAAAGTCCTACAACATCCAGGGCCTTGAGGGACTCCAGGTGTATCTCATCCACCTCCAGAGCCCTGCCACCAAGGAGTTTTTTGACCACCTCTGTGACCTCAGTCCTAGAAATGGAAGAGCCCACCTCCGAGTACCCAGGCTCTGGTTCCTCAATGGAAGGCATTTTAGTGGGATTGAGGAGGTCTTCGAAGTACTCCCCCCACCAACCCACAACATCCCGAGTTGTGGTCAGCAGCGCACCATCCCCACCATACACAGTGTTGATACTGCACTGCTTTCCCCTCCTGAGACGGCGGATGGTAGACCAGAATCTCCTTGAAGCTGTCTGGAAGTCATTCTCCATGGCCTCCCCAAACTCCCATGCCCGAGTTTTTGCCTCAGCAACCACCAAAGTCGCATTCCGCTTGGCCTGCCGGTACTATTAGCTGCCTCCGGAGTCCCACAGGAAAAAAGGGTCCTGTAGGACTTCTTCAGTTTGACAGCATCCCTCACTGTCTGTGTCCACCAACGGGTTCGGGGATTGCCGCCACAACAGGCACCAAATACCTTACAGCCACAGCTCCGGTCAGCCGCCTCAACAATAGAGGCATGGAACGTGACCCCTTTGGACTCAATGTCCCCCACCTCCCTCAGGACATGGTCAAAGTTCTGCTAGAGGTGGGAGTTGAAGCTACTTCTGACAGGGGATTCTGCCTGACGTTCCCAGCAGACCCTCACAATATGTTTGGACCTACCAAACATCATCCTCCCCCACCATCAAAGCCAACTTACCACCAGGTGGTGATCAGTTGACAGCTCCGCCCCTCTCTTCACCCGAGTGTCCAAGACATGTGGCCGCGAGTCCGACGACATGACCACGAAGTCGATCATTGAACTTAGGCCTAGGGTGTCCTGGTGGCAGGTGCACAAATGGACACCCCTGTGCTTGAACATGGTGTTCTTTATGGACAATCCATGACAAGCACAGAAGGCCAATAATAAAACACAGCTTGGGTTCAGATCGGGGGGCCGTTCCTCCCAGTCACGCTGTTACAGGCCTCACTGTCATTGCCCACGTGAGCATTGAAGTCTCCAAGCAGAATGAAGGAGTCCCCAGAAGGTGTGCCTTCTAGCACCCCTCCAGGGACTCCAAAAAGGGTGGGTACTCCAGACTGTTGTTTGGTGCATACGCACAAACAACAGTTAGGACCCGTCCCCCCACCTGAAGGTGGAGGGAAGCTACCCTCTCGTCTACTGGGCTGAACCCCAATGAACAGTCTCCAAGTCTGGGGGCAATAAGTATGCCCACACCCACTCGGTGACTCTCACTGGGGGCAACTAGAGTGGTAGAGAGTCCATACCCTCGCAAGGAGATTGGTTCCAGAGTCTGCGCTGTGTGTCGAGGTGAGCCCGACTATATCTAGTTGGAACCTCACGCACTACCTCAGGCTCCTCCGCCTTCAGAGAGGTGACATTCCACATCCCAAGAGCCAGCTTCTGTAGCCGAGGATTGAACCGCCAAGGTCCCCGCCTTCAGCCCCCTCCCAACTCGCGCTGCATCCAACCTCTTTGGCCCCTCCTACAGGTGGTGAGCCCATGGGAAGGGGGACCCACGTTACCTCTTCAGGCTGTGCCCGGCCGAGCCATCGAGCTCCACCTCCAGGCCTGGCTCCAGAGGGGTGCCCCAGTGACCTGCATCTGAGAGAAATGCCATCCAAAGTTTTTATTCTTCATGGAAGGTTTTCTGAACCGCTCTTTGTCTCATCCCTCACCTAGGACCAGTTTGCCTTGGGTGACCTTACCAGGGGCATAAAGCCCCTAACTACAATGCTCCTAGGGTCATTGGGACATGCAAACTCCTCCACCACGATAAGGTGGCGGTTTGAGGAGGAGATACCTCTAGGTGATTCAACCTACTGTAGATGTCAATGTCAACTTTATTTATATAGCACATTTAAAACAACATAGGAATGCTGTGGCCAAAGTGCTTTACAATAATAGAATTTAAAGAAAAACATACATGAATAAATACATGAATAATGTAAATTGAAATAAAATAAATGAACATAAATAAAATAAATAGAAGTAATGTTACAGATGTAGTACAGTATGTATATTCATTTTAGCAATTAGAGCACGGGTCAGGTAGAGTTCTGATTGCACTAATAAACAGCTGACAGTGAGTTGCTTGAAAACAACCATTTTCTTCTGGTACTTATATTAAAGAAATGCTGGAACCATACCATTTTTAAAAATATAGTTTTTCTGTACTTTTTTTTTTTAAAACCTAATTAGTCTAGCCATTCTCCTTTGATATAGGTTAAGGCATTTTGTCCACAGAGGTGCTTCTCAGTGGATGTTTTTTGACTTCTAACACCGTTTTGTGTAAACTTTAGATTGTAGCTTGTGAAAGAGGCTACTCATTATATACTATATTATGTGTGAGTGTGTGTGTGTGTAGAATGGGTAGCACTTAATAACAGCAGTAAAACTAACTTAAATCTGAAAGGCATTTTGTTGCATATTCCTAATATGAATGTAACTTTAAATCCATCCATCCATCCATTATCCAACCGGCTATATCCTAACTACAAGGCAGCCAAGGCACATTGAAAATAAAAATACCTGAAAATGCCAAATATTCTAAATCTATACATTTAGCACTTTCATTTTTGATTGAATGTAGTACAATCATTGGTTGTTATTTTTGTTAGTCAGGATAGTGGGTGTCCTTTTCATCATTGCATATTGTGTTTTGGATACCTAAAAATGTATTTGCTTCTATAGAATATAATACATAAATGAAATACACACCATGGTAATTTTCCAGTCCATTTGATAATAAAATCATTAAGTAGGGATGGTCTGGCCCAAACAAATCTTTGATTCCTCAGGGCCAGCTAACAAGTATAAATGGGATATCAGCTTGCATGGCTGAAAGGATTCCACATCTTTAGTCTGTTATCATAATCTATTTCCTGGCATTTACCTGCAGTAATTTTAGTTGGACTTATCTGACATTGAAGTGACTTTCTTGCGATATTAAAATTGGTGGCACACACCATTTTAAGTGTGTAAGCAAGCACCAAAAAATACCTAAATTGAGCATAAATAATTTTTGATTCTGTTTTTTTCTCATAAAGCACATTTGTAGTCTGTAGACTATATTCTGAACTCTGATGTACTGTATGTTAGCTTTTTGTTTATTTTTTTTTAATCTCTTGTTACACACAGAGATATGACATGTTTCAGCTTCAGGCCAACTGTGATTACATCTAACGTTTTGCTGTCAATTAAAGCTTCTTGTTTGTTTAAAATATAATTTTGTGCTTTTCTGTTCAAATTTGAGTTCTGTCCAAGTTCTTTCTACCTGTAAAGATTTATCAGTCCTATTGTATCATCTGCAGAATTAAATACATTTCTTTCTTCATTTTTCACCTCCAGGGTTCCTCTTTTAAAATACAGAATTTTCTAAGACTGTTGCATATAGTACAACCTGAACCAACATTAGAAGACAACGTTCAATTTTTAAAAATTTTTTTTGTGTTTGCAACTGAAAAATAAAATCTGAACTAGCATAGGCCATTCTAATTCAGTGTGTTCATAAGAAATACAATGATTTGCTTCATAAGGTAGAAGTACATAGTAAACAAGAATAATTATGTCAGATATTTGACATTTTAAAATCAGCGCTTCAAGTAAAATTTTTAAAGTCTATATATTTTCAATTGTACCAAAAATGTATAATTTTTTACCCTCTGATAGAAGTCCATACAGGGTTAGACCCCTAGTAAAAGATCAACAATCAAAACTGACAACATAATCTGTAATCACTGACCTTGAAATAGTATAAAATAGTTTAAAATGATACCCCACATGATTGTTTTGAAATTTGTCATTTTAACCATCTGGGGGGGCTCTTAGGGAGCTAGTACCACTGGTAGAGAACCAGATATCAAAAGTATTATCATATTCTTGATCAGGAATCCATAAAATGACACTGTACATGCCTATATCTCTCTATCTATATTACCAATCCCCATTTTTTTCAAAATTTTGTGAAAAGGAGTAACTTTGACCCATCTTATCCCATTAGTGGGGGAACTCCTAGGGTGAGTTGATGTGGCATGCAAAACTTCAAGTCCTTCTGATCATTTTTGCTTGTTATCATTTGGGTGTATTTTCCTGCGCTAAATACGGTCCAAAATGGCCTAAAAATGAAGTATTTTTTGGGTTTAGAGGGCCATAAATGGGGGGAGAAACCCCAAAAAGCCATTTACTTGGATCATCCAATTGTATGCTTTCAATGCCCCAAACCACATGTATTTTTTAATAAAATATTTGTCAAAGAAACCACCTCTGGATTATGCTCTTGTGAGTGAAAATGGAACATGCTCAAATGCAAAAGACCATTGGAGCTGAGAACCCATCCAGCCTCCACCCCATTTATCAGTCATGAATCCAGCCCAGTAACAGCATATTCGTTTGCTAACATTGCACTTCATGTAATATCAGCATTGCAAAATTCACTGAGAGAAGAGTACAACTAAAAATACATTACTACCTTGTTGAGATGGTATAGTAGAAGGTCAATTCAACTGTGCACTTTCACAGACAGCTGCTAAATATTCCCAAAGTGTGACAGGGATTATATATAAAGGTAATGATGAAAGGTAGGTCAACAATTCAAATGTTCATTTGTGTTTGAGCGCGTTCCATGTTTGGTTACCAGAGAGTTTTTCAGAGGTGGTTTACTTAATATTTTTGTAAAATACATTCATATTTGGGGTGTTGTGACCATATGACTGGATGATCTCACGTGTGGACTATGTGATGAGAGTAATGTGAGATGCTTTCCATGGGCATTTTTGATATTGGTTGCTTCTTTCCAGTGTTGGTCAACATAGATACTAATTCTATCAGAAACCTTATTTGAATTCTGAATGAAAACGTTACATTAAATTTTTGTCTTGATCATCCTTACAAGCTACAGAAAGTAAGCATATACATTTTGGACAGATAATTCCTTTAAAGAATATGCACAAAATCCTAGAAGATCAATATATGGGCCAGGATACATATTCAATGTTGTGGGGCTGTGAATGCACCTAAAATAAAAATAGCAAATCCTTAAGTCTGTATCCTCAGGTTAGGTTTTCCTCTTTCTGTGACAATAAAAATGAGTTTTGCCAAGTCTGATATTTTGTTAGAAATAAACCGTAGATCACCTACTCTGCCTTTAATGGCTTTCTATAAAGCCTATTCCAATTTTATGTCCAGTAACACCCTGTTCAGGGAGCATAAGTACACTTGACACCTCATTCACTGTAATTTTGTTTTAAAGGAAATTCATTTCTAGTTTATTTTATTTTTGTGTCTGCACAAAACTCTCGTAATTCTTTATTGAATAAATGACATTTTTACATTACCTCTTTTTGTTTTTTGCTAATCATGCTATCCTGGTGACATGAAATCATAATTTAGGAACTGCAGGCACTGTACTAAAAAGCAAGCTGCAATTTGCCTCAATTGTATGTTTTTGCTCAGACAACTGTGATGAGCTATAAGTGAACTATTCTAATCTTCTAACTCTTGGGACTCTTTTATATAGATCACAGTTGTTTTACATCTATTTAATCATTCTTTCTTGTTTAAGTGTAAAATATTGGTTTAGAAACAACCAGAACATTTACAGTTTAATAGTAAAAGAAACTGGAGACAGCAAAGCATAGCACAGATGAAGTACTAGGATAAAAGCTTTAAAAGAGTTATCTCTCACCAGAAGAGCTAGCCTATCATCTATCTGTAACATCATGCAGTCTGGAAATCTGTGTGGTTTTTTGACATAAAGAACAGCCCTTCCAAGACGACAAAGATACACCAGAGTTTGAGAAATTGGATGTTAGAGAACGCAATTCATGGATCAGCCCGTATGCTGAATCTAAAAGCTGCTCAGGACAATATCCTCTTTTGACACTGCTGCTAATCTTCAGTAATTTTTCTGAATTTATAGCAAGGGTGTATTTTGTTTAGGACTCTATATCAGTGGTTCCCAACCTTTTTTTAGCCATGCTGCACCTAGGCCTCTCTAAAATTGTGATGTCCCCCACTGTAACATATACCTTATTCTTATTATCTATTCAAAAAGTGAGCTCCTACTCGCATGGAAGAAGCCCATAATGTCATTAATTTGGTCTAAGCAAGCTTCCAAAGAACATGGAAACAAAAAAGGGAAAGGATAGTTAAAATACTGACAAAGAAATAACTAAGAAATTGTTAAATAATATAATATGAAGTAATATGAAAATACAGCAAATGCAGTTTTGAAAGCATATAATAAGAGATGTGATATTCATAAATAAAAAATAACTAATTACAGCTTTTTCTGTAATATTTTGATCATTTTATATTTTTGTTATATTGCAAAATTTCATAATCATTGTTACAATTCATATTATTTTAATGGTAAAAACAATTTCTAAGTAGAAAAACTCAAGCCAGTTGTAAAATCATAAGTTAAAGGGTTCTTCACCATCCCTTCTGTTTATACTGTATAAGTATATAAATATCTCTGTAAAAAATAATTTTTAGTTTTTTTCTATAATTTTTAACATTGAATTTATGTTTTTTCATTTTATAAATTGTTTAATGTACCTAAATTCTTGAATTACTCCCCTAAAAAATCAAATTGCCTCCCAGTGGGGCATGCGCCCCACGTTGGGAATTACCACTCTATATAATACCCACACATGTCTATTAGACAATAAAACGCCACAATCTGTTTTTGTGTGCGAGTGGTCTCAGTTTAGATTTGGTCTGATTGGTCAGTTTCGCTTTGGTGGCTCAGTGATAGGGATGAGACACAATAGATTAGGGGTGCCAAGTTAAATTCCTGACTGTTGCTTTTTTTTTTTTTAAATAGAGCATTTTAATAAAAACAAAGCAAAAACAGTACTGAATAATGTTGGGTGGCTAAATACTAATAAGGAACAACCTGAGTTCCTTTTGAAGATGGGAAGTATTAGCGAGAATACAAATGATGTTTTCACAGAACTTAATGGGGGCCAGTCTTGGAGGTAAGCAAAACGCTTCAAAATTACAGTCTTAAGATTCAGGCATTATGGGAACATGCTCGTGACAGGAAACACAGGGCAATAGATCAAAAAATATCAAATAATATAACACAGCTAGTGGGTGTGTGTATAATATGAAATCTTGTGGAAATTAATTGAAACAAACTCTGAAAACAACAAAAATCAGTTTTGCTCAATTTTTTAATTATTAATAATAATAATATACTCACATTAGTACATGATATGACCTCCTTGACTCGAGGATGCAATCTGGCATGGAATCCACAAATTTTGAACAATCTTGGTGGATTTTGCTTGTCTTTTTCGGATCCATTGGGAAATAATGAAATGTCATACCCAATGGCATATAACAGAAACACAGACACTTATCCTTTTATTAAGGTGGATATATACAGCCTTTTGTACCCATTGATATTCTACTGCTTTTACTCTATTTTAATAAATACTACTTTGCTTTTATATTTCTGTATTTTGTCTTTATATTTAGAGTGACTGAATAAAGTTAATACAGGGCACTCGGTGTGGTGAGATCGCCTTTCTATCTCACAGGATTAGAAGGCTGAGGGAAACGTCTCAAAAGAGAACACTACAGTAGAAGCAAGACATCATTTTTTGGTAAGTGGTATTAACCAATGTTTATTAGCCTCCATGTGTCTAGATTATTCTTAGTGGCCAAAATAGATCAATCCTTTGGTGTTGGTTATATCCGGGGACACTTGTGTTTTATTCACGCCGAAGCTAGTGAATCCATATGTAGACTACTGAAGAGTGACAGACAGTACAGGCATCACTTATAATCAGTGCTTAAATGGATAAGTTCTGTGTGTATTTAGCTTAGGGTGTTAGAGTACATTCATCTAGTAATGAACTTGGTGAGTTCCACTTATCTCTAAATAATACACTTTTTTTTAATATTCTTTATTCTGTGCATAGAATTAAATGCATAGTCTTTTAATAAGTTTAACCTTTTTATTTGGCTTGTTTGTTGTAATCATTATTGTGTGAATTGTGCGTGTGTGCCTGTGGTGGTCTAGTGGTTGGACAAATATACTGTATTACTATATTCTCTTAGCGTTAACTTTAGTTAGCCCATGTTTGCAGTGATGAATTACAACCATCTGATAAAATATAAACTTTACTGTCTATGGCTGTCAAGTGTGTGTTCTCATACAGTACAGCCCAGGTATTGTTCAGTACTGCCAATATATCATCAAAGCACACTGGCAATATGCAAGCGTCTCAGCTTAACAATCGGTGTCATAATATGTTGCTTATGTTACCCATGCTGCAGTCTTCCCTTTTTCAGGTCACAGTGCCTGCTTTGAAAGCCTTCTACAGTATACAAATGTATAGTGTTAATGAAAGATGTACAAACTGAATAATCTTTTTTTATAATTAGTGTTTTGTTGTGTGAAAAGAATCCTCTGACTTTCTCTTTTCTCTCCTTGTGATTATAGCTCAACTCTGCTGTGCCTTGGGTCATTGTACTTTATGGTCAGTTTCAGAGCAGGCCTAATTTTTCTTGCAGCAAGAACATTCTACTATAGAGAAGCACTAAACCTGAGGAAGAGTCTGTCTATATTTTATGTGCTCAATGTACATTGTGTCAGTAAACGTTCAGTATTTCTGTTTACATATCCATTTCAGCCTTTTGGACTCTCGCCTACAAAAGGAGTTGTCCAAAACAAGATAAAACATACTTTGGACTCCTCTGTATCATTCTACTTCAGGGATTCCTGCCTCAGACTTTACTCCACTAAATACAGCAACATGGCAGAACAACGTTACTGTGTAGAGTATGCCAAGCGTGGCACAGCTGGCTGCAAGAAGTGTAAAGACAAGATCATGAAGGGCCTGGTGCGGATTGGCAAGATTGTCCCAAACCCCTTTTCTGAGTCTGCAGGTGAAATGAAAGAATGGTACCATGTCAAATGCATGTTTGAGAAGCTGGAGAAAGCTCGAGCCACCACTAAGAAGATTGATGACCTTACAGAACTTGAAGGCTGGGAGGAGTTACAAGATGAGGAAAAGAATTTGATTAATAAGCACATAGAAGGTGAGGCTTTTTTTAGGGATATTCTTATCAAATTGGAAGAATAACAAGGCCTTCTAGGGTGGTAGAGGAGGGAACTGACGGCAGTGAGATGTATGGACTAAATTAATAATACAGAGTACGTTAGTTTGTTTCTGTATGTATATATATATGTATTTTAGGAGATTATTTTTTGTTGTTTACTTGCAGAGTTGGCATCAAAGGTTGCAGCTTCCCCGAAAAAGAAGGTTCAGGCCAAACTGACTCCCGCAGGTCGGCTGACATCGCCACCACAGCAACTGTCTAGTCCTTCTCCACGCAAGTTCTCTGGATTTTCAGGTATGATGATTTAAAATTATTTACCCTGGCCAACAGAAAATCAGTCAGTAGTCTGCCAAGGATGGAAACACCATAGGCCAGTTTGCACAATATAAAACCAATTGTTCTTCCAAATGTTTCCATAACTACTCTTTTTTTTTTAGATGTTGCCCATGTTCATTTTTTAATTTAAAAGTATTGAATACCATTTTAGACAGATCTGTATCAGTGGCATCAATAATAAAGTAAGGCAGTTTTATTTAACCCACTACATATAAGTGTATATTTTATTTATCCAACTCTTGGATTTCTTAGAAATATAATCTGTTAAGGTTCCATCTATAATAGATTTTTTTTTGTGTTTTTACAGATTTTTGCTATAACTTGGTTACCTGTGAAGCTTTTGATTAAAAAAATATATATATATATATATATACAGTAATCCCTCGCTATATCGCGCTTCAACTTTCGCAGCCTAACTCTATCGCGGATTTTAAATGTAAGCATATCTAAATATATGTCATGGATTTTTCGCTGGTTCGCGGATTTCTGCGGACAAATGGGTCTTTTACTCTATGGTACATGCTTCCTCAGCTTGTTTGCCCAGTTGATTTCATACAAGGGATGCTATTGGCGGATGTCTTAGAAGCTACCCAATCACAGCATGTATTACATATTAACTAAAACTCCTCAATGATATAAGATATGCTTCCCACGTGGTGCTTGATTGTTTGCTTTTCTCTCTCTCTGACATTCTCTGCGCCTGACGGAGGGGGTGTTAGCAGAGGGGCTGTTTGCACAAAGGCTGTTTGCCTAGAGGATATGGACGCTCCTCTACAAAATGCCGCTTTATCGCGGTGCTTCGGCATACTTTAAAGCACGTATTGATTTTTTGATTGTTTGCTTTTATCTCGCTCTCTCTCTCTGACATTCTCTGCTCCTGACGGCGCTCCTTTGAAGAGAAGATATGTTTGCATTCTTTTAATTGTGAGAAAGAACTGTCATCTCTGTCTTGTTATGGAGCACAGTTTAAACTTTTGACTAAAGGGTGTTATTACATGTCTAGAGGGCTCTAATAATGTTAACAGTGTGGGAGAGTTTATAAGGGCTTAAAATATATAAAAATAACCATACAAACCTATGGTTTCTACTTCTGCCGATTTTCATCTATCGCGGGGGTTCTGGAACGCAACCCCCGCGATCGAGGAGGGATTACTATATATATATTTTCTTTGTATTTAGGTTCACAATTGAACTTCTAATTGTGTTCTTGGTACTATTCTGATTACCGAATTTTAATGTTGAACTTGTTTTCCAGCAACAAAAGCTGAGTCCTCCAGCTCTGGCACAGTTCCATCAACCAGTTCACTATCTGCTCAGCTCTGTGACCCTAGCCACAAAGACTCTTTGCTGCGAGAATTTAGGAAGCTGTGTGCCATGGTTGCTGACAACGCAAGCTACAATACTAAGACCCAGATAATCCAAGACTACCTGAAAAAGGGGTCCAGTGGAGGTGAGTGAATAATTTAGCCAAGAACCACTCTTATATTTTCAAATACATTAATGAGACCTCTATTTTCATCTGGTTTTTTTTCTGACAGACTTCCTCACTTATAACATTTTAGACTTTCCAATTGACCTAATCACTGGCTGTGTCAGTGAAAGAAATATGAGTATTATATTATTTCTGTGCCTAACATTTATTCCTGATCATTAAAAAAAAAAAAAAAATCATTGCAGGGTTCCCAAGTTCAGTCCTGCTGTACCATTGTGGCTATAGGTTTTATTCCAGCCATTTTCACAAATCAGTGAGATAAGTGGTCTATGGTGTTGGGGGAATTTTGAATAGATAAAAGTGTGCAGGGCTCCAGTTGGGTGTGGGTGTGTGTAAGTGCTCTTTGCTTCATGGTTAATTTGGGTACTTCACTGATTGTGCTGCATACACTTGGGGAGGCAGGCGGATCGGTCAGATACCTCAGTTGTGCCTCGGAGGCAGTAACTTGTCACACTTGCATCCAATTAGAGAGAATAGTTTAAAAAATCGCCTGCAGAGAATGAGGGGGAGAGAGGAAGAAAACAGATTGGCCTAAAAACGAAAAGAGAAAGATGAAGGTTGGAAAGATGAAAGTAGAAAACAGAAGTTTAAATGAGAGAAGATGAGAGAAATGGAGATGGAGAAAGAAAAAGAAAGTGGTTGTGCTGAAAGGAGTGAGAGATAGGTATTCTGGTGTGTGCCTTGGGACTGCAGGAGCAGGAGGTTGTGTAAGGGGTGCCCCTACTGAGTGCTTTCCTGGGACCCTGACGGACTGTTTTGGGATGTGTGTGGCTGGCGCGGTGCCCCATGGATGTGGTAGGCATGGAGATGGGGACCTGAACCAGAAAATGGTGGTTGACTGCACCTGTCAGCAGGCATCTCCTCCTTCTGCAAGGTCTGTATAGGATAAGGGGAGGAGATGCCTGGTTTAGAGATATGTCCACATTGTGGCTCATGGTGTCGATGAATGGTTTCTAGATTTTAACCATGTTGTTTTTAGAGGATTATTTATTTATTTATTGATTGAAGATTGAAGCACTGCACTATGAAACACTGTTTTTGTTGGACTTTTAATAGTACTGGTTCACTCTTGCACCTGTATACTATATATGAAATAGCAGTGTTATTTATACCACTCCTGATAGATTTGAGGTTGTGCTGTAGGGTATGATCTCATGGTCACATGCACACTTCTACAGTGTGTTTATTTTTTTTTTCTAACTGCAGAGGGTTTTCGTGGAGATCTGTACCTGACAGTGAAGCTGCTACTACCAGGAGTTATTAAGACTGTCTACAACTTGAATGATAAACAGATTGTCAAACTGTTCAGTCGCATCTTCAACTGCAACCAAGAAGAGATGGTCCGGGATCTTGAAAAGGTCAGTCCTGTACATCAGCAACTGTAGCAATAATGCATAGGAATAGTTTTGACCAGAGCATGCCATTTAGCCCAACATAGCTTTTCATTTGCTTACTCAGTATGTGTTTCTAAAGTATTTTCATTTTGAAGCTTGAAGAACTGCAATGTTCTGCTTTCATTTACACAATCTGTAAGAGAGGTTATTTCCAAACATTTGTACAAAAATGTACCTTTAACACTATTCCGTATAGCAGTTATGCTATTTTTGTAATGAAGACAAAACCTCATATGGACTAGTGTGCCACCCATCATTCTATAAATTCATGATATTCCCTTCTAGTTGAGAACTGTAATGTGTCCATAGTCTGTAAAATGTATTTTCTTGCTGTAAGACTCCTTTTTTGTACTCTAAATGTATTAAACATTTTAGAATTTTTGAATTCATTAATGTTAATTAGAATTAAAAGTTACATTTGCCAGCAGCCATACTGCATCCACATGGATGCTGCACATTAGTGGTGGCTGATGTATATAAAAGTAAAGAATTATTAATATTAAACTTATTTTGCTATCTACCCATATTTATCATTTTTAGGCACTTTGATGGCTATACGTTTTTGCATCATATCTACATCTTTTATATAAACTAAAGTTGTGACTCTATGGGGAACCTATTTATAACCTCGGCTAATTAGAAAACAGCTCCTTGTACCATAATATGTGTATTTTCTTTATTTATAAACATATTCCTTCTTGTTTTAGTTGGATGGAGTACTCTAAACACTTTTGTTAACCCAAAGTAATTTATATTGTTCTCTTCAATAGAATAAAATATGTTCATCCTCAAATTTCAGCATTTGCATGAAACACAAATTGTACTATCTAAACCCAGTTTGACTGTCTGCTGGTGCACATACACTGGGCAGCTTTATTTTATCATTTTAATGAATTCTCATAATTTGCTTGTGGTTTATAATATGTTAAGCTGACTAGTGTGTATTTATAATTGTCAGCCAACTCACCCTCACTATATAATGTTGGTGAATTTAAAATTTATAGGATGTGGATGTCTAGACTGTGGAATCTGGTCCATATGTTAGTCCTCCATGTCATTGTAATAATCTGTGAGAAAAGATTACCTCTTCTAAATTGTGAGAATGGTAGATTTACTCAAAACGCCTCTAAACCTCCCCTGTTAAGAAGCAGATGACTTCTCCAGGTCCCCAGTGACCTGATCTTTTCTCCTTACATTTTAACTTTAGTATCCGGAGACTCTTCCACAATAGACATTTCTGTTTTCTTTCTTATTCTAATGAGGTTAACATCCAGATAAATACATCCAATGTTGATGTGCATGAATGTTATAATCATTGAAATGTATTATTTTAAATTAATCCAAATAAAACGAGTAATTAAAATGTAGTAAAATATGCCTTCCACAAAAAATGAAAGAAAATAAAATGATGAAAGTTGTGTTTATTCATGAGTCTATTTTGCCTAAGTGAGAGCACGGCCAGCTTATACACTGTGTCAAGAAACAGTGAATGGTTTTAAGAGTTCCAAACAAACAGCATATTTCGGAGCCAAGGATAAAGAATATAATACCAAGTATCCAAAGCAGGCTCTCCTTAAATTATTCAAAACTACATCTGTGAAAGTGTCAGTGGAAGCTGTCACATCACTAATTGCCAAGAAATCTAAAACACAAGCAAATGCCACAGATGCACAGATGGTATCTTTCTGCATGTCAAAGACTTCACAATGTTTATGTCTTTATTTCTTGCTCTGTAGGTGGTGAAACAAAGTTCTGCATATAATTTTTCCATGTGGACTTAAACCTTAGAAGATACAGTATCAACAAATATATTTTCAGTCTATTTTCCCCAATGAAGAAAAAAAAAAAAAAGGAAGATTTGCCTTTTTAAATATTTTGCCTCTGCATTGATTTATAAACAACTAATCATTCACACACATTAACAGAAACTGGAGCAGTTTTAGTATTTGTAATTGAGAAGACAGGAATAAGAAGCCATAATTCAGAGCTAAATCATCATTTTGCCCTGTCACATGACCCCTCAAAATTCTAACCAATCGTGAAGTCAGATAGCAAGAATAAATATGGTTAAGTTTCAAAATGAAAATGAGTGTCAGTTCATGTTAAAATGTTTAAAAATATATATTTTGTATCTGTTAGTTATGGTGAATTGTTAGTAGTGAAGGCTCAGGGGAAAAAAAGTTAATGTTTTCATAGGGAAAAAAGATAGCAAAATTCTTGATACAGTAAGCCTCGGTGATATCCAATACTGACTAACAGAAAACTGTATCAAAATTTCCATGCAAATAAACTCAATTTACAAGGTATCCAGTTGTATGCTCCAAATCTTATTTTGGCTAAAATATTATTAAATAAACCTTTTCCAGAAAATGTGCATGTGCACAATGGGAGCATGTTAAAACGGACTTTACATTCTGAACTGAAGACCAACCTCTCTACTAATCCGTTTGTTGTTAAGCCACAAATCTAATACTACTGGTGATTTTATTTGCTGTTTGTGAAATTGTAGTGTTGAATCGATCTTTTATTGCTTGACGCAGCATAGTATCCAATTAATGGGCTGTTATGGGGCTGTACTCCTGATCAATGAAGGAGAGCTGAGGGTTTTTTGTTCCAGAGCTTGTTCAAGTTTTTTTGCATTCCACTTTCATTCATAACAGGATTTTCCAGAAATATTTATTTAACAGCAGTTAGCAAAATTTAAAAAAAAGGGGGTTTATGAGCATATGCCTGGATACCTTATATGTGGATTATGTGACACGTGTAATTTGAGATTTTTTTTATATTATTTAAAGTTGTTCAGTGTACATCTTTATTGACTCTGATTGTATCAAGAATGTTGTTATCTTAGTTCATAAAAATATAAAATGAACAATTTTTCTTGGCCACCACTGCAAATGAAATGGGGTAAGTAGCAGATAAAACAAAGATCATTTTTGAGTGGAATCTGGGATTAAAATAATGCAGACAATTTGGACACTATAATGATAATGAGTAGAGATAGTACTATAATTGTGTGGCACTAAGGAAAAATTATTGTTCTACTTAGTTTCCTTTGTTTGTATTAGTCCATTTATTTATTGTTAGTTACTCATTAAGCTTAAAAGTTTTAATTTATGTTTTCATGTGGCGACTTAGCCTTATCCTACTGCTTCATTTCTTTAATGTTTCTTTAACTTCTTCTAACTTTGTTAAAGATTTTTATCTCTTAAGTATGAGATCTGCCTGTCTTCAACAGTTTGCCAGTTGTTTGCTTGTTGATTTCTATCTGTGTTACTTGCTATACATGTCAGATTCTGATCATTTGTTTTGTTTTTGTTGGCTTCACAGGGAGATGTTTCTGAGACAGTGAGGATTTTCTTTGAAGCAAGCACGTCATTCCCTCCATCAGCAAAAAGTCAGCTAACAATCCAAGAAGTAGATCAGTTTTTGAGCCGTCTATCACAGCTCACTAAAGAAGACGATCAGCAGAGGGAATTAGAGGACATTGCCCGTAGGTAATGATTTTTTTCATCATAGTATGTTGGTTTTTCTTATCTCGGTCACAAGTGCTTCTTGAAACATGATCATAAACTAAACCTAAATAGTCTATTGAACTGCATTAAAATATGTTAAGTTACATACTGTATTTGTGCTCATTCTGCTTTGAAAGTCATGTTCTAGTTTGGTTTACAGATTGTCTTCAAGTAGTCTTTAATTCCAAACAAGAGGAGACACAGTCATATCAGTGGTTTGGCCCATTGTGATAACTGACCAACATTAGCTGTCCATATACATTTAAAATGTCTATGAAGTGGTTTGTGTGTATATACTGTGTATATAAATATGTCTCAGGCCTGAAGAAGGGGCCCAAGTTGCCTCGAAAGGTTGCATATTGTAATCTTTTTATAGTTAGCCAATAAAAAGTGTAATTTTGCTTGACCTTTCTCTATATTCATAATGGCTAACGGCTAACACGGTACAACACCCTAATACTACTCCTGGAAGATAAACATTACAGTTAATTATCTACAAAGTATATCATTTATTTACTATTGAAATATTAATTATTTTTCAAATCTTGCTGTAGTTCATCCTGTATTGCGCAAGTAAAATTAAATTTATTGTTTTCCAAACATCTTATGCAGAAGAGTATATGTTTTGAAGGCTGCTGTCCCTGATTCCCTCCGGATGTTGGAGGAACCTCTAATTTATATATTGTAACCTCATTACTACACTCTAGTGTATGTAAAGAATACTGCTATATAGCCTATCAACAACAAAGGTCTATTTCCTAAAGGTGTCATACGAAAGTTTACCACATATTCATAAGAGGACACATGTGAAAAATAGTGTTTTAAATGACTATTTGGAATGGCTCTGGGTGTGGTTATGAGAGTGACAGATGGTTGTTGCTAAATTCTCTCACATCATTCTGTGTCTGTGACAAATGTGACCATTGTAAAATAAGATGAAGGACATGAGCCCCTTGCATAGCTACCTGTGGCACACCTTAAAAAGATCCAAAGCAAAATATGAAGCTAAGAGCACAGAGGAGTGTGAAATAAAACATATACAATACCTGAATTCCTCAATTACAATTTTAGAGATCCCTTTCACAGTTATTCTTACAGTTTTTGCTTGAACTCCAGAATTAATTAGATGCTTGCTTTATATTCTGCTTGAGTCTGTAGAGTGAGAAAAACACTGTCTGTGATTTACTTTGATTTACATTTATTTTTAGGATAGGCTTTAGTTAAAAAATGCTCATTTTTCTTTGTGTAATCTTAAGTTGAATTCTTTTGTGCTCTTCATATTTACTCCTTCCCATATTATCAGTAAGCAGGCATGACAACCGCTGCCAAAAAGGCAGTTTACTAAGAAAGAACTCAACTTCCCTATTAAGAAATACCATCAACATGCAAAAGCAACAATTGAAATGAGCCAATCTACTTCTGTACAAGACACAAACACGCACGTCTTTCCTACAAGCTAAAAAGCAACCCAGTACTGTTTGGTATTTTTTATAGGACATTCTGTGACCTCACTTTGGTCTGCTTTATAGACTTTTTTTTCTGTTCCTCGATGAACTCCGATAGATCCACTGAATTTCCCTTGGGACCAATAAAGTATTCTTGTAGGACAGGCTCAGACTGCTCACGTAAATTTATAAATACAAAACGGTAACAGAAAAGTGGATATTGATGCATTTATGTATATAAATGCTCATGCTTTTAATGAAAATGAATAGATATGTAAAGATTGTCTGGAAAATATAAGAAGTCATACTAGCTGCATATTTTGGAAATGGTGGAGGGACATAACAAAATAGTTAATAGCATTCTAGAAAAAGATAACCCTCTTTAGTATCCATAACCCACTGGCATAAGCCTGGCTGTCCAGGATTCCTCCTGGTCATATTGTGCAGTACCTTATGTTGTAGTCCCCAACTTTGTTACCATCTAAATACTCCTTCAAAGATCTTTCGGTGTGTAGTTGAAACCTCTATGACTTGATAAATATTTCCATCTTGTTTTTTTGGGGTTTTTTTTTTTTTGTTACAATATTTGGTCTTCTTTCAGGTGCACCGGGAATGATCTTAAATGTATCATCAGGTTAATTAAGCATGATCTGAAGATGAACTCAGGAGCCAAACATGTGTAAGTAGACGCTGATCTGCCCTTGAGGAAAGTGACAGTCATTTAAATGTTTTAACACTGTTTTGTTTTTTATGTGTAAAAAAATTTTTTTTAATGACTCTGTAATTATCAGGGTGTCCATAAAATTACTATTTGCAGTACATATTAAACAATTCTTTAAAAATAAGCAATTATTCAATTAGTGTCTTGTACAAGTGCCAAGTGGCTGATTTTATGACTTATTTGGGATAATGATCAGTGCACATGATTGTCTAGAAAAGAGTGGGCCACAGTTGTCTCCTTGTGTTAAGAAAACAATTTCAGCTTCAAGTCAGTTGTCTGCCTAAAACCAAAACAAAAGAAAGATTACACATTCTGAAAGCCCACCTTCTTATTGATCAGTCAGCAGATAACACAAAAACTGTAGGGTTTGTGCAGTATTAATTGTGTGCAGTCTTTGTTACAGATAGTCCCAAAGTCCTTTCAATATTCACAGTGATATTCATTGCTCCTTTCTATTAGAGAGAATAAATGAATGTAAATTGAATTCAATCATTTTTCGTGGCTAGTTTCCATACTTCGTGGTTTAACTTGTAATGCTAAATTATCAGAATCTTTTTCTTCCCTGACATTTAAGTTTTTGCTGCATTGATCAAGCAGAAAAGTAAGATGTGCAGAAAATCCTGGAGATACTTATGCCATTAATATGCCCCCGATCTGATGCTGTGCTACACAATATAATCCAAGAAACAATGGAACTAATGTGACTCCCCTCATTTCTTAGTGTAAAAGATAATTCTTAATTGATAAAAATTGCAAAAAACATGAACTGCATTGATAATAAACTGTATAAATTAGAACGTTTAGTCTTTCTTGGTTTCATGTTTTTATTAGTTTCCCATTCTGGTATGTTGATTTAGTAGAGACCTCTATTTTTGTTGTTTGTTTTTAATTGCTTATCACATTCAAGTATATAGTAAGTGACTGCAGACATAAACATAATTAAAATTAATCTTAAACATGTAATGGATTCATTAAAACATTAACTTAGATGCTTAGTGTAACTGAGCTAATTGTTTAACAGTTAATTGGAAATGGAAGCTTCATTTGCTCCTTTGTGAGTGAACAATGAAGCAGCATACATGAGTGCTGATAGATGTAAAAAATGACCTTATGCAAGAACTCATAACCATTTGCAATGCAAATGGATTTCAAAGCTTATATATATTCAGTTACTGAGTACTGAGCCTATATAACCCATTCATCTCTATTTTTTTTTATAGCTTGGATGCAGTGGATCCTAATGCCTATGATGCATTTAAAGCTTCTCGAAATTTGGTGGATGTTATAGAAAGAGTCCTACAAAATCAGCAGGAGGCAACAAAGACATCTGGACCACGAAAGATACTAAGTGTGGAAGCTACTTTGATGACACCAGTACAGCCCATGTTGGTGAGCAAGTGTATATAGCATTGGTTCAAAGATAATGTTTTTTGTTTTTTATAACAGCCATAGGCTTCTTGTTTTCTGCTCAGTGTTGTAATATGGAACAGGATCATGGTGAATAAGGGCTATTTGAGGCCTCCAAAATGCTCATCAAAGCAGGCCAGGACCTTCACCGGCCTGTGTAAATAAGGGTAACTTTAAATGTTCAAAATATACACAAATGCCAATCAAGAGACATGAACCATCAGACATGTAGTAATAGACAAGTCCAAAACAAGAATCTTTATAAATAAGGAATTTATCACAAAAAAGTAGTTAAAGATTGCCAAAATGAGAAAATATGGGGAAAAGGACAAAGGGTATGTCTGAAAAGGCAGCCCGAGGCAACCATGTCCAAATCCACAAACAGTCCAAGTAACAGAGCCAACAAAAAAATCCACAAAACCAGAGAATCCATAATATGCAATACGTACAGAACTAACTCAACAACAAAAACAATAACATTCAGTGACAACCTGAGGGAAGTCATCAGTCCCACCAGCTTATAGAGGTGGAGGGTATTCCCTCAGGTGTGATGTTTTGGTGTCTCCGCTTCTTAGGGTTTCACCTACAAAACACTTGGAATGGCAAAACATTTAAAGATATAATACTGTACTAAATAAGTGGAAGATACAGAGCAACATGAAAAATAACAAAAATAAAACAGAAAATATGCATATAGTCATGTAAAGAAGTAAGTGCACCCTATGAAATATCTTTTATGTTCTTAATATGTGGAGATATCAATGTTTGATCTACTTGTAAACAGCATCTATATGTAAAAGTGATATAACAAGCATCATGCCACATTTACATTTTGTTCAACTGTATCATTTAAATAAACATAAGTCCAAATTTTGCATTTGAAAATGCAAATAGCCCTACATTTATCACTATATCGAATACCTAATATTAGAATCACGTGAACCAGATCAAGTGCAATTTATTAGAGCATCATTAGGGAGGATTCTGGAGCAAACGGTCTTATTTAAACTATCCATCCATCCACTATCCAACCCGCTATATCCTAACTACAGGGTCACGGGGGGTCTGCTGGAGCCAATTCCAGCCAACACAGGGTGCAAGGTAGGAAACAAACCCTGGACAGGGTGCCACCCACCGCATTATTTAAACTAAACTTTATTTAATTTAGCTTTCTCTTTGTTGTTGAAGTGTGTGTAGTCATCATGCCTAGATGCAGAGAGGTCTCTGAGGCCTTCGCAAAGAATGCTATAGATGCCTATGAGTCTGGGAAGAGATTTAAACAGATCTAATAATAATTGGAAATCAATCATCCCATTGTCTGAAAGATCATCTACAAGTGGAGGAGATTTCAAACAACTGCCAATTTGTCCAGGTCAGACCCCCCCCAGCAACTACAGTATAAGAACAGAATGCAAGATGCTGAAATAAGTCTCTGTAACCCCAGACATTCATCACAGGACCTACTGGTAACTCTTTGCACTATTTGGGGAAACCCAAAGGTAGGATTTAACCAGAAGAACTTGAGGATAATGAGCAAACATCTGTTAGAAGATTGAAGCTCAGCCACATGGGAACCTTGCAGTATGTCAATGAACCTAGGGATACTATTAAATCTACTAAGGAATGGCTAAATAGAAAGAAATGGAGGATTCTGGAATGGCCAAGTGAAAGCCTGGATCTGAATCCTGTCAAGTGCAGTGAAGGGATTGAAAAGGGCTTTGCACACAAGACACCCCTCAAACATTGCACAGCTGCATGAAGGATTTAACATTAGAGACTAGTAGACAGTTATAGAAAACACGTTTACATCATGGTGCAATCTCGGCTATTAGAACCAAGTGTGTACATACTGTTCCCATAAAGGGAAATGGATTATTTGTTCATTTTTGTTGAACAAATTATTGCAAGGTCAAATTTTCATTATTTTATTATATCACCATTATCTCCAAGTCCAGGATGTAACAGAACAAGTGTGATTCTTTCTTTTTAAAAAATGTAATTACCTTGACAAGACTTAAGTTCACATTCTTACTTTTTAGCTTCATCTAGCTAAAGATGCAAATGTTGTATAATAGATTAATAGCTATAAGCAGGGTTTTTATGCCTTATCCAACTACAAATAGTGAAGATATATCTTTAGATATAGTAATTGTGAAAAATCAAGTAGGTGTTTAATGGATTTAAAGGTTATTTCTCTATTTAATCCTTTTAGTAAGAAACCACTTTAGAAATGAGAAGGCAGGCAAGCACAAAAATCAAATTAGGTACCACTAATAATTTCCAGATATGTTAAAGCTTGCCACATGGACCTCTTTAAGGATCTGTGTGTATATGCTTTGTCATTGATATGGCCCCCTGAGCCATTCGAAGGACAGGCACACAAAGCATAGTTGTTGATCTTGCTGCTGCATGAGTAAACGGATGAGGTCATGGATGATAATAGAAAAAGCCAAGTTGTATGAATTATTGTCAGAAACAAAGTTAATGAAAAACATCTATTAACAACAATACTTTAGTTTAGTAGAAAAAATTACAAAACATCTCTTAGAGCCAAATAGAATCAACGATAACAGATGCTTATAGTGGTTGTGTATGCCAGAATCACTGAAATAAATAACTTAAGGTAAGAGTAGGAATCTGGATTTTATTATGTGGTCTACTGTTTTGCTTGTTTTGCTCCATCTTTGTACTTAGCAGTGAGTGGTGGGGGGCATTAATTGTTGTTGCAAGGAGTCTTGCCATGATTTCTGATTGCTCCTTATTTTGTCTGTTTATATTAATTTTGTTCTGTGAGAAAAGTATGTGGACGCCAGTCCTTGCAAGTAAGAATTTCTTTTTTTGATCATGTTGACTTCATTACTTATGGAGATTACTTTATATTAAATATTTTATCATTTCATTTTAAACCTTTTGCCAATTGTTTTTGTGAAATGTTAAATAAACTTCATTGATTTTCAGACAGAGAAAATAGATCTCATACTGCATATACTGACAGTAAATAATTTTTTAATTTTGTTTTAATTAGGGCAAAGTGATAATCTGCCATGCTTTTATGTTTTCTATAGAATTCAGTCATTTAAACATTGTTCCTTAATAGTTAAACTAATAGCCCACCGGAAAAATGTATATGTTATGTACTCAATGTATGTAGTTGTAATCGAGAAAAATTATAAATGCAGAACGGCAATAAGGGTCAAGGTCGACTTAATTATCCCAAAGGGAAATTTGTTTTTTTACAGAATAGGTGACCAACATTAGACAAAAGTAAGTAATACAAAAAAAAAAAAAATCTCACGTTACTTGTGTCGCATACAATAATCCTCATGTCATGTCATATCATGTCATACAGAGTGTCCCAAATATTGTTAAATAGATCAATTCCAGTAAATGCTGTCGTGAACAAGAACAGAACATGCTCACATGTGACCAAGTATTTCAGTTGAAGACCTGCCTCCCCCCAACATTCATTGGTCCTGAACCCAACACAGTACGAGCTTATTCATCTTACTGCGCTCAAGTGATATCAACAAGGCAAAGTTCACTGAGTAAAGTATATAACTGAAGATTAAAAGTTAATGAAAAGAAAGTGAAAACATTCGTGAAGTTTCATAGAACCAAACACACACACACACACACACACACACACACACACACACACAACACACACGCACAAATCCCTAAATAATTCTGAGGTACTCCACTTTTGGATATGAATATAAACGTTACCACAAGAGGTTTGTCAACATTTCAAATGCTAGTTTACATCGGGGGTGTTCTGTTTTCATTTACAAGAATGTTTTCTGGAATTGGTTTATTTAACAATAATTTAGTAAAAATACATGTGTTTGGGACATTGAAAGTATACAACTGGATGACTTTCCATATGGATTATGCGACACAAGTAATGTAATCTCCACTTTGTATGAAAACATAAGTTTAAAAAATACCTTGGTCATCAATACAAACTATATGGGGTGTGTAACATATAAAAATATATTAAATGGAGTATTTCATTAAATATCCTTCAGTGACCTATCACACAATCTTATTAGATAATAGATTATAAAAGGAAAAAGTACAGTTATCCCTTGTGATTCATGCATGGGGGTCAGGCACACAACACTTGCACGAATGTGAAAATCCGTGAATATGTTTTGGGCCCATGATTTCTGAATATTCTAAGATTATCCATCCATCCATTATCCAACCCGCTATATTCTAAGTACAGGGTAACGGGGGTCTGCCAGAGCCAATCCCAGCCAACACAGGGCGCAAGGCAGGGAACAAATCCCGGCAGTATTCTAAGATTATTGCACTAAATAAGATGCAAAAAGTTGCAAGAAATGAGAGAGAGAACGATCACTATGCAAGCAAATCGTGCGAGTCTGGCTGCCAAGACAAAGATGCATGGTGACCCCCAGACAAACTGTTTAGCTCAGCACTTCTTTAGTAAACTGTAATTTTTTAGAAAAATAATTTATGATTACTTTTAACTTATCATTATACATTTGTTTATATATTTATTGTAGTAAACAACAAAAATAATTAATATTACAAATTTAAAAGAAATCTAACAAAACACCAATCACAAAATGATAAACACTCATGGCACAGTCCAGTTTCACAGATGCAGATAATGAACAGCCTCCTGAAAGTTATGTAAAATTTTGTCCTACTGTGATACTGATGTATGTGAAGGTTTATAGAAGCTGGGAGCACACCCCAGACGATGAAATTTTTCACACAAACAAGCTGGCACAGCACAAGAGCATAGATGCATATAAGACTGTAATCTGATGCATGTTATTGTAATCCAATTGTGCAGTAAAGTACTGAAAAAAAGTGTTCACTGACTGTGATTCTGCCAACTTCTTATGACTCGCTTTTAAATCTAACGCTGTTCTCTTTCACTCAGCATCCCTTGCCGCAAATACCAGAGCTACCCAATGATGCAGTACTCTCAGGTTGCTGGGAATTGCTGTCCATTTAAGACATGCTGCGGTTTTCAACAATAGGTCACAAAATGTGCAAAATAATTTCTATTTAATTATTGGTGACAAATCTTCAATTAGGTGGATCTCTTAATTTTAAACCTACAAATCACAAGGGCCATTGTGTACTTTTAAGTTTGTAATGGAAGGGTTTTGTGAATATGAAATTCTGCACTTCATTTTCATAAAAAACTTTTAATTTTAAATTGGCTAACAAAGTTATTTGAGTTCACAAAATAGCTGACTTTCATTAGTAGAGGCATCCTTTAGAAGAAAGTGAGGGCCAGGGCAGATTGTGGATTAAGTACCTGCTGAAACTGACTTTCCATTGCTGTCTTTAGACTAATCCTTTTGTTTTTCTGAGCAGGCAGAAGCATGCAAGTCAATTGAGTATGCTATGAAGAAATGTCCAAATGGAATGTATTCTGAGATAAAGTATGATGGCGAGCGAGTACAGGTGCACAAGAATGGTGATCAATTCACTTACTTTAGCCGAAGTTTAAAGCCTGTTTTGCCACATAAGGTAAGGGCATACATTGTCAAATTGGTAATTATTTAACACAAAAGCAGATATATCTTTCTATTGAATGTATCACAGAAGAAATTGGCATGCAGGTCAATATTATATATGCTTTCATTTACCCTAGTAAATAACTGCATCCTTTGCTGTTGTTCTGTGATAGGTGGCCCATTTTAAAGAATTTATTCCACTGGCTTTTCCTGGTGGGAACAGCATTATTCTAGATGCAGAGGTGCTGCTGATTGACACTAAAACGGGCAAACCTCTGCCCTTTGGAACTCTGGGCGTGCACAAGGTTGGTGTTCTGTAACAATAATAAAATGAATTGTTTTTATACATGGTATTTGCAGAGACACTTTTTTTCTATCTGGACGTGGATATCTTAGTTAGATACGCTGAATCATCCATAGTTCACATAACAAACCAAATTTAAGAATTTTAATAATACTGACCCAAAACTGCTACATATGCAACTATAATGAACAATGTTCTTGCATTCATTTGATGAATATTTATTGAACCTGCATATCCAGATTTATTTATTTAACACTAGAGACACCCTGGCCCACACCAATTGATCTACGTTGTTTCCCAAATGTGAATGAACTACTGTCTGTCTTCAGCAGACAACTAGCAAATAATCATCGAGACAATGTCACACTTATAATCACTCACATTGTTTCATTACACGTGATGAAGAGAGAAACAATATCCTGAAAAATGTTTATTCTGCATTTAGTTCATTCAGGTAAAAAAATGAACTCGATTGAAAATCAATCAATCAATCAACATTTATTTATATTATTTATTTATTTTATTTATTTATTATTATTTATTTATTTATTTTATTTATTTATTATTATTTATTTATATTATTATTATTTATATATATATATACCATTTCTCTATTCATTTTGTAAAGCACTTTGAGCTACATTTTTTTGTATGAATATGTGCTATATAAATAAATGTTGATTGATTGAAAAGGCTTCAGGCAAAACGTGGCATAGCCAGGCAGCTCAATGCTGACAAAATATTTGGCATTTCTGGTGTTATTAACTAGACTAAAGCCATGTCATACTGCAGAACTTCCAGTTGTTAGAGATGTCAGACTCGACGATTGCAGCTGCTGATCTCTTCACCGGAGAATGTCATATTGCATGACTAGCGATACAAGGTCACATTAAATTACGTGATTGTGTGACGACTTTTCAGCACTGTTTTACATTTACAAAGTATTGTAAGCTCCCCCTTTTTCTGGCAGCCAATAATGTGCTGCCTGACAGAGTCAGTTCCCATGTGAAGCATTTACAGTTACACACAGTTCAGTCATAATCTGTGTCCATTTTTATAATGCAAAGAATTATTATTATTATACTTGCATTTATTTGCATTCTTTTTCCCATTCAGTTGTGATACATAAAACACAAGACTTCAGATACACATGGCACTCTTCCTCTGTGAGTTCCAAAACAGCCACGTTCCTTATTCCTTGTAGCTACATCATATATATTGAATTAAAAGATGAGCTCTTGTTGGCTCTCAAATTTAGCACACACAAGCCTGTCCCTACTACTTTTTGCACATAGTTTCAGTCATTGCGTTTTTGCTGTTTGTGACAGTGTCATATTCTTGATCTAATTCTTCAAGATGATGACTTAAGGTTTTACATATTATTATATTCACATCTCGTACAAATCCAGACTGTGCCAGTATTGTCTTTTATTCTTTTGATATTTATTTGAACAGTCATATAGCGTCAAGAGTGTACAGATGAACTGAATTAGCATCCATACACTTATGTTAATGAGTGTCTGAGCCACAAATTGTAAGCCTTGCCCCCATGCATTGTGTCAAAATGATACAGGCTAACCTGGAAAAATTTGATAAAATGAATGGTAAACACGAATTTGAGGAGGGAGGGTACTTTTGTCTCTGACAAGTAATATATTAATTTGGTTACTTTTGATGAACAGCAACCTGCTTGGTGGTACTAGAGCAAGTCATATTTGAGGTCTGTAGATAATATAACCCATGATTTTATTTTGTTCAGCTGAAGAGTGTGTCAAACTTAACCCACACCTGACTCTTTTATATGTGTTTCTTCCTTATTATTATCTCAGTCATGTCCTGTTGTGCTGTAGCAGGGCTGCTGTTATGTCTTTTCTGTGCAATAACCTGTTGTTTGTTTGCTTACATTTTCTCCAGCTTTGCCTTGTAAAACAACCAGTTAAGACATCCTATGGTAAAAGCTATTTTAAACCTTAAAATCAATTCAATTTAACATATAAATGGTTGGTTTTCTGCAATAATTTGCTTTTGAACATGTGTTGTGTTCATGTGCTATCCAAGAGATGCTTTCCAATTGGAAATGTCACCTGAACACCTCTCAAATTTGACTTCCAAATCGGACAATTCAGAGAAAACAATGCTTACCCGAATACCCTGAGATGTGATGTAATGCTGACTATTCATAATATAAAATTAAAAATAACCTAGTCCGCGAAAAATTCCATTTTGTGGTCAAACTGTACTATATTTGGAGAGTACATTTTTATATTTTTAATTTTCTCTTTATATTCATGTAAAAATTTAAGCTCAACATTTAAATGTTTTATGTGAGAACGAAGTAGCAACTCGATAGTAACTTCGTGCTCTCCCAAATTCATGTGAGATGCCACATTTGGGAATTCTAAAAACTACCATTGCACGTAAATGCAGGATTATATCTGCACCCCAGTAACCAGAACAATTTTTTTGTCTTTTTATATTTGCACCTGCACACTGGTGTTGGTCAACCTGTGCATCACCTCTGCTTGCCATACAGTGCCTACAAAAAGTATTCATCCTTTTGGAAGGTTTCACATTTTATAACAACATTGAATGACAATGGCTTAACTTGGCTTTTTGTTCACCTTGATCAATATACTAGTACTGTAATTTCAAAGTGACCTGCAAAATGGCCTACATTAATTACAAATATAAAGCACAAACTAATTGATCACATAAGTATTCACCCCATTTAATATGACATACCTAAATCATCACCGGTGCAGCCAGCTGGTTTTAGAAGTCACCTCATTAATTTAACGGAGATCACCTGTTTGAGGAAGTGGCGCAGCACAATGTCTTTTTAGGGATTTTTCAGTGTAGTCTCCCTGAAAGTAACTTCTTGTGCATCACACTATTGCACCACCTCATCAATGACATCATCATCTGTGTCAAAATGGTGACAGTGCAGGTGTTTCTTCAGCTTGGGAAAGAGAAAGAAACCCAAAGGCACTAAATCCGGTGAATATGAAGGGTGGGTCAATAGTCTGAATTTGCATTCTTGAAGTGTTTTTCCACTGTCATGTGTGCCCTGCTTTGTGTCGGAGCAATGTCGTGATGAAAGTGGGTTCTGAGGGACATCTTTTCTAAATGGTACGCAAGATAAGCAGTTGCCAGATTGAAAGTTTGCAGGAATTACAAACAAGGGCTGGTCTACTTAAGAAAAGAAATTGAACATACCTGATGTTATTCTTTCATAGTTAGGCTCACTTCCCTTCAGACACCCTTTGTACTTTAGAGAACCATGCACATTTCTGCTCTACAGATAGCCTGTGTCTGGTATCATGAAATCCTTAAATGCCACTGCCCCAATACCAACTCCCAGCTCTTTCAATCAGTTAACAAGGTGCTGCTTCTCTTTACATTATATTTTGAGTGTTTAGAAATAAAACAGTTTTGTGTTCACCAAATCCATAGTTTTTAGTTGAGTTATGTTATATGCTTTAAGAATTGTAAAGCCGTTACCTCTTTATTTTGGAGCATTCAAAGCAAACTTGCTTTTTTATCAGCCACCCTTAGTGGTAATCATACTCATTTCTCTTTGTAATCACTATATTTTTTTTTGTTTATTTTGCAGAAAGCTGCATTTCAGGATGCGAATGTTTGCCTTTTTGTGTTTGACTGCATTTATTTCAATGGGGTCAGTCTTATGGACAGGTAAGCTATATGAGTGACTTACCTGGGATTCATTTCATTCAAAAAATCTGTGCAGTCATTAATGACAACTTGCTGTTTATTTAAATTCATATTTCAGCAATTAAAAAGTGTTAGCTGTCTTAAATGAATCATCAGTGATATAGAATATTACAGTTATGTTTGTTATGCAGGCCTCTATGCGAACGAAGGAAGTTTCTTCATGATAATATGGTGGAGATCCCAAATCGGATTCTTTTTTCAGAAATGAAGCATGTTACTGTAAGTGCCTTAATGTTTCTCCGTTTCCAGTTCCCTTTCCCTTTCAATAAGTGATAGACTAAAGAGTTCTAAGTGTGTCTGGATCTCTGCAAACTAAATTGTGTTGCACTGGGTGTTACTTGAAAAGGAAGTGGATGTAACTTTTTGTTTTTATTCAGTGGATATAGAAGTGCTTGAGATGTAATGCTGTAAGTGTGTATCCATTTGATTCTTGCTAAAAGATGTGCCTGAATTTACACATAGTGTTTAGTGTGAAGGCTGTTTGTAGCACAGTAGGCTTTAACTGCAAATATTCAATGCATAAGTGATTTCATTCCATTTCTCCCGCTTCGTAAGAGTTCCTTGTTAATTACATTATATTGAAATCTTCCATTGTGTGATCTTCCTATAGGTCATGAGCACATGAATGTGAATTACAGAGGATTCTAACTTTGTGTTTTTTGGTTTTACATAATGAAATAAGAATCTTTCGTAATTTGGGGAGTTAGAATGACTGCTTAACACTAGAATTACCAAAGCCTATGAGAAAGCTCATAAATCCGGCCCACCTTAAATCCTTTCTCACCTTTCCATCAGCGTCTTTTGTCCTTTAAATGTGTCGATAAGCAGCAAGCAGCCTGGTATCCCATCCCCCGCCCACCGCCGCATTTCAATTCGCAAAGAAGTTTCTCAGTGCTCAGTGTTTATCTTCAAGTGAAGTGCTGGAGCTTTATAGGATTAAAAGAGTACATCATTTGGAATACATACATTTCATGTGTGTTCCTTGTCAACAACAATCTATGTAAAACGTAGCTAACACAGAAACGTTTTTCATGTTTTAGTAATAATTGAAAAAAATGTAGACATGAAATGTATAAGGTGTGAAGCCTGAAATACAAATATGAAATAAACACTTTCACAAAAGGTACAAGTATAACAAAACAAGTGCACTTTTATTCAAGAATTTAACCAAAGAAAAAAGAAAGCAGGTTACGGTAGGCAGTTGGTACAACAGCTTGCGTGGTGCAATGCTAAGAACTGCTGACTCCCAATCAAGAGATTCTGGGTTCAATGCTGGCAGCTTCTCAAGTTTACTGTTTTGAGTAGAGAGCTGCTGTTATTGTTAATATTATACAATAAAAACATACGTTTAATTTGCGTCTGTAACAGCCGCTGCACCAGGTGTAAAGTTCTGTAATATGTGCTGTTTCTTTGAAGGACAGGTGATTGGCAGGATGATGCCGGACTTCTGTATCCAAACAGTGACATTTTTCGCCTTTATGCCTGGTGCAGCTGCGTTGTTCTTATATGTGAGTGGACATTTCTTGCGGGGAGGGCTTCTGTTCTCTTTCTCCGATCTGAGTTCACCTCTGTTATAGCGCGTCTTTATAAAACTGAATAAAAAAAAAATGCTAACCTTTACAAGCACCATACATTTACACCATCTGTTACAGACTCAAATCAAATGTATGCTTTTGTTGTATAATAGCAACAATAAGAACAGCTCACTACTCAAAACGTTTATTTTGGGAGATGTTAAGACTTGATCCCAGAACCTTCTGAATTGGAGTCAGCAGCTCTAATCCGTATACTACCCGAGAAATTGGGACAACAGGCAACACCAACCTGATTTCTTTTTCTTCGGTTATAGTCTTGGGTGGAGCGCATTTGTTTTGTTAATCTTTTGTGAAAGTGCTTATTTGATATTTGGACTTCAGTCTTCACACATTATACACTTCCTGTCTACATTTTGTCGTTAGTACTAAAACATAGAAAAAGTTTGTCTTTTAGGTATGTGTTCAACATTTATGTCATCCTACACTTACACAGATGTTTGTGGACACAGAACAAATGTGAAATGCATGTGTTCCGAATAACTATTTTTTTTAGCCTAGGTACCTGACTCACTGGTAAACAAGGCTTCATTTGGGAGAGGTTTTTGCAGTTTCTCCGGTGGTAGGGGGGAATGGTATAGCAGGCTGCTTGCTGCTTGGGATTATCGACACATTTACAAGACAAAAGATGCCAAATGAAGACGTGCGAGTGGATTTAAGGTGGACCGGATTTACGAGTTTTCTCGTAAGCTTTGGTAATTATAGTGTTAAAGAGAATAAAGCCTTTGTCTGTCACAATGGTAAAACATTTTGTAAAATCCTTTCCCTGCATGTTAAAATATATTGTATACCATTTGAAAGAGTTTCCTTTTGCAAGTCACAATTCCAGAGAAATGTTCTGTTTGCATTCTTTGACAAACTTCCAATGTAATTGTTATTGCAGAAAGGCTCTGATTTAGCTGATATGATCAATCGAGTTATTCGGGAAGGTCTGGAAGGACTGGTGCTCAAAGATGTCAAGGTGAGAAATCCTGGTGAAAGAAAGAGAGTACTCCTATATGAAGAGACACATTTTGCCTTTTAGAAATTCTACAGGATGAGATTTTATGTTGATGTCCAAATAGTTTTGAACTGTTAGTGAGTTGCTTTGAAGTTAAATCATCCAAAACCATTTGAAGAAAATTGGCAAAACTTTTTTTATCCAGAATAAATGCCTAGAAGGTCAAGATATACAAAAATACAGTGCTTACTGAGAAATGCAGGCAAAACGTAAAAGCACCAAATAAGTGGAAAATAACAGCTGTACGTTCTTTCTGAAGAAGTGTTGAGCCCTTGTTTAACTAGTGTGCTGGTTCGACACTAGCACACCACTCCAGTACATTTTCTCCTCTCCTCTTGTCTATCACTTGCAATCCTACCTCTCTTGCCATTGAATAATCCTCCTGTCTGAATGGACATATTGGGCCTGTTGATTGAGGTGGCTTTTAGTCCCTTCCTGAGGTCACTTCCTTGTTGGTATAGAATCACTGTTATGGACAAGGGCTAACTCTTTAAAGTCTCAGGGGTACTAAACATTGGTATCCTTGGGTGACTACTGCATTCCTAATCCTTCTGAGGCCCCTAAGTGATAGCCTTTGGGCACATTCTTTTAAAGGGCTGTACTGTACTCCTTATATCAGTAGGCATGCACTTCCACATGTTGAGCTGAAGGGAGCGTACTATCAGTCTTTATGTTTAATCCTTTTAATCTTTATGTGTAATCATGAACAGTCCCGTTTCTGTCAGGAGGTGCTCCATACTCTTAAAAGCCCTCCCAGTTCTTTCTCCCTTTTGTTTTTTTTTTTTTTAAGAGAACCAGTTATTTTTGTCATCTGACACGTCACTTGTCCTTTTTTATTTTGTGGGAACATTACCTGGTTCCTCTCAGGTTGTGTTGATCTCTCTTCCTCTCTTTTCTCTTTCTCATCCCTATCCTATGCCACCCTTTTCCTGACTGACAGTTTGCCTCATGCACTGGACAGACTATCACAAGATATAAAGTCTTTCTGTATTCCTCTCATAGTATGGAAAATGTCCTGTTACATGTAATTCACTTAATTTTATGTGGGAATCTGTGTTAGTAATGAATTTTAGATGGGGCTTAAAACACAGACCTTGGACAGTAATGAAACATGGGTGTTTTCAGTACTACTTAACTGTTAATGGCCATTTCATTTGATCAAACTTACAGTATGCATTCATCAAAACGTGATGTCATTTTTGAGAGCTTTAAATAGTTTCACCCTCTCTTCCCTTTTCTCCAAATTGCTGGATCCATTTTTTCCTAGAGTCTTTATGAGCCTGGCAAGCGCCACTGGCTAAAGGTAAAAAAGGACTATTTGAACGAAGGAGCAATGGCAGACACAGCTGACTTGGTTGTTTTGGGTGCATTCTATGGAACAGGCTCTAAAGGTCAGTCTCGTCATTTGTTTACATCCTTTGGCAGAATTCTGTTAAATAATAGGCCTGCTGATAGTGGGTTTTAATAACACAAAATATAAAATATATTTTATATTGTAAATTACACTCCTGAGTAAGCTTTAATTTTATATGGAAAATCTTTCATCTCGGCACCAGACAATGCACAAGTCTCCCTGCTTATTTTGGGAGGTGGACAGATAGCTGTTTATCTTTATAATTGTATCAGTTACCAGTTATTTAATTTTTTTTTTGCTTTGCATTGTTGCAACAATCACTCAGAAAATGCCTCTCTATTTCAGGGGGAATGATGTCAATCTTTCTCATGGGCTGCTATGACCCAAGTGTTAATAAGTGGTGCACAGTAACCAAATGCGCAGGTGGGCATGATGATGCCACACTGGCACGGTTGCAGAAGGAGCTAGACATGGTAAAAATCAGCAAGGTGAGCACTGTGAAATTGTTTTTAATTTTCAGTATATAGTTGGGATGAAATGCAGAGTTGGTGTAAAATTTGTTAGTACAGCTTATAATTTTGTAATGTCTCCTCAGTAAGCTTTATAGTCAGGATTGCACTCTTTATACAATATCATTAAAAACTGGTAGAACATGGAGGGTTTGTTATTAAAAACATTTCAAAATGGAATGATTAGCGAGAATTATTTCATTACATTTAGGAAAGGATTTAGCAAATAGGGTCCATACTGATTTTGTTTCTCTTGATTCTTTTTGACAGGACCCAAGTAAAATTCCAAGTTGGCTAAAAATCAACAAAAACTACTACCCAGATTTCATTGTCCGTGATCCAAAGGCAAGTCTTTTGATTCTTTTAAAACATGTATAAGCTTACAGCAGTAAATGAATGCCATAAGCCTTTATTGTTAAGTCTCTTAACTTGAAAACTAAAATCCAAATTCTGTTGCGCAGGAAAAAGGAGTGCTCCTTTACAAAATAGCATGTCTGGTAATGCTTAAAGACTTGAGTATGAAATGTTATTGTGCTTCTAGCTTCAGTGGCTTTCTAACATTAAGTAGTGGAGTTAGTGGTTTATCATGGTGCCGGAAAGCAGCAATATGGTGCTTGTTGCTCAGAAATGCAAGTAAGACTTTTAACTGTATTCTGGACATGTGACAATATTAATACTTTTACTACGACTGCATTACCAATAAATTACTTTATCTGAGAAAAATGATGATGTGAAGGTTAGGTTCTTTCTTATAAATAAATAAGCAATACAGTAGAAAAACTTTTTTTTTTTTTCTCTCCTAGTAAAAGTCAATTTGTTACTTTATTAGACTTCAATGCCATATACAACAAAAGACAAAACAGAGTTCAGTCTTGACCAAAATGAAAAGAAAACAAAAATGAAATAGTGGCTAAGTGGTCAACACAGCTACCTCACTTATTCTGCATCCTGGGTATAAGTATAACCTGTATATTCTCTCCCCACATCTGTGTGAATTTTATTCAAACATGAATTGCCAATTCCATATTAGATCCTGTGTGAGTGTTGATGTGTACGTGAGTGGGCCCTGTGATGTACTGACATTCTATTCAGGACTACTGTCTTCTGTCTGAGGACAGGCTCAAGCTGCCTCAACTCTGAATCTGGTTAATTGGATTTGAGAACAATATGTTGACTTCTAAGCATACAGACACTGGCAGTTTTAGTGGCTGGAAAACAATTGGGTTGAAGTCTTTTACCTCAGTTACCAAGTATGTAATTTCTTGCACTTATACTGTATAGTTAAGCACAACTATAATGCCTTATGAAGTTTGACATTTTTACGTTTTATGATGTATGAGAACGCATTGTATCTGAGATAAAAATGGTTTTAGACATGCATTTGACTTGACAACAATGAAGTCGATGATGTTTGTTTGGATCTGTTTTTCTGAAAACAGGAGTATAGCTAACAATGACGTGAACAATAGTTTCCACCATAAATTAAAAGTAAGGACATATTCAACAAGCCGCTATGCATCAGTGAAATAATAATACCACATCATTTACAAAACCCCTTAAACCACTTCAGAGCTAGAGGGGGGCCAGAGCTCAACCTGGCACCACTGGACAGAAGGCAGGAAAAAACTCCAGTCCATCTTACAACCACCAACATCTATACTCGCATAGGGCCAATGTCTGCACATCTTAAGTGATGTAAGAGGAAAACTGGGCCATTCTGAGGAACTCGGGGAGAAAATGCAAGGTCGATGTGGAAAACTGTATTGTGCCACCCTGAAATAGTAATATTTTATTTAAATGTGCAGACATCTTTTTTTAAACTTTGAGTGATCATTTTGAAACAGCAGGCTAAGTATAAATGAAGAGTACATTTTTTTTCCCTAAATCATCCGGTCTCCAAGGATCATTGACATTGGTCCCATGTCTATTAGTTTCAACACATATTAAGGTAGAAATTAAATAATATGAAAGACAGAACACTGCTGGTCTGATTGGTGGTAAATTCCTCTGAAGTTTATATATTTCTTCTGTGTAAACCTAATAATTCTATCATGCAGTTCACACATTATGGTTGTTTGAGTGCTTTAAGCTCTTTTGTTGACTTGTAATTACAGAAATCATTTCACTTTTTCACTGTTTTCTTCTTTTATTAGACAGCACCCGTATGGGAAATCACTGGAGCTGAGTTCTCAAAGTCTGAAGCACACACAGCTAATGGCATTTCCATTCGTTTCCCACGCTGCACACGCATTCGTGATGACAAAGACTGGAAAAATGCCACCAACCTTCCCCAGCTCCAGGTACCCGTTTCTGTCATATTTCAATTGCCAAATCACCAGAATGTTTCATTGTATAATCAATGAAAGAGCAACGCCTTTTACTTTTTCTCTTCGCTTATACTTTTCTGAAATTTATGTTTTTCTTTAACTTTGGAAAAAGGAAATACATGTAGGGTGTAGTACAGGGGTTGTCAGACTATAGCCCGTGGGCTTCTCAGATATCTAATATTCTAAGCTGTGTCGGGTGTTCCTAAAAAGGTGATGCTACACCTGGCTGGTGAAAGTGTAATAAATTGCCTTGTAGTGTCATCCAAAGAGTAATTAAATAAACTTGAGTCTGTAGCACTGAATCCTGTTGTTTATAGCAGCTTACCTGCAGCAGTGACATCCCTGAAGGAAGAACTTTGGGTGTGACTCTGTGCACAGATCAGTATAAACAGCACCACATACAAATGTGAAATAAGAAAGTTGGAAGCAGTAAGGTTTTCTGGTAACGGATCAATTGTAACAGATTATGTATTTCAACCTGTGTGTTTGGTGTGAAGAGAAGTAAAATACACTCATCGACAGTGGCACTGTAACCATACCTCACTTCATCACCGAGCTCATTTCCTTTTTGGTACAGCGCAGTCAATTTATCTTTTTCTGAATTTTTCAAACTTTAAAATAATCTGTGTCAACTGCAACAAGAAAATATTTTCATTTTTCCATTGTCAGACAGAAGAGAGGTCTTTATCACAAATGCAGTTCAGGCTGCCATCCTTTGTCATGAATTTGAATGTCTCTTTTAGGATCCACTAAACAGATATTACAATTTTTTTGTTCTTCTTTTGGTATTGTTCGAGCAAAAAGTAACTAAACTCCAGTGCAAGAATAAAGTTTGCAAACTTTGTTTGATATTTACACACTGAATTTGTGTAAGTCATAATTTGTTTCCAAAAAGATGAAAGTGTATGCTGTGCATGGTGTTATCATGTTGTAAAAGTTGAAGCTCCAAACATGTCTTTACACAAAAAAAAATATTAAAAGCAACTGTAGATGTTTACCACCAGATAAAAATCTTTCCAATGAATTAACACTTTGAATGCGAGGTATGAGTTAAGTCATATCTTATTCAGCCTGTCAAAACATGACATACGAGAGAACTCGACTCTCTGTATACAGCCACTACTGACACCAACTTGTTGGAGAGTTTTGCTGCCATGTCTCATTTGACTGCTATAATTTTTTTTTTTTTTTTTTTTTTTTTTTTTTGTGGCAACAACTTGTGGTAAATGGTGCTATAAATAGTCTGTTGTTATGCTGTAGCAAAAAAAGGTATAAATCTGCTGATGATTTCAAACAATTAGATTTTTTGCAAGATGAATATTTTGATGATAATGGCAGTGATCAAGATTGTGGCAATCATTTAGATAATGTGGAACCTGTAGGCTCTGGTACTGACGCAGATAGCAGCCCCAAAGGCGTTTTTTGTCATAATGTGCTTGACTTGTCATGAATATCGGGACAGCAGTATATGGACGTTCTGCCGTCAACTGAGCACAAACAGTTCCAACTACCAAATGTGTTGTGCGCAACAAGCATGGACAGTGCAAAGAAGCGTGTTATATTTACAGCACATCTGCTTCTAAGTCTGGTAAGGTGAAATGCTTCAGGTTTTCTTATGCAAATGAAGACTTCTGGATGGGTTGCTGGTCAAAATAAACTAACTTTCTTCACATTTTTGACAGTTATTGTTGATAAACCAAGTTTTGACTAAATTCATTATTTATCATATATACATAGACCTATACTGCAGCATCCTGGTGATAAATCGTTTAGCAGTCAATAGGTTAATTGTTGTGCCCACTGGTATCTCTGTTGCTATTAATGTTTGTGCAGAAGCAAGCTGTTTCATGTTCATGGCTAGACAATGTCATAGCGAGAGAAGACCATTAACTCAATGATGATGGAATATATAATTTTAAACCAAAATGTTTCAATTCAATAAAATATTTTCTAACTAGCAAACATACAGTATTGTAAAGTTTAATGGCAGCTGGCAAAAAAAAATAAAACACTGTAGTTCCCTGGAGCACAGCGGTAGAATTAGACTTGTGACCTCATTCAGAAGGCATGAGACGCTACTTTGGACCACCAGGACATGACCTTCCCCCTGGAGAATAAACAAAATCTATTTATTGTAAAATACAAGTATTTGGCAAATCATGTATAAAGATACTATAGGGTGTCACTATTTAAAAGATGTTGAATAAGCTAAAGAATGTGCAAAAGCATGATCAGTTACATAACACCAATGTGCCTTCCTTTGCAGATGGACCTTAAATAAACAAAGTTGGTTGTTTATGCTAAAGAATCAAAACAATAGAAATCAATTTATCTGTCAATTATATATAAGAGCTGACATTTTAAGCGATTATTAATACATACACGTAAAAATTGTCTCTGTTTGATAACACAGAATTAGTTCACAAATGCACGTCATATAAACTCCATTAATGCCATTAATATAGGTAGCCAACTCGCCTCTGCTGCAGGGAGTTAGCGCTCTTTACATACTGGGCTCTTCTGTTGATAGCCTGTGTTGTTTTAATTTCTTACTCTGTGATTCACTGTAGCTTTTAACATCATAATATAGGCAGAAGTGTGTGTTTGCATTAAATATAAAGTTCCCCTATGGTCATTTCTTAGAGACTTTAAACAAAGTAAAATCAAAAATCATTTTCACTGGGAAGCAATTCATGGTAATTAAGAGTGCCAGAAGATTGTATTGTATTGGAAAGAATGTCAGTGCTGTTTCAGAAATTCTTCATCAGAGAAAAACAGCTTCGGTTGAGGCCTACATTCAAGACCATGTCATCTTAACTTGATGGCATTCAGAATACCGCAGGCCAATAATAATCTCTTGGAAACCACTCAAGGTACACTGCTTAAAAGAGTAACTGAATATGCCTGCAACATATATTATTGTGTTCATTCAAGTTACTACTTTTCAGCAGTAAATTCTAAATATAAATGGACATACTGAAATATGAAATAACCTAAAGAGACAGAAAACCATTATCACTGCCCAATATGATGCATTGATTCTAGTAAACTGGCTGCTCAAGACTGGCATTAGTTCCACAGTGCACAAACCTTTCTAACTTTATTTTCAGTTGAATTAACTTGGTCATTTTTTTTTTTTTTTTTTAATTTCTTTTGCAGAAGTAAGTGGACATTAATATTATATCCTCAATCCTGCAACCCATTTCCGGGTCTGAAGTTTATCTACTGTAACATTTGACATAAATAATATAATTTGCTAAAAATATTTTAATTTTAGGAAAACAAGTGCTTTCTCATTTTTACACAGATGCATATCATATTTCCTGCATCAGCTACTATGCTGTCATTCTTTTTTTTCTTTGTGCATATGTTCAGGATATTCATACCATGTGAAAAAGGAGTAAAACCACACAGCATAAACGGGAGCCAATCAACTTTAAGATACAATAACTATTTGTTACCAAATTTTGTTATTGATTAGTTGTTTCATTGTGTACTGTGTGCACTACTTCACTGATCAGGAATAATTTTATCATTAAAATTTTTAGATGTTGTGGAAACAGAGGATTTAAATATGGTGGAAAGTCAGACAAAAGAACTCAAAAGTGTGGAGACATTTCAACTTTGCACTTAGTAAGAAATGTGTCTCTTGCAAGATTTATAAAAATGAGCTCACCAGTGCAGGACCATAACTTTGATGTAGAAACACCTAAAAAGAAAATTAATTATAGTAATGGCAATCTTCTCTCTTACACGTGAGTGTAAACTAGCAACATTTTCAATGTCACTTTCTTATGTATGTTTTGACTGCACAAAATACATTTCTGACTATGCAGAATGTAAATCATAAACAATATGCAAAATTTCTTCTGCAAATTATTATTATTTTTTTTTTTATGATATCCAGTATTTAATGCCTAACTCTAAGAAAAAAAGGACACCTGGAGTGCGCCAGAGTTGGTTCATTGGTGTTCTTTGAATTTATCCACTAGAGGGCAGCAAACAATACACTCTCTAAGCAACTTTTGTCTACACTTAACAATGGTTACAGCCTTCTACCCTTAGGTAATGACTTTTATGAGGAGCAGTTGTCATGTTAAACATGACAGTTAAGTAACAATTCTTGTTGCTATGCACTTTTTGTAAATGTAACAGTTCAGAGCATACTTGTAGTGCTGTTATGAAAAAGAGCATTGCACAAAGAGTAAAACTGTCACTTTTCAGTAAAATGGTTGCATTTTTTTAATGAATAATTGAAAAATAGAATCGACCAACTGATCAATTTGCAAAATAGTCTTTAGACGCACCTGTAATCATATTACCATTCACACGTCTGAAAAGCCTAAATACCATGAAATTACATATTCTTGTCTTTTGCCGTGCATTGATTTTTTTTTTTTTTTGCAGTTCACATAGTTCATGGTTCTTCCTGCATTTTAATCACACCTGCAGATATTAACTTTATTACAAGAACTTTTACATTGGGTTTGCCTTGCAGCCAAAAAAATCTCTTGATTTCTACTGAAACAGAAAGCAAACTTCTGTTAGCCTCCTCTGCCAGATGATGCTAGCTATTACAAATGTCCCTCCAATTACCTTATTTAGCTCTTGTAATTCAGGCATCATTTGGTTAGTTTTAATCATCTCCCATATATCTTGTTTATGTCTATTATTCACGTTCTCCTTCAGCATTGTTTTCAAATTCATTTTGATTTTCTTCTCGATCTCTCATTGTTTCTAGGAGCTGTTCAGAATTTCTAAGGAAAAAGCTGATTTTGATGTGAAGGCCGGCCCCTCAAAACCTAATGATGACAGGGGGTCTTCTGAGGGGGACAGCGGAAGTGGATCATTATCTTCCACTCCTCCAGGCTCTCGTCCTGACACACCACGAGCCCATGCTACCCCTAAAAAGGCAGGGACCAAAGGTAAGCTGTTCTCAAGATACTTTATGCTTCTTCAGCCATCATTGATCAATAGGTAGAATTATAAATCTGTAAGTTTACAACTTGGATTATTGGTGCTACTGGTATTTAGTTACTGTAGTACAGAATCCCTTGGGAGATAGCTAAGGAGAAAAGGGAGCAGGTGCACCCATTAAGGTGCTAAAGGGAAGGTAAAGGAGACATTTGGACTTGGGGTAGAAGTCTAATTATGTATATCCCATTTGTGTAAAACATCTTAACACTTATTTTGAAACAAGTAACTGTGCCTTCTGAATCTGTTTCCTTGCATGCAAAAAAAGAAATAAATCTGTGAAACTAGCTTCAGTTTTTAGCTAGCATTTGGTTTTGACAATAGTACTTATAAAACTGAAACTTTCAGGCAGTGGAACATCTCCAAAGCATACCTCCTCAGTAAAAGGACAGAGCTCACCAGATAAAAAGGCAGTGAAAAGAAAGCAACCGTCAGAGACATCAAATCCCAAAAAGGTAAGCGTTGCTGCAGACTCACCTGCCTTTTTGCTCAGTTTATTGTTTCTGTAAATGGGCATGTAGGCTGCTAGTTTAACATTGTATTTTTATTTATATCTCTCATGTAATATAGAATGACGGAGACCATCACATCAGTGATTACGCTTGTGTCATATAGTTCAATGTGATTCTTTTTTTTTTTTGTAGTCTAAGTTACAAATTGCAAATGTAATTTCAGGATTACTCCTGATGTAATCTCTGTACCATACGGGTTCTCACTTTTGCTTTCTTGTATGCAGAATCTGACATGAGTTGTTGTAGACTTCTCAAAAAAAAAAACTTTCAATTGCTAATACTGAAAACATTTGTAGAAGTGATGCGGCAGTCGATTAGCTGCTAGTCGAAATTTGCCAAGTTTCACTCCAAATGACTCAATTAGTGATCGGTAAATTGGTTTATTTTATAAGCTTTACGTACATATATATATATATATATATATATATATATATATATATATATATATATATATATATATATATATATATATACACATACAAAACTTATATATACTGCTCAAAAGAATTAAAGGAACACTTTTTAATCAGAGTATAGCATAAAGTCAATGAAACGTATGGGATATTAATCTGGTCAGTTAAGTAGCAGAGGGGTTGTTAATCAGTTTCAGCTGCTGTGGTGTTAATGAAATTAACAACAGATGCACTAGAGGGGCAACAATGAGATGACCCCCAAAACAGGAATGGTTTAACAGGTGGAGGCCACTGACATTTTTCCCTCCTCATCTTTTCTGACTGTTTCTTCACTAGTTTTGCATTTGGCTACAGTCAGTGTCACTACTGGTAGCATGAGGCGATACCTGGACCCTACAGAGGTTGCACAGGTAGTCCAACTTCTCCAGGATGGCACATCAATACGTGTCATTGCCAGAAGGTTTGCTGTGTCTCCCTGCACAGTCTCAAGGGCATGGAGGAGATTCTAGGAGACAAGCAGTTACTCTAGGAGAGCTGGAGAGGGCCATAGAAGGTCCATAACCCATCAGCAGGACCAGTATCTGCTCCTTTGGGCAAGGAGGAACAGGATGAGCACTGCCAGAGCCCTACAAAATGACCTCCAGCAGGCCACTGGTGTGAATGTCTCTGACCAAACAACCAGAAAGACTTCATGAGGGTGACCCAAGGGCCCCATGTCCTCTAATGGGCCCTGAGCTCACTGCCTAGCAGCATGCAGCTCGATTGACATTCGCCATAGGATACCAGAATTGGCAGATGCACCACTGGTGCCCTGTGCTTTTTACAGATGAGAGCAGGTTCACCCTGAGCACATGACAGAAGTGAAAGGGTCTGGAGAAGCCATGAAGAACATTATGCTGCCTGTAACATCATTCAGCATGAGCAGTTTGGTGGTGGGTTAACGATTGTCTAGGGAGGCATATCCATGGAGGGTCACACAGACCGCTACAGGCTTGACAAAGGCACCTTGGCTGCCATTAGGTATCAGGATGAAATCCTTGGGCCCATTGTCAGACCCTATGCTGGTACAGTGGCTCCTGGTGCACGACAATTCCTGGCCTCATGTGGTGAGAGTATGCAGGCAGTTCCTGGAGGATGAAGGAATTGATACCATTGACTTGCCACCACACTTTCCTGACCTAAATCCAACAAAACACCTCTGGGACATTGTTTTGGTCCATCCAATGCCACCAGGTTGCACCTCAGACTGTCCAGGAGCTCAGTGATGCCCTGGTCCAGATCTGGGAGGAGATCCCCCACAACACCATCTGTCATCTCATTAGAAGCATGCACCGATGTTGTCAGGCATGTATACAAGAACACAGGGGCCATACAAAGTGCTGTGTACAATTTTGAGTTGCTGCAATTAAATTTTGGCAAAATGGACTAGCCTGCCACATAATTTTTTCACTCTGATTTTTGGGGCGTCTTTGAATTCAGGGCTCTGTAGGTTGATCATTTTCATTTCCATCAAACGATGTGGCATCCTTTCGTTCCTAACACATTACCCAGTCTATATCAGTATAGATATCCAGGAGGATTTCTTTTTCCCATTGAGATCTGATGTGTTTTCAAAGTGTTCCTTTAATTTTTTTGAGCAGTTTATATATATGTATGTGTATATACTGTATATGTATATGTATGTATATGTGTGTATATGTGTATATATATATATATATGTATATATATATATGTATATATGTACAGTGGTGTGAAAAACTATTTGCCCCCTTCCTGATTTCTTATTCTTTTGCATGTTTGTCACACAAAATGTTTCTGATCATCAAACACATTTAACCATTAGTCAAATATAACACAAGTAAACACAAAATGCAGTTCTTAAATGATGGTTTTTATTATTTAGGGAGAAAAAAAAATCCAAACCTACATGGCCCTGTGTGAAAAAGTAATTGCCCCCTGAACCTAATAACTGGTTGGGCCACCCTTAGCAGCCGTTTTTGCCCAGTCTCTTTCTTATGGTGGAGTCGTGAACACTGACCTTAATTGAGGCAAGTGAGGGCTGCAGTTCTTTAGACGTTGTCCTGGGGTCTTTTGTGACCTCTCGGATGAGTCGTCTCTGCGCTCTTGGGGTAATTTTGGTCGGCCGGCCACTCTTGGGAAGGTTCACCACTGTTCCATGTTTTTGCCATTTGTGGATAATGGCTCTCACTGTGGTTCGCTGGAGTCCCAAAGCTTTAGAAATGGCTTTATAACCTTTACCAGACCGATAGATCTCAATTACTTCTGTTCTCATTTGTTCCTGAATTTCTTTGGATCTTGGCATGATGTCTAGCTTTTGAGGTGCTTTTGGTCTACTTGTCTGTGTCAGGCAGCTCCTATTTAAGTGATTTCTTGATTGAAACAGATGTGGCAGTAATCAGGCCTGGGGGTGGCTACGGAAATTGAACTCAGGTGTGAAAAACCACAGTTAGGTTATTTTTTAACAAGGGGGCAATTACTTTTTCACACAAGGCCATGTAGATTTGGATTTTTTTTCTCCCTAAATAATAAAAACCATCATTTAAAAACTGCATTTTGTGTTTACTTGTGTTATATTTGACTAATGATTAAATGTGTTTGATGATCAGAAACATTATGTGTGACAAACATGCAAAAGAATAAGAAATCAGGAAGGGGGCAAATAGTTTTTCACACCACTGTATGTATGTATGTGTATATATGTATATATATATGTATGTATGTGGTCCAGAAATTAAAAGAGAAGCTGCCTTAACCACCTTAGCATTATGTTTACCCCGGGAGAAACAAGCCAAAAAAGTTGATACATATTTTTTTTTTTTTTAACAAGGAAAACGGTTATTACGTGTAAATTCTAAAACATCAACATAAATACAGTAGAAAAGGTATGTCAAGTGTCCACTGCTGTACTGATGCAAATTTAGTACAAGTCCTTTGTCTGACACGTTTTGAAACAGTCAGCAACGCAATATGCACAGTAGAAGTGTGTTTCTCTGTGCACTTTTCTTATATTTTTTCTGTTGCTTGCACATGAGAGAGTAGAATGTCAGTGCCTGATCCACACAAACAACCTACCCATTGTGTTACTGCAGGCTACCAAAGTATAATGCTTAGTGACTTCTACATTTTCCTCCCTGACATGAACATTAACAGTTCCCACGCACTGGACAGTGCAATTGACCAGTTTCAGTTCATTCTAAAACTGCGTTTTTGGCTTTTTCTTCGGTGTTGTGTTTTTCGTTGTTAGCTCTGTCCCACTCACGAATCGAATGTTTAGGGAATTACTTTACAATTACCATAAACTGGCAGAAAGCATAGTGATTTTATTTATTTTTTACAAAATGATGTTATTTCATTCACTAGTCCTGTGCATTATTCAGGGTTAACACTATAAAGTGTCTCATTACATGTCAACCCAAATCTGACTCGGGTTTAACCATAATTGCATAGAATTCCGAGCCAGAGCCACACTTGAGATTAACACCAAGGGGGTTAATGACCTTTTAATCTTGTCCTTTTAATTAAATCAAACACTCCTTTTCTGAGCATGGACAGTGACTGAATTTGTGTTTAGTATGAAGCTGACATTAATAATTAGAAAAAGAAAAGATAAAGTAGAACGTGCTCTCATTGCTTAATAAAAATTAGGCTTTTTAGCTTAACAAACAAATTTTGTCTGTTTTACATATAAACTTGTTAAGCCTGTTAGACTTGCATCTTCTTGATTAACATCTTGTAAACATTTGACTTGTGCCTTGTAATTATGAGAAGGATTTTATTTTTTAATGTAATATGTATTATGTATAAATATTTTTGTGCGTGCTTTATTAGTTAAAAAGTAGTATTTTAAGGGGATTTTATTTATTCTATTATTTTAATGGTCACTGAAAAATAAGCCTACAGAATTTTATTTTGTTAGTTAAAAAAAATGAATAGGTAAAACCTTTTGTCTGCAGTTTAATTGTAAATATTATAAGGTTAATGCTTTAATATATACACAAGACTTCATGTGTGGTTATGCATTGAACTTAGTGTAAAAATATTTTAAAAGGATAATGGAAAAAAAATCTGAATCTGTATCAAAAATGGCCAGTTTTAGTAACATGAAATGGGTGATCGGTATCAGTAAAACTTGATCGTTAGTTTGTAATTATGTGGAAAGTCCATGTAATGCAACCACTTATTTAAAAAAAAATGTTGAAATTTTCAGCCAAAACAGGAACCTGTACAATGCCATAAACAGAATCAGGCTCCCACCGTGATGCTTGCACCAGCAAACAGCCAGCAAAATAAGGTAAGATCAGAGTGGAAGACGTGACTGAATGTTGAGCCATGCTGCCTGGCTAGGATTACTAATGAAATTTTAATAGCTGTACACCTTTTAATCCAAGTCTTTGGATCTCCTGGAACCCAAAGACATTCTTGGAATAGTGAATTATTTATATTTACATGTACTTATGTGGCTTATGCCTTTATCCATGGCGACTTGCAACATTTTATGATAAAATTGGCTACATTTCTTTTGGTTTTCCAGTTGGAGCACAGGTAGGTCAAGTGACTTGCTTATGGTCACAGAGTGTCAGTAGTGAGATATAAACCCAGAATCTCAGGGTTTGCAGTCCAAAGTCTTAACCACTACACCACACTGTCTGCAAATGTGAAAAATGTAACATTTTTACAGAATCTGTTATTTGTCTTATGTGAAATGTCTACAGCTTTACCTTTTGAATAGCAGCTAGTATGTTTGTATTCTCTTTTCTGCCCCTTTTCATGTGTTTATATGTTAGTAGTCCAGATGCTATGACTTACTTAGAGTAGATTTCCCGTTCAATTATCGCATTGCAGAAGAACATTTATTCACTCATTCATTCTTTTATCACACTACTTGTTTACTGGATGAGGAAGGGTGTCAAAGCCTGTCATGGGAGCACTGAGTACAAAACAGAAAACAGTCCTGATGAGGGGAAACTCAAGCACATTCACAAACACTCACACAAGGCCAATATAGATACTCTGATGTGAAACATAACTCCACGTTTCTAAAAAAGTTGAGACGCAGTGTAAAATGTAGATAAAACGGAACTTGATGATTTGGAAATTATTTTAAAACCATATCTAATTGAAAATAGAACAAAAAGAACATATCAAATGTTGATACGGGGAATTTTATTGTTTTTTGAAAAATATATGCTCATTTTGAATTTCGTGCCAGCAGCACATTTAAAAAAACTTGGAACAGGGGCAATAAAAGAATGGAAATTGAAAAGTTGTGTAATGCTAAAAAAAAAAAACACCTCACAACTAATTTGGTTTATAGGCAACAGGTCAGTAATTTGATTGGATATTAAAAAACAAAAAACATCCAAGAGAGACAGAGTTTCACAGAAGTAAAGATGGGAAGGGGTTTGCCGCTTTGCAAAAGATGCTGTGGGTAAATAGTGCAACAAATTAAGAATAATGTTCCTCAATGTAAAATTGCAAAGAATTTGGGGATTTCATCATCTGAGGTACATAATATCATTAAAAGATTCGGAGAATCCGGAGAAATCTCTGTATGCAAAAGAAATTGCCTAAAACTAACATTGGATGGCCGTGATCTTCAGGCACTCAGGCAGCTAAGCGTTAAAAATAAACAAGATTCTGTACTGGAAATTACTGCATGGGCTCAGGATCACTTCCTGAAACCATAGTCTGTGAGCACAGTTCATCGCTCCAATTCTACCATGCAATAAAGAAACTACCATATGTACTCGCGGATAAGTTTTCCTGCAGATAAGTCAGGACTTCTCTTTACAGTATAATTTCTGGTATTTTATAATGTCGGTCGTATAAGTCGAATGTGGAAAACTCATGCTATTGGTCCAAGAGATTATGATATGCTAACACCCACTTGAGAGAGTAACCACGGAGCACACTGCCTTTTTTCTATGTGGGTGCAGCAATACGTTGTATCAGCGCGTGCTCCTAACCTCTCTTTCTCTATTGTGCCTATGTGGCCACACTGTAATACCCAAACTATTCCAAAGCAACGTTTGCAGTGATTTGTGTTTTTTGTATCTCACACCCTCATACACGTTTATCGTTAAGAACATCCCTTCTCTATGATGGAGCTTTCAATCAGAAGAAAATATGAAGCTGGTTTTAAATTAAACGTCGTTGAAGTAGTGAAAGAAATTGGTAACTGCGTTGCTGCAACAAAATTCGATGCATCTGAGAAACAGATGCGAGATCGGAGGAGGCAAGAAGATGTAAAATAAAAAATTAAGTGTCACATTTTTGAATGGGCGTATAAGTTGGGGTCTGATTTTTATGAGCAATTTTTCGGGTTTCAAGACACGACTTATATGTGAGCATATACAGTATATATAAATGTGATCCATAACCCACAACTGCCTTTTCCGGCCTGAGTTCATTTACTGAGGCGAACTGGATAACTGTCTTATGGTCTAAGTCAGGGGTGGGCAATGTCAGTAATGGAGAGCTGCAGTTGCTACAGGTTTTCTTTCCAACCCAATTGCTTAATTGGAAACAAATCTTTGCCAAACTCAGACCTTATTTAATTTTATGGCTTTGTTAATCTGCGCAATGCAAGGTTCTTATATCTTAGATTTTTTCCTTTCCAAGGTTATCCAAATGATTTGAAGCCTAAAAAAGATGTTTTATTAAATCAAACAGTGCACAACGAATGCACACAGATGTAAATGGAAAAAAGCTAGATGAAGAACTGCGGCCTGTTTTGTAATTTACATCTTATTGCTAATAAGGAGCCATTAAAACACTGAATGCAGCGGTTTAAGATCGAAATTATCAGTTAAGGGTGGGGAACCTTAACAAACAAGACCACTAAAATGAATCATCAAATTGTCACTTAAGCAATAAGTGCTTGATCAGCAATAATTGACTTCTCATTAAGAAACTGGGTTTGAGCAAAAACCAACAGCCACTGTGACAGACATTGTCCACCCCTGGTCTAAGTAATCAAAATGTTTAATTATTTTTGGAAACCAAGGATGCCAATTCTTTGGACTAAAGAGGAGAGGGGCCTTCCGACTTGATATCGGCGTACAGTTCAAAAGCCAGCATCCCCGATAGTTAGTGCACATGGCATAGCATGCACATCTGGGAAAGCACCATTAATGCCGAATGATATATACAGTATTGGAGCAATATATGCTGTCATCCAGACAACATCTTTTTCAGGGAAGCCCTTGCTTATTTCAGCAAGACGAAGCCAGACCACATTCTGCATGTATTAAATTTGCATGGCTCCACAGTAACAGAATCTGGGTGCTAAACTGGCCTGCCTGCACTCCAGACCTGTCACCCATTGAAAAAGATTTAGTGTATTATGAAACAAAAAATAAGACAAAGTAGTCTCCAAACTGTTGATCAGTTGATCCTATATCAGGCCAGAATGGAATAACATTTTACTTTCAAAACTATAGCAATTGGTCTCCTCAGTCCCCAAATGTTTACAGAATGTTGTTAAAAAAAGAGCTGATGCAACACAGTGCTAAACATGCCGCTGTCCCAACTTTTTTAAAACGTGTTGCTGGCATCACATTCGAAATGAACATGTATTTTTTCAAAACCAATACAATTTCTGCATTTCAGAATTTGATATGTTGCCTTTGTACTATTTTCAATTAAATATAGGGCAAATCATTGCATTCTGGTTTAATTTACATTTTACACAGGGCCACACCTTTTTTGGAAGTGAGATTCTATAATATTAATTACACCTTAAGCAGATAACTCAGTAAATATTGGCCTGTGTCTACAGTTCAGATCATCAAGTGTTGAGATTAATGAATAATAGTCGAGTTTGGGCACAAGGAGTCAAATGAATTCTAAAGATCTGCAGCATCAGACAACACAAACCTGTTACTTCATTAATTTCAGTTCATAGAAAAAACTAAAAACATTTCTTGCTTAAAATTAGTATCTGCATGGTGCATAAAAATGAAGGATTGGCCTTTTTAAAAGGAAATTAGAGTCCACAATGAAATGGACTCTAATCACTGTGCATGCTGTCATATCAGGTCAAATTGTGAAGCATGCACTCGTATGGTGCATTGCCGCACCCACCACAAAACAAAACGGCTCGGTATCCTGGTTGGCAACCCCCTAGGCAGACATGCAATTCAGTCCCAGCCTCTGGAAATGACCATCAATCTGCTGCCGCCAGGTGTTGCATGGATGTCCCCTTGGCCTGGTCCTACTGTTTAGGTACTCAACAATGCAAGCCGGATCACCCTCGGGGAATCGCACCACATGGTAACTGACGCTCCCTAAAAATGCAGGTAATGTGCCTCATTCGGGACTCAGTAAGCAATCGCTCATTTTACACAAAGTCAACCCAGTGGTACCCAGGGATTCTTTGAAGAGACACAGTACCAAAGGAGTCGAGCCTTCATCTCAGGTTACTGAATAGCATCCATGTCTCGCAACCATATAGCCAAACGTGAAGCACCAGGGGCCTCATGCATAACGCCGTGCTTAGAATTCACACTATAACATGACGTAAGCACAAAAGCCGAAATGTGCTTGCACACAGAAAAATCCAGATACAGGAATCTGTGCGTTCGGCAACTTCCGCGTTCTTCCGCTACATAAGTCCCGGTCAGCATGAAAAGTAACGCACGTGCACACGCCTGCTGTCCTGCCCCAACTCCTCAGAATTGCACCTCTTTGAATATGCAAATCAATATAAATAGTCCTAAACCTCAGCGTTCTTTGAAAAGACAATGGGAAAAGCAAGAGGGAAAATAAGCATTTCAGCGAATACCAAGTGGAGGGAAGGAAAAACTTACTATTTGTTGGTTTAAACAGTGGTATAAACAACAAAAGGAAGCTGATTGAGTGACATAGTGTGTCAGAGAAACTTGAAAGCTCAAGTTCACAAAGTCGTACTGTGCCCGAAATAAAAAAGAAGTTGTCACATATCAAAGTCGCCGTGAAAAGGCAAGTCGTGGCCCACCGGCTGAGTGTCATATGAAAGCTTATTAGGGTACAGAGAAAAAAAAAAAGGCACACAGTGGGGAAAAAACACGAAATGTCAACTTCAATCTTGAAATTTTCACTTTAATCACGTAATTTATTTTGTCATTGAAGTAGAACATCATAAACTTCATCTTAAAATTGTTTAACTAGTTTCTCAAATCACATCGTAAGTAAAGTAGCACGTTAATTGCTTTGTTTTGAATGTGTTCTTCTATGTGCTCTGTGTGTGAATCACTACTTGCTTCTTAAACTGGCTTTCTCTTCCTCCGACAGGACACAGAATCCATTACATTCGTGATATTACAGCTCTCTGAATAACTAAATTACTGAGATGTATACGTGATATCATTTTCATGATGATAGGAGTTAAAGTATGTTATTAAATATAAGAACACGGTGGCGCAGTGATTGTGCACAACCCTCGATGAAATAATTTATTGCAGCAGTACTCGGGGGCGGCTCTAGGCTCTTGGCAACCCTGGGCAGAGAAAGAATCGGTGGCCCCTTCGCCCGCCAATGTCAATATGGTATCTTATGCACGGCGGATGGCCACGTCCGTTGCGGACACTGCATAGCCGCCTCGTGCTCATGACACAAGCATTTAACTTTTGTTGAAATTTGCCGCTTTGTTTTTAGCCGTCGTTATTTTCTCTTTCTGTTTTATATTCAATATATATTGGCATGGCGGCCTCTGGGATTTGGCGGCCCTGCAGTACTGTCTCTTTCAAACGTACTATCCTCCAATTCCTGTCCTTCATTTTCTTTCTCCAAGTAACCCATCGCCACACAATCAGCTCTGTAATAGACGTTAAGCCATCTGTAAACTTAAAGCGCTGATTCTTCAAAACTTTTAAAGGAACATTGAAATATCTTCGTAGTATATGTTTAATTATTCTATCCTTCACGCCAGTCCCAGTGAAGCATACAGTGTGAGGCAGGAACAACCTTTAATTATTAACAATATAGATTATTTAAATGAAGTTAAAGTTTTATGTGTATAATATAATAAACATATTTTGCTGCATTTCATCTTAAAAATGATATAATCATCATATGTAAATATGCGCTTTATAAAGTGGCTCAGGTTGTGCAATATTAGAACTGTAGTGCAAGTTTACAGTGAGGTAATTCTACTTATAAGTACAGATAGTTCTACAAGGAGCACTTGATTGAGTGCGTTTAGAGCTCATGGGATGAAACTGTTTCTGAACTGTGAGGTCCGTACAATAAATGTTTGAAGCGTTTGCCATGTGAAAAACAGTTCAAATAGGAAGCATGGCTGAGGCAGCGTGTGCTTGATGCTGTATACCGATAATTCTCTTTCCGATCAGCTGCTCTGAGTGGTGCAGTGAGAGTAATATGGAAAAAGATGATCTGCTGTGGCAACTCATTAATGGGAGCAGCTGAAAGAAGTAAAATAAGGTGCAGTGAGAGTAACAATGCTAAAGCAGTTATGGTATTTGGAATAGTATGACCATTCTGTGGACCATTATATTGTTACTGGTTAATTACGTAATTAATTAATTTATAAAGCTGCGTCGGGAAAAGAAAGGATAACCACACAGGAATGGTAGCACTGCTTTGACGCTGGGTGCCGCCAGTCTGCAAAACCGAGTAGAGAACTTGCATACGGACAGGGTATGAGGTACCGTGGAAATGTTCGTGACTTTACGCCAAGTTTAGCTTTTATACATTGTGATTTGAACGTGAAAACATTCTTACGCAACATTTCTGTGCGTATGCATCGTTTATACATGAGGCCCCAGGACTCTAAAGTATATCGGGAGCGCCACACACCCCTTTCCAGTAACCTCATGACCTCGCTATGCTCTCCCAATCCATTTACTGACTTCATAGCAAGTGTAACCAGAGATGTGAATGTCACTGCCAAGGTAAATAAACCTCTTGACACAGTGAACACTCTCTCCGCAGACAGACACACTCTGCTGATGGCTGTGCCCAAGATGTCATTAAAGGCCTGGATCTTGGTTTCTATCCAGGACTCTCGTAAGCCCAAATACTCAGACTTCTTACTCACTCAGTGCATACTGTGGCACTTTATAATTTCTTTCACTATCCAAAGAGTCGATATCATGGATTTGTTTTGATTTCTGTTGTTTTTGCTACCCAGAGATTCAGAATGTTGGCAGTGCATATTGCTACCTTCAGCACATCCGATATGTGACATTCAAATCTCTTTTATTTAGAGTGAGAGCAGAGCATAATGAATGAAATGGAAATGTACAGCATATTTTCATACATTTTTAATATATGAAATTACTCATTTAATTATATTTTGGGATTATTCAAGAACTTCTGAATACATGCAGAATACAGTTAGGGCTTACAAGGAAAAGCAGTCAATTTAATTGGACCTGAGCCACAAGTTTGTGAAATCTACAGCAGACCAGACAAAACGTTTGGAGTCTGAATCGTCGCATTTCTGACTGTTTGCATTCAGTGTGGGGAAATGAATGCCAACTAGGGTGGATCTGTGCCCATCCCAGCCAAGACAACATTAGAAGGGAGTAGTGTGAAGGTTTGACTGGCAAACTGTTCTGGAGAAATGCTGTTTTGAAATCATTAGCTACAAGGTGAGATCAATTAAGCTGGAAAGAATACAGCATGGTTTGGTGAATATTGTGTTCACATGTTGTCATTTATAGCTTACAAAAATCTTAAGACACAGAAGTGCAAAGTCACAACCTTATGCAAGTAAGGAAGTAGAGGGTTACTTAAAGGAAGTTATATAACCCAAAAAAGGCACAGACAATAAAAGATGTGGGTTTTTATTTCATTGTAGCAAATTACAGGTGTGTTGTTCTTAAAGCCAAAAAAATATCTGAAGGGATCTGATCATGGTTTTTTTCTTTTTTTTAATCTTTTCTCTTTAAGACTTTACTGGACATCTTCACTGGAGTAAAGCTGTACCTACCAAAAGCAGTTGGTGATTTTAATAAACTTCGGCGTTATTTTATTGCTTTCAATGGAGACCTTGTGCCTGAATATGATGTAGGCACAGCAACACACATGATGGGAGATCATGAAGAAACTACCACAGCAAAACGTGTCTCCTCAGAGTGGATCTGGGAATGTATCCGGAAAAGGCGGATTGTACCTCCATGTTAAATCCAACAGGCAATTACTGCAACAGTTAATATATTTTATATAAAAAGTACTGATGAACTGGGGTAGTGATTTAGATTTTAACTGGATAGAATTTGTGGTGTCAGAAGTTACTTGAAACCTTCAGGAATAAAAGACCTGAAGTGACTAAACTCATATTGTCTGAATACTTTTAATTAAGTGGCCTTTATTAATTGACGATCACAGCATTAAACACAACATAATTCTGATATGTAAATGGTCAACAGGAACAGTGACATCCTCCAAAAATATGACTTGTAAATGATTAATTGTTGACATGCTTCTCTAAGACAGAACACCATAACCAAATGAATTTAACAAAAGTTATAGTTACCCCGTCCTATCAAGCACTATCAAACCAACATAATGTTCAAGTATCGGATGAGGACCATATAAACTACTCAAGGTAAGTACTGGAAAGTGATGTACATTTAAAAATCTCTATTTTGCTCATTGTGTACTTTATTAAAGCTCCACCAGAAGATATAAATTTCAGATGAACAGTAAAATGCAGTTGGCTCTCCATACCTGCAGATTCAACTAGTCACTGATTGAAAATATTTGAAAAGAAAAAAAAAATCCACAAATTTCCAAAAATTAATCTTAAATTTGCAGTGCACCAGATCCATGCCTATGAAATGATCTGTAGGCATACCCTGCTCTAGCATCCCGATATAGGAGTTGAATAAAATGGCTCATAGGAGTAAATAAAAATCTTTATTATATGGCAAACAAGTACAGAGTGGCTTCTGAGCAATACCAACTGCAAAAATGGAAAATGGTTTCCATCTTTACATTACCCGCACTGCTGCAGGTCTTCAACATTAACATTCTCAGTTCATCATATAGCCCACTCACACACACATTTGGAATTGTCAGTTAACCTAAAATAAATGGATATGTGGGACGAAAAGAGGAGAGCCTGGAAAAGTTCAGATAGACGGGAAATGAAAGTACAAACTACAGACAAGTAATGGATACAGGATTAAAAGTGACAACTATGAATCTAGGAGGCAGTAGTTTTAACCCGTGCTTACTGTACTGGACCATAGATTTAGAGAGTGTAAATACAAGTTAACGCTAGCATCTACTGATTTAAAGATGACCTGATTTTGGACATTTCATAATTTCTATCTTAGAAAGGGAGGATTTACCTTTGAAAGTAAAACATCACAACTGACATGAGAAAAATTTACAGATGGGAAAATGATACCAAAGCGTCAAAGGTTTGGTCAGTCAATCTGAAGCGTAGTGAGTCGAATCACTTTGTCAGAGCTTGTGTCGAAACACCACTGTCACGTGAAACGTGTTGTTTGAAGCTTCGAACATCATCAGTGCTTCACAGCGTGCTTTATTGGTTTGACAGTATTTCGTCGGTTTGACAGCTTTGGTCCTAAATTAACAGGTAGCCTATATAAAATGCATCATTCTCATTCAACAATGTTGGGTTGTGAGGAGAGAGAGATTTGGAGAGCTTTAGTGACAGATGGCGACTAACAATGGAAAACGGTGTTCAAAAGTTAAATAGTATAAATGGACAAGGACCTTAGCAGAATAAAAAGAACGCAGACTTTTCTGACCTTTTACGGGTGACATGAGACTGAAACAGTGAGTGCTGCTTCCCTTGCACTTTTGAGAACTTGCCTTGACCTCAGTTAACCACCAGATATCGCTGTTCATACTGTGGCTGAAGCTTCAAAGCTTCGAATCTATTTCGGCACAAATAGAAAGTGTCAAAGGTTCATGAGGCTTCATTATTCCCATCACCAGAAAAATTGAACATCCACATATTGTAAAATGTTAAAGTCGTGTGTACATTTATATTTGTTATAAATTTAATCTACACTGCAAATAAAGTATTCACCTTCTTGAAGGATTGCATATTTTACTGGTATACAACACTGAATCACTGTAGATTTAATTAGACTTTTTTGACAACTATCAACAGAAAAAGACACTAATGTCAAAGTGAAAACAAATCTCAGCAAAGTTATCTAAATGAATTATAAATATAAAACACAAAATCATGTAAGTATTCACCACTTTAAAATGACACCCCAAATCATCTCTGCTGCATCCAAGTGGTTTTCTACACAGGACTGACAATATGTGGTGTTCAGTTTTCCTCATTCACGTAAACCAAAGGTAGTCCGCATCGGTCCTGAAGGGCTGCAGGTTTTTGTTCCAATCCAGTTGCTTCATTAGAAAACAATCTTTGCCAATAACAGATCTTATTTAATATCACAGCTTGCTACTGTTTTAACTGCTATGTCAGGTCATGCTTAAATTGTAGATTTGTTTTCCTTTCTAATGATACCATCCAAATGATTTGAAGCCTAAAACAGAGGAGCAATTTTCAGTTTCTCTTTCTCTTCCGCTTCCTTCCGACTATTTTATTAAACCAAGTAGTGCATGGTGAATTCATACAGGTAAACTGTAAATGGAGACAAGCTAAATGGAGAACTGCTGGTTTCTTTGTTATTTGCATCTTATTACTAATAAGGAGCAGTTAAACACAGTGAATGCAGCTCTTTAAGACTGAACCCTTAATTACTTGTTTTAAGTTCTTAGCAAGCGAGACAACTAAAATGATGCAGAAAAATGTCACTTGAGCAATGAGTGCTTCATCAGCATCAATGACTACTCATGAAGCAATTGGAATGGAACAAAAACCCGAAACCACCCCGGCCTTCCAGGACTGACGTTGCTCAACCCGGATTTAAAGGGGTTGAGTCTTAAATAGCAAATCAATTAACTGAAGGTAATTAGCCTCAAAAATTGGTAACTAATTAAGAAAATAGAATGAAAAGCTGTAACCACTGTGTTGGGCACTGTTGATGTCAACTGTCCTACTTGCAAAAGTAAATTCAACCTTTCCAAGCTACAAATTTTAAACTGGCCAGTGTCAGGTCATTTTTAAATCAGCAGATGCTGTTGTTGAGTATATTTACACTCTCTCAAGCCTTGGGGCAGTACAGTGGAGCCATGAGTTGTAGTGAGTCACTTTTTGGTATATGTATCCTGTCGACTTTGCATTTTGTGTCTCCTTCAGGTTAACACAACATAGGCACCTCAGAGCTTCAGATGTTATGCAGCCACCTCAGCACATCTGAATGGGATCTAACAAAAAACTTAATTTTCATTTATTGTAGCAAAAATGAGGGTCCCAGTTTATAGTGGCCTTTCATGTATCGCCTTCTTTACTGTTTATTTTGTGCATCTCAAATATGGCAGCTTTTGATGTTAGTGAGAGCTTTTCAAGAAGAAGAAGAAAATGGACACAGAGATTTAATAAAAAATAAAAAAAAAAAGTTTGAAATAATTGCGATTTTCAACAGATTTATGTTAACCCAACCAAATGGATTGGTGGGAAGAGGATTACCTCCGAGAAAGACAAACGGGTTTCATTTTGTCACTAGTTGGAGGGAGGGGCTCTGTGTGTGCAGGACAGCTGTTCACCAATGAATGCTCATCCAGAAGTACAATGCATAGAATCTTTATATATATATATATATATATATATATATATATATATATATATATATATATATATACATATACAGTTGAAACTCAAGATACGAGTTTAATTCGTTCCAGCACTGAGCTCGTATAGAGAATTTCTTATATCTAGAACAAACTTCCCCTTTGAAAATAATGTAAATCCAGTTAATCCATTCCGCAACCCCAAAAATATCAACATAAAAATCAATTTTCCTAACAAATAACACTGATAAATAATATATACAAGTGGAACCTCGGTTTGCAAGTAACTTGCTTTACGAGTGTTTTGCAAGACGAGCTAAATTTTTTTATTAATTTTGACTTGATAAAACGAGCGATGTCTTGCAATACGAGTAGTATGGATACACTTTGTCTGCTGAGTGTCATGTGATCATAACTGAGCTGATGGTTCTTCTCTCTTGTGCGTGTCTCTCTCTCCTTATCTCTCTCACTCGCTCGCTTGCGCGCGCCTCCCTCTCTCTCCTTATCTCTCTCGCTCGCGCGCCTGCCTGCCTCTCTGCCTCTCTCTCTCTCTCTCTCTCTCCTCTTGAGGGCAATTGTCTCCTATTCTCCGTCTGTATGTCCGCGATATTTTTGGATATGCCTATACGGCGAACTGCTACAGCGAAACAATGAAATCACAAGCGCACAAACGCGTAGATCCTCACGCTACGGGAGATCAAGGAACACTGAGTGAGCTGACGGGCTGGCAGCATCAGTTTGGGTGAATCCCCGAGTTGAGGCGGATCAGGAAACGCGTCACGCGTACCTACAGCCTGGCTCGTGGCTCTTTACACGAGCCAATGCTCGTATTTAGATCCAAATTTTTCGCTCATACTTTCCTCTTATCTTGAATTTCTCGTATACAGAGGTGATCGTATCTCGAGGTTCCACTATATATATTATATTATATATAAATATATATATATATTATACACCTGGAGAACAGAAGGACCGAGAGAGGGGCATTATCTTCCCCGGGACGCAAGTGGGCAGCCTCCCTGGATTGCATCGGGGCCATGGCAATGGAGCTTGGAATCTCCTGTTGGAGCTCGTGGCCACCGCCAAGGGATGCCCGGATCATTCTGGAGCCATGGATTGCAGCACTTCCGCCACACCAGGAAGTGCTGCTGGAAATTCATCAGGGTGCACCTGGAGCACATCCAGGTGCAAAATAAAAAGGGCTGCATCACTCCATTCAAGGAGCCAGAGTTGGGAGGCTGGAGACAAATCTTGCCGGGAGAAGTGGAGGAGAAAAGAGAAGAAGAAAATTAAAGAATTGTGATTGTGTTTGGGACTGTGTTGTGGGAACGGGGAAGATAAAAACAGCTTGTGTTTTGACCAGTGTGCTTCGGCCATCTGTCTGTGTCGGGTTAAGCGCTGGTATAGCGCCATCTGCTATCACAATAGTATGTTCTCTAGATAGTCCTATACCCTTTGACCAATTTGGACCAAAATTTGCAGAATTGCTCTCTGAGACCATACAGACAACATAGACTGCTATGGAACCTACAATTTTGACCCTGGGGTCCCAGCTTAACATATTTTCCCAGGCAATGCCGCATGCTGCTTGTATCTAATGTAATATAAAAAAGGTGCATTGTGCACTTTTACTGGGTTGTTGAGTGAGGCTTAATCAAGAGTGAAATTGCTGTGCAACACAAAGGAGAATCAAAGGCCCATCGAGAGGACATGCACAAATTTACTAGATAAAGCTACATAAATCAGCAGACATTTTGATACATGTAGTACATTAAGCATTCCAAAGGAAAATGAATCGAACGGATGACTTTAAGGAGATTATTTTTTCATTCTGTTGCATACTTTTCATACTAACTGTACTGCAGCTCCTTAACATGCTCTCGGACGAAGGTCATCATTTTAGGGACGTTGGTGTAGAAGCCCATAAAATCTTTGTCTCCACAGACATCACTCTTGCCGTAACTGACAATCCCAATCTGCAAGACACAAGTGAATAAAGTGGTTGGCTTACAGAAACAAAACTGTCTTCGTCTTTTGTTGTCTGCATTTGTTTAGAACAAAACAGATGGCTGCCTTGCAGCCAGTCCTGCTTGTAGAGTACTAGGTTGATCAATGCACCCTGCTGATAGCTGGCACACACATTTATGGAGGATCTGGACAATGCCAGCTACTGTACCTTCTCCACAGGTTATGTCCTCCTTTCTCCTATTGATCCATCATCTCTCCTAATTTATATATGAGAATGTCAACTATGATTTTGTACAGTATTATGTTTTACCCACTCTAAAGTAAGTTGGTTTCAAGCATCTTGATTGTTCAAACTGTTTACAAAGCAGACTAAATGTGATTTCCCACAAATCACTGAAATGTCTGAAGTCAGTACACTAAAGAATGTTTCCAAACAAAATAGGTGAAAATCTGCATAAGCACCTGAATCCACTTTTCTTGCTTTTTGGTGACAAAAGGCCCTCCAGAGTCTCCTAGTAACAAAAAAGAAATGTTGGAAAAATAGTCAATGTCAAAGTTATGTTTATAGATTACAGTATTATTTGTACATTGTATTTACTATTTACAGTAATTTGCAAAAGTGTTCAGTCCATTTACCAGTTCTCTAATTGCACTGAATAACAAATGTTACTCATCAAAGTTTCTTTTTCAAAGCATGAAAACTCAAAATTATTAGTTTGTGTAATGTGACATTATTTTAGGAAAAATGGAAGACTCAGAAGCATTTTAGTAATTTTTTCCGTGCTTGAGGCTTCCTAAGAGTTATTATTTAGCTGTTGTGTTATACTTTACAATGGAGGTTCAAGCAAGTGGCTCAGACTGCACCTACCCTTGCAGGAGTCGCTCTTTTCTCCTCTTGCACAGAATGAACGGTCCGTGAAAGGCATGTTTGGTTTATTGATCGCAGGACACTGGCCTCGAGGCTATGGAGGAAGCAAATGGAATACTCTGTCACGGGCAGTTAAACAAAATTGGCCTTCTGAACTTTAAGTGGGACCAGTGAAGAGGAACAGAAAACTGTCCACTTGGCCTATGTGAAATCTTAGGACAGGGCGTTATTTCAAGTGAACACAAGTACAAGAAATCTGACAAACAAGAGGAGATTATTCAGTCCATCAACCTCATTTGTTCACCTAAGCTGTCCCAATGTCTAATCCAAGTATGTCAAAAACGTTGTCAAGGTTTATTCTTCAACTACATATCTTGGTAGTTTGTTCCAGATTCCTACAACACTTAGCATAAGGAAATGCTTCCTGGCTTTAGATTTAAATGCACTCCCCCTTAATTCCCAGTGGTGTCCTCGAGTACATGATTCACTTTAAGCTGAAAGAATGTTGCAGGATCTACTTTATCAATGTCTTTGAGGATTTTAAACACCTGGATTAGGTGCCCACACTGTCTCCTGTGCTCAAGACTAAACAGGTTTAATTCTCTGAGTCTGTCACAGTAGCAGATGTCCTTAAGTCCTAGGATGCACTTGGTTGCTCCCTCTGCACTGTTTCGAGTGCTGCTATGTCTTTCTTGTAGCGAGGTGACCATAACTGCACACAATACTCCAGATGAGGTCTCACTGCTACATTATATAGTCTACAGATAATATCCCTTGATTTACATTCAACTGTGTTCACAATTTTAAGCTAATATTCTAATTGCATCTCCACATTGCTCATATGAGGAGAATGTTGCGTCAATACAAATTCTTTTCAGAGGTTGTTTCCTGTAAGACATTGTCCCCTATTAGTATTTAAAGCAGGCATTCCTTGTGTACACGTGAAGCACATTTCTGCATTGAACTGCATTTTCCAGGGGTTTGCCCAATTCGGAAGCTTGATCGTGATTTTAAATTCTTTTTCCTGCTTCCTCAATTTTAGTCTCATCTGCAAAATATCACAAGCGTACTAACTACACTGGAATCTTTGTCGTTAATATAAATTAGGAAAAGTGAGTGGTCCAAGGACAGCCGCCTGAGGGACTTCACTGATGGCCTTACCCCATGTGGACCATTCTCCTCTTATCAGTACACAATGGAGCCCTACTGTTAATGTGAACAGCTGCTGTTTATCATGTTCTATTTTTTCAATTCAAGTATATAAATACTGTAAAACCCCTACCCATTATTGCTCATCTATCTAAAATATAGTTTTAATCCTACATATTTACAGAAGAAAAGAGCACACTGAAGAAATCCAGCACTACAGAACTCCTGGAACTTAAAGACAGCATAATGATGATGTAATCGAGTAAGCAAAATGGCTGACGTGCTTTCTGGTACATCAAACCATTTAAATGCGCAGTTTTCCTCTTCTGTCACAGATACCATACATTTTTTAGTACACTTTTTAACTTAATATAAGCATGGTTTTTATAAAGTATTTTTTATTATATACTATTATTTTCAACTTCTTAGGCTTTGGTTTGTTTTAGTATAATTTTGTAATCAATATTTTAACACTTCCTAAAATATTTGTATCCGTTACTAGCGCCATCTATTGGTGAAATCTTTAACTATTCTTCATATGAAAATTTAATTTCTTAACATAGATTAATTGATCAATTAGTGAAACTGATTATTGATTCATGTATTGTCATCAGAAGTGAATACGTGTGCAAAATTTCAAGTCATTTTGACAATATGAAGTGGGTTAAATATAGATTACAAGATTTGTACCAGACAAAAAAACAAGTGAAGTTAAAATAAGTGGGGTAATAATAATAATAATAATAATAATAATAAGGCAGTTTTATATCCACGCTGCCACTGTCTTGTGTTTTCAGCCTCTCCACATTGCTTCTTCTTTCTGTACCTAAACTAACTGAACATGCGGGTTTTGTTCTAGTGCTAGCACTAGTCACATCGAGATGGAATCTCTTTCAAGGGTGCCACATAAAAACCCTGACTGAACTCTTGCTGCATCTGGCAACAAGCTTAAACCGAGTTAACTTTAATTAAGTTCAATGCTTCACTAAAAAAAACTTTCTATATACTGTGACTCGAGTGCCTGGACTGCTAGCTCCTGATCTTAACCCAACAGTAAAAACTAACATTACTCACATAAATGGAGACTTCAGCATGACTTAGATATACCCGCTGCACATTCTTCTTGATATCGCCCCAGCCAGCTATGTAGCCGTTCAGAGTTCTCTCTTTGCTGTCACCCCCAGCATATGTGAGTCTGTTTTCTGCAATAGACAAGTCAATTAATAAATACATTCACAACAGATTCTTTAAGTACTATTTTACATTTACATATTGGGCTGATGCCCTTATTTAAGATACACTTGGCTACATTTCTTTTGTTTTTCCAATTGGCATCAGCCGGTTGCAGAATTTGAACCCACAACCTCAGGGTTTGCATTCCAAAGCCTTAACCACTGTGCCACAGGAATATCTTCACAATATAAATGAAACAAGACAGCTGTACCTTTGGGACGCTGGAGGGCTGTATTTAACAAGGGGTAGCTCTGATTGCAAGTTAATCATTTGAATATGTGCAACATATTTAAGAATGTCTTCAAAATACTTTAGGTTATACTATAAATTAGAAAGTTGCCATTAAGTGCGGATGCTGCTAAATGATTTATCGTTGCATAAAATCTTAAATGTACCTTTTCTCTTAATGTAACTGTGTTCTTTTTGGAATATGGCCATACTGTACATCCTTCTTTTACTATACTGAGGGGAAATCCTTATTTTTTCATGAACCTTGACTGTTGTTGATTTATTAATGATTTATGGAAATTTCTTATTTTTGTACAACACCGTGAGTGAGTGAAATAAGTATATGTACTTAATGGAATTCAATATGGCAAAACTTCACCATTACAGCAATACAGTACCTGTTACTGTCCATAAAATGAAAATTTTAGAATACCTTGGTAACTGCAGGAGCTGTCCCATGAACCCAATGGAGATGGAACCAAACTTACAACGTCTTGAGTGCAGGGAAGGCAAATTCTCCTGAAAAACATTATCAGTCATGTGAACTTGGCTTCAAGTTGTATTGTTTTAGGAATGAGCCATTCTCTATCTGTATTCTTGTTTAGTACATATGTAATTTGGATCTTTTTCCAAATAGCTAAAGTGCCGGAGTTAAAATGTATGCTGATCTACAGTCTGGACCACTCTCCAATCCCTTATTCAGAATCGTAAAGATAAATGGCTGGCTTATAATTTTTTATTGGCTCAGATTTATCATCCTGTCTGAAATAACCTAAGAAAGACTTTGATGTTATTGAAGGTATTCAGAAAAATAGTAATCAGGGAAGGTTACAAGTATATACTACAACTTTCATGCAGAATCGCTCTCAGAATCTTGCTGGAGTTGATGCTGAATTATTTTAGTTAAGCATAAAAGAATGCTCTTTAGACACTTGGTCACATCAGCATCCGGAAAATAGTGGCATCAAGGAGCAAGGAGTTACTACAATTGTGGAATCCAGTCAGCCCCAAAAACAACAAATTCTCAACTCATGAGAGCAGAGATACTGATAGAGAGGCAATTTGAATCACAGACTGGACAACGAGCAATAAAAATTCGTTCAGCACTGGGCTGGACAGTCGGCATTAGATCACTAAATGTGACACAGGCAGTGATTTTCAGTCATTTAAACTGACGTGGTCAGCAACAGCAGTCAGTACATCTGACATTCCCCATGACTGGAAGTAGCATAATGTGACATTGGCTTTCCTATTCCTTTTACTGCTCATTTTGTTGTACTAGATTCAAAACACTACTATAATAAAATGATTTAAACTCACTTGTAACAGTACTTTATCAGAATGTACATCATTTCCAACTGTCCATATCTTATACAATAATTATATCTAATTATACAATGAATGAATGAGTGAATGAAACTTTCTCAGGCAAGAGAGTTACTAGGAATCTGACCTGGCATTACAGTCATTGATAGTCATAACACACAACTGACAGTACAATATACAATACGATAATGTGCAGTGAATACACTTGAATTGAGCATTCATACTTTTCATCCTCTTTCTCTGTAAGTTTACCATTCGTTTGCTCAGAGGTTGATGCGCTTGCTGCTTCCTGAGCAGCTCTTGTATAATCCACTCTTGCGGCCCGCTTTTTCTCTTTTTTCATCGGCATCTATTCGCATTAAAACTGATTAAGTCAGTGTTTGCGTTGCAATTACTTAGTACGTTTTCCTTAATTTTTTACTTAAGATGGCACTTAACTCTTCAATCTGCGTCAAGAATGATTTAAGATATGAAGAGGTAAGGGAAATGATGGCGAAGTTAGTAGGGATAAGAATGGCACCTGGAATAACCTTTGAGGTCAATCATCACCCTAAAAGTGGATAGTAGACTTCACGTAGTATATGTGTACCAAGTTTCAGGACAATAGATTTGCAAGCTACAGTTGATTTAAAATCCTGGACGGGCAAACAGACAGCCACGATAGCGTATTATCTAAGAAGATATGATATAATCACAGCATTATAAGCAACAGCAGGAAATGATCATCAGTGCATCTTATACAATAAATACATAAAACAATACTTCAATATAGGGAGTTGAACTGATGCCCCAAATCTATGTAGCTCTTTAGAAATAGACACAATTTAACTCTGAGATGATTTATAATCTGGGGAACACAGAGTTAAATCAAATGGCATGGCTGGTCAGAGAAAGCAGCATTTGTAGGAAAGAGACTTGTTTCAAGTGATCTGTAATGCTTTCCTGATGGTAATAACTGAAAGAAACGGTTACTCAGCTGATTGTAGTCTTTGATTATAGTACTTGCTCATTTCCTGATCCCAGAAAAATGCAAGAGTGCAGTTTCAGGCCTAAAATCTGGCTTGCTGTCTAAACAAAATGCTGCAGTTTATATTTTTGAGTGAGCAGATGCACTACTAAACCTGAGCTTTATAAAGGGAGTCAGGACGGATTTAATAAAAGCCTATTAAAACTGGACCAGATTAAATTGTTTGAAAGAGATTAACCTTTCTAAGGTGGCAGCAGAAGAATGTATGCTGTTGTCCATTGTCATGTAACAGATGCTACTTTTTCATTACAGTTCTGACTCGATTAATGGTAAACTTGAATGATTCCAACCTTTTAATGGTGACAATGTTTATCATGGCAACCTATATGAGAAATATTTTGGACAAAACTAAATAAATAAATACACAAATAAAAGTATTATGAAATGTGACAATAAATAAATAATAACATAATTTGAATATAAATAAATGTGTTGCAAAATATTGGGGTTGCTAATTCGTTTCTGTATTTATTTAATTATTTATTAATTTGTTTATTTTATTGACAATGCAAGCAACATGAAATAAGCTCTGCAATGAAAACATTCGGTTTCACTTATCAAACCAAAAGATCTTATTCCAGAAACATGTTTAGAAAGAAAGAAGTTTTCCCAGTGTTCCTTTACTCTTGTAACAAAGTCCCAATGTGTCGTATATAACTTGGTTACTCTCGTGTCACAGGTCATGTGGCACGTACATGATATGCCTAGCAACTATGTACCATCATAGTGACCAGGAGCACAAAAAGATGGCACCCACAAAATTTAAATACACACAATGGCATATAAAACATTTACTTATTTGGATGATGCCTTTATCCAAGGCAACTTACAACATTTGTGTTATAATTGATTATATTTCTTTTGGTTTTCCAATTGGAGAACAGGCAAGTCAAGGGACTTGCTTATGATCACACAGTGTTAGTAGTGCAATTTGAGCCCACAACCTCAGGGTTTGAAGTCCAAAGTTTTAACAACTACACCACAAAAGAACAAATATGGCTCTGAACTAATGTCACCTAAATAATGGTATAAATGTAAGGTAACAAATAAAACAATACCAGGGTATTATTTTCGTAAACTTGACAGATGTCAATGGTGCTACAAGAGTATGGGGTTCCAGGTTTCTGTGAGAAAATCAGTTTTGTGTAATTGTGGCGTAAGAATTGTGTTTTCATCTTCTTCCTCTTTCGGCTGCTCCCATTAGAGATTGCCACAGCGGATCATCTTTTTCCATATCTTCCTGTCCTTACATCTTCATCTGTGACACCCATCACCTGCATGTCCTATTATCTCAACACATCCATAAACCTTCTCTTAGCCCTCTTTTCCTTTTCCCTGGCAGCTCTATCCTTAGCATCCTTCTCCCAATATACCCAGCATCTCTCCTCTGCACATGTCCAAACCAACGCAATCTCGCCTCTCTGACTTTGTCTCCCAACCGTCCAACTTGAGCTGACCCTCTAATGTACTCATTTCTAATCCTATCCATCCTTGTCACACCCAGTGCAAATCTTAGCATCTTTAACTCTGCTACCTACAGCTCTATCTCCTGCTTTCTGGTCAGTGCCAGTGTCTCCAACCCATATAACATAGCTGGTCTCACTACCGTCCTTTAGAATTGTGCTTTCATACATGATATTAATTCAAGATCATTCACTGTGTTGAGAAACATCTAAGGATGCGCCTTACCTCCACCCCGTCCATGATTTGCATGGGAGGCACAACCAAGGATTGGGGAGTATTCAGTCTGCAAACCTGCTGTAAACGTTGTTGTCCTTTTCATTTCACCAGACTGTGATCCTTTCTGTACACGGCAATGTTAACTTCTAAATAATGTGGTTTAGGTAAGAATTATCATCTCCATATCAGAGGTAATGGTCCAATCTTGACTTCTTTGCAAGTAAGGGATAAGCGACTGCCCTAAGTGGAAGAGTGAAAGTACCTCGAGGTCTAATTCAATAGTGAAGATAGATTTGCTTGTGAGATTGTCGAATGAATTGGTGCACTGGCACAGTTGTACTAGACCATAGTGGTGAAGTAGAAGTTAAATCGACAGATGAAACTGTCAACTTAATAGTTAGTTTACATTTCCAATATCATGAAGTCTGAGCAGCTCCTGAAAGAATGAGTTTGCAAATACAAGTAGTTGAGATGAGGGTTTGCTGGATTGACTCCCCTTGTGACAAGGTATGAGACTTGGAGTGGAACCACTCAAAAGTAGCCAGCTGAAGTAGCTTGAGAATGTAGTTAGGTGGTGTACAACGGTGGTGAAAGTTACTGGGTATAAGTAGACCTGATCAGCTCTGCATGTTGCTACCAAAAACCCCTCTAAGAAAAGTGAAATGAAAATTATGTTGATGATGACGTATTATGACAGACTTGTGGAGCAAGAGTGTGTTGAGGCAGTAAATGTAATCCAATGCAAACACAAATCTGAGAAATAAACTTTAGAAAGCAGTCCATTGATGAACAGTCCAATATAACATAGTAAGTGTGATGAGATCATGTTGGGAACTCATTAGAAGTAGCAGAACACAGCAAGACTGATCTAAATTAGTAAAGCGTGTATAGACATTTTTCCAGTTTCTAGAACACTATATATCTGATGCACATGCAAAGCATTATGAGAATATAATGGAGACAGGTACTACCTGACCATCTCACTATACGTGAGATCTTGCTTGAGCTTCAGCAGGGCTATGTCATAATCAAAGTGCTGGTTGTAGCTTGGATGAATGATCAGCTGTTCCACACTGACCTGGTCTTTGGAATATTTGCTCCTTTGGGTGAGGCCTGAGAAAATCGTTCAGAAGAAGAAGAAATTGAGCGTACCCATTTTCAAATTTCTGTTTCTGCTTTGAAGATCTGATCAGTGTATTCTGAAACATTTCTTACCGTACACCACAAATAAATTGTCAAGGTTGCTGGCTATGTCACTGGATTTGTAACAGTGGGCTGCACTAAGTACCCATCTGTTGGAAATGATAGATCCAGAACACTCAACTGCTACCTTGTCCTGAGAAGAGAGTGAAACATCATTTTTTAGATTCAATTATGAATACAGCCTTTAGCTCACTCCTAATAATAACAGATTGGAGTGGACATTGTCATTGTTATTAATATATTAGCTGTGTTTCCCGACATTGCCCAATTTTTATTTTAAGATGCCATCCTAAACTTTATTTTACACCCATCTGAGAAAGCGAGATACAGTTGCCTGCGAGAGAAGCAGCTTCACCAGAGATGCCCGACTGTAAAACATAGACTCTCAGTGAACTGTAGCCTGACATGATTAGGACTGAAATTTGAGGCTTTATAGCCTTTTCCTGTTATGGAAGCCATTTTTGTGTACCATTATTAGAGTCACACCCCACATTTCTAGGGGCATGGTCTTCAGGGTCATGACCTCAAATTAATCAACAAACAGGATAAAAGGTCAGCCTTTGCACTGAGCCATGATCTGCTGATAAAACCTCCAAAGCCTTTTTGAATTTTCTTTGTGATTATTTTAGTTCTTGCCTGATTATTGACTGTGATTTTTGCCTCATGTCTGAGTTTTAGTCAATTCGCTTTTTTATTTTCTTTTGTTTTCCCTTTTGTACGCATCTCTCAGTTTAATTCAAGAAACTAGTTATCTGTTTTCTTGCTGAGTCAGAACACAGCCATTTGAAGACTGTAGCTATTTTTTAGGCCCCAAGTCACTCCATCATTCACCTTCAGTCAATCAGTTTTAAAGTTAGCCTCTGACATCATCGTTATATCAATAAGGCGTGCTTTGTGTCTTTTTTGCTCAATTTTGAGTCATTGAGATATGTTGTTACTTTTATTTATTGTTTTTTTATTGTCTGCTTTTTTTCTATGCCTGTGCAATTTTCCATGTGTTTTATATGTGGTCCCCAAAGAGGCCGGGCCACCTGCCTCTTTCACGGTTCATTGGAAATGTGCCATGGAGTTGGTGAGTTTTCTTGTGTTCTATTGTGCTTTTGTGATTTTGGTCTAGATTCATGTCCATTTTCCTCTGCTTTTTAATTTCAACTTTGAATTGTGCATTGGGACTTGTTCACTTTGAATTGCCCTTGCTGGCAACTCCTCTATGCCATACCTTGTGTGCTCCCCTCCGTATGCGTGGGGTCTGCAACTAACTTCAGATCGGAAATAGGAAAAAAAAAAAATCCACAAAGTTCCAAACAGATGAATTTGAACCTGCCACGCACCAAGCACTGCTGAATCCATGCAAATGAAATGATCTGTAGGCACACCCTGCTGTAGCCTCCCGCCATGGAAATTGAATACAATGGCACACAGGCGTAAACTTACAACTCTTGTAAGTTCAGTTGGCTAACTTAGCTCACACGAAACACCCTTGCTCTACTCTGTAAACTGATCAAATGTGTTTTCAGGCATTTCATAAAAAGGAAAGCTCCTTCTTGCCCACTTATTTTATATTGGCTTCTGAATGCTACCAATTTTCAAATTAGGAAACTGTTTCTATCTTTACAGTTTCTGCAGTACTGCTGCTCTTAAACAAAACACTAAAGATATACCTGTATACGCATTCTGGAACATTCAACTAAAGAAGACTAAAAATATCTCTCTATTATAATAAAAAATCTTCGGAAGAGAGATGAGACGTGACTTTCTCAGAGAGACACTTTGACATTCCGTGAGATGACACTTTGTGCCAAGAGATTTAACCATGCCCAGGGCCTGAGATAAAAGAACTGAGTAGATGGCAAATTAGAACTTCGTAAAGAATTCAAAAACGATGGTGCGATACACATGCAGAGCAGGTTAGAGATAATGGAAATACAAAAATGCGAAAGTCTCAAAAAAATTATAGTAAAGATCGCATTAGTTCAGACAAATGGAAATTATTACTCTGACAGCGAAACAGCGTAAAGAGATTCAATATATTGTTTGGCTTTAAACTTTAAGTCAGAGAGTTGTAGGTGGTCTAATTCGTGTTGCCATCAGGGATCAATTGCCATCAATCGAATAAAGTGAGTCCATTCATCAGCCTGCAGACACCCAGCCATGGCACCTGCTTTAAACTTAGGTGAGGTATTCATCTATACCCAACACAAGCTTGTGCTAAAAGTTGTGCAAGCTAGAAATGGAACTTAGACACACACAGACTGCCAGAAGGTAATCAGGACAATGTAAATTGAATACTAAAATTTCAACTGACAACGCTGATATTATTGACAGGGACATATGCATGCGCAGTAGCAAGCGCTGCCCAACACTTCTTAAAGCAAAAGTTTTTCCTTTGGCAATGTTGGTACCATGAGAAACTTGGCTTCAAAATTGTGTGTTTGTTTCTGTGAAAAAATGGCTCCTAGAAAGCAACTAAGTGGTCAAAGCAATCCCTCAAAAGCTGACAGGAGCGTAAACTGCTATCTATCAACAAAAAAATAAAAATCTTAGATCTTTTGAAAAGTGGCATGCCGCCTGAAGAAATCATATATCCCTAATCAACAGAGTATAAGAACTGCTTACATAGCATTTAGATTGTATTAGGCATTATAAATATTCTAGAGATGACTTACAGTATAGGAGAGAATGAAGAAGAATGAATAAATATTCTGCACAGAACTCTGATTCATCTGCATTTGTCCTTATCTCATTTAAGATGATGGTTTTTCTAAGCAATATGAATACATTTTGATAAAAAAAGATATGAATTACTCTCAAAACTATTTGTTACTTACAATTATCATGAGACTCAGGATATACAAGATTTATTTAACATTTTTGTTTTAGATATTTTATTATGTATTACTGTATATATAGCAGGAACAGAGAGGTTTAAAATAAAGTAAGGATGCTCACATAACTGACTACCACTGAATTTAATTAGCAAAGAAAATCCATCCATCCATCCATTATCCAACCCGTTATATCCTAACTACAAGGTCACGGGGGTCTGCTGGAGCCAATCCCAGCCAACACAGGGTGCAAGGCAGGAAACAAACCCCAGGCAGGGCACCAGCCCACTGCAGGTAAAGAAACTCTTATGATCAAACTTTAATTTCTCTTGTTTTCTAGATTTCTTTTAATGTTCCAACATGCCTTTCTTATTTGTATCATGTTACCCCTCTAAAACGATTACATCTTAGGTTTGTGGGATCTCCTGTGTGACAGACACATTTCAAAGACAACTCAGTGGGAAACAGTCTTTAAAAACTCACCACCATATAAATGTAGACTTGCCAGGGCCAATCAGCATCCTGCGATTTGATGCCACCAAAAATCCGCCCCACACTACGGTGCCATGCTTTACTTCGGATTCCACATTCTTCAAACGAGGTGCCTGCAACGCAAAGAAGAACTATAAAGTTGATGATGCCAAAAAAAAAAAACCCAAAAAAACTGCAATCTAATGAAAGATAATAAAAATGGTGATTTGCATTAAAGGAAAGTTGAGGATTTTATTAATGAAGTGGTTTATTTTTGTGACATTTCACTAGTAAGGGTTGAATAGTGCTATTACTGTTAGAAGTGAAATGCAGTGTAGAGATTCTGGGGAAGATCGAATGGAACACTGTGATGTTAGCAGACAACAGGCATCCAGAAATCCAGGAGATGTCCTTAAAGGATGACACCTGGTGTTCAACTAGGAAAAACATTGATTGGAGCACTGAATTCTAGAAATTTCTGTAAACAAGATGCCTTGCCCTGTAATTATCACCCTAGAGCTGCTGGGTTGGGAGAGGTAATGTACCTGTAGGGTAATGAGATGAGTGCTGTTGTTGGTTGGAGAGTAGAATAATGTCATTGTAATAGGCTGCCAGAAACACGGTAAATTCTAAGTGCAACTGGAAGTAAGAGAATGATAATTGTTAAACTACCCATCCTCTAGACAGCTGCACACGGGTATAATAAAGTTTAATGGGAAGGTACGACAAAGAAAATTGGTGTGAATACTGTAGTAATGCATTATAGAGTTAAGGAGTAAGACGAAATAAGAATACGTGGGGGATGTACAACTAAATGCAGGATGCAGTCTTCCACAGGATAGTGGTAATGTTTGAAGAAAGAGGTTAGGTTGATGAGGCAAGTATGTTAATGTAAGAGACCTGCACCTGGCACAGTGGATGTGATGGGCGAGGCAGAAGAGGTTATTTTCTATGGCAGAAGTAGCATCTGTCTTGACTGTTATGTATTTTTAGATTAATCTCCCTCACTTACCTTCCCATTTGGGATCATTGAAAACCTCTTCCAAAGAGTCATAACTAGGCAAAAAGAAACTATACTGGCGTCCAGTTTCCTCTGTTGCTTTAGAGGGAACTACACCTTCCAGCTGATCTCTTGGTGCATTTCCCAGGCCAATGACAAAAATATCTGTAAATTAAATTATGAAGGTAGGTGAGCTTTGGGAAAAAAATCTGAAGTACAATTTCATGTGACACATTATCATTACATATTGTTATATGTATTTATGTGAATTTCCCCTTGGGATTAATAAAGTATCTATCTATCTATCTATCTTATGTGGGTTGGTCCACTAATATTTTTTTTATCAAGCGGCCCTCAGAGAAAAAACAGCTGGAACGTAACACTGAGATTATGGATACAACCTAATAAGTTAACAACCTGCACAGGATTACAGTGACATCCAGAACAACTGGGTGATGTGATACTGATTTAGAATTAAAATGTAAGTCTCTAGCAGGCTCTGAGTAAATTTGGTATCGTGAAAGAGGCAAAGTTGTGTTCCAGCAAATACAAGCGCACTACATAAGCTGTGTGGTAAGTATGAATGACCATACTAATAGAATTCTGTGCAAACACACTGGGTTATACACTTTTGAAAGTTCTATTCTTGTGAAACATGTAGTATTCATGTGGCCAGTAGCCACACCACCTGCACTTTAGAACAGGTAACCCACCTGAAGCTAAGTATATTTGATCTTGGCCAATACTTGGATGGGAGACCATGTAAGCAATGCTTGAGTTGCTGCTGGAAGAGGTGTTGATGAGGCCAGCAGGGGACACTTATCCTGTGGTCCTGTCAGTCAGTCAGTCATTTTCCAACCCGCTATATCCTAACACAGGGTCACGAGGGTCTGCTGGAGCCAATCCCAGTCAACACAGGGAGCAAGGCAGGAACAAATCCCGGGCAGGACGCCAGCCCACCGCAGGGCACACACACCAAACACACACTAGGGACAATTTAGGATCACCAATGTACTAAACCTGCATGTCTTTGGACTGTGGGAGGAAACCAGAGCACCTGGAGGAAACCCACAAAGACCACGGGAAGAACATGCAAACTCCACGCAGGGAGGACCTGGGAAGTGAACCCAGGTCTCCTTACTGCGAGGCAGTGGCACTACCACTGCACCACCATGCTGCTGGGCCCTGTGGTCTTGTGTAGATACCAATACCCCAGTGTAGTGACGAGGACACAGTGCTGTAAAAATTGGTGCCATCCTACAAAGGAGATGTAAAACTGAAGTCCTGAATCTCTGTGGTCATAAAAGATCCCATAGTATCTTTCAAAAAGTGTAGGGTGTTTCCAGATGTCCCAGATAAATTCACTAAATAGCCTGGCCACTCTGGCCTCTTAATCAGCCTCTGTCTCTTAATGGCTATCTCTTTCACCCCTTGACAGCTAATGTTTGGTGAGTGTAATAGTGCAAAAATGCCTGCTGTTGCAACATCCAGGTAGATGCTACATATTGGTAGTAAAGTGGTTCCCCACTGTCTATGTAAAGTGCCTTGAGTAGGTTAGAAAAGCGCTTTCCAGGGGGTCCTCGGGTTACGACACAGTTCCGTTCCTGCAACAGTGATGTAACCCGAATTTTGGTGTAAGTCGAAACACTCTCTAGCCTAAGTCACTTACCTATCTTAACACATTTGCAAAATCATAATCTAGAACATAAAAACACAAAATACAGTGGTGTCAAAAACTATTTGCCCCCTTCCTGATTTCTTATTCTTTTGCATGTTTGTCACACAAAATGTTTCTGATCATCAAACACATTTAACCATTAGTCAAATATAACACAAGTAAACACAAAGTGCAGTTTTTAAATGATGGTTTTATTATTTAGGGAGAAAAAATCCAAACCTACATGGCCCTGTGTGAAAAAGTAATTGCCCCCTTGTTAAAAATAACCTAACTGTGGTGTATCACACCTGAGTTCAATTTCCGTAGCCACCCCCAGGCCTGATTACTGCCACACCTGTTTCAATCAAGAAATCACTTAAATAGGAGCTGCCTGACACAGAGAAGTAGACCAAAAGCACCTCAAAAGCTAGACATCATGCCAAGATCCAAAGAAATTCAGGAACAAATGACAACAGAAGTAATTGAGATCTATCAGTCTGGTAAAGGTTATAAAGCCATTTCTAAAGCTTTGGGACTCCAGCGAACCACAGTGAGAGCCATTATCCACAAATGGCAAAAACATGGAACAGTGGTGAACCTTCCCAGGAGTGGCCGGACGACCAAAATTACCCCAAGAGCGCAGAGACGACTCATCTGAGAGGTGACAAAAGACCCCAGGACAACGTCTAAAGAACTGCAGGCCTCACTTGCCTCAATTAAGGTCAGTGTTCACGACTCCACCATAAGAAAGAGGCTGGGCAAAAACGGCCTGCATGGCAGATTTCCAAGACGCAAACCACTGTTAAGCAAAAAGAACATTAGGGCTCATCTCAATTTTGCTAAGAAACATCTTCAATGATTGCCAAGACTTTTGGGAAAATACCTTGTGGACTGATGAGACAAAAGTTGAACTTTTGGAAGGCAAATGTCCTGTTACATCTGGCGTAAAAGGAACACAGCATTTCAGAAAAAGAACATCATACCAACAGTAAAATATGGTGGTGGTAGTGTGATGGTCCGGGGTTGTTTTGCTGCTTCAGGACCTGGAAGGCTTGCTGTGATAGATGGAACCATGAATTCTACTGTCTATCAAAAAATCCTGAAGGAGAATGTCCGGCCATCTGTTCGTCAACTCAAGCTGAAGCGATCTTGGGTGCTGCAACAGGACAATGACCCAAAACACACCAGCAAATCCACCTCTGAATGGCTGAAGAAAAACAAAATGAAGACTTTGGAGTGGCCTAGTCAAAGTCCTGACCTGAATCCAATTGAGATGCTATGGCATGACCTTAAAAAGGCGGTTCATGCTAGAAAACCCTCAAATAAAGCTGAATTACAACAATTCTGCAAAGATGAGTGGGCCAAAATTCTTCCAGAGTGCTGTAAAAGACTCATTGCAAGTTATCGCAAACGCTTGATTGCAGTTATTACTGCTAAGGGAGGCCCAACCAATTATTAGGTTCAGGGGGCAATTACTTTTTCATGTAGGTTTGGATTTTTTTTCTCCCTAAATAATAAAAACCATCATTTAAAAACTGCATTTTGTGTTTACTTGTGTTATATTTGACTAATGGTTAAATGTGTTTGATGATCAGAAACATTTTGTGTGACAAACATGCAAAAGAATAAGAAATCAGGAAGGGGGCAAATAGTTTTTCACATCACTGTATAAGCCTGAGAAAAAAGAAAAGCACATAAATATACTGTACTGTAAACAGTGTAAAAAATGCTTACCTTTATTCCTTCTCATGTCTCAATTTTTTTTAAGTTTTTTATGGGAGTGAGTGTTGTAAACTCGAAACGTTGTATGTCGAAACGTTCCAACCCGTGGACGCCCTGTATAAGTGTAATTTATTATTATTGATGCTGTTATAGTGAGTATAGTAACATGTGTGATGCTGGTCACCACACAAGCACAACAATCTGTTCAATGCCAGGTTAATTCTAGCTACTGTTGCAAGGCCAGTATGGTATTGCACAGCCATCAGCAGTGTGTCTGTCTGTGGAGAGAGTGTCAGCCTTGTTGAGAGGTTCATTTACCTTGGCAGTGACATTCATGTCTTTGGTGACTCTTCCTATGAAGTCAATAGACAGATTGGGAGAGCATGGGGGAGAGGGGTCATGAGGTCACTGGAAAATGATTTATGGCACTCCTGATATCTTTGCAAAAGGGCAAAGGTTAGAGTCTTTAGAGTCCTGGTGCTTCATGTTTTGCTATATGGTTGAGAGACATGGACGCTATCCAGTGACCTGAGACGAAGACTGGACTCCTTTGGTACTGTGTCTCTCTGGAAAATCCTTGGGTACCACTGGTTTGACTTTGTGTTGAATAAGCGGTTGCTCATGGAATCCCAAATGAGGCACATTACCTGCATTGCGAGGGAGCATCAGTTATAGAAATATGGCCATGTGGTGCAATTCCCCCTAAGGTGATCCAACTCACAGGGTCCTCGAGTGGCTGGACCAGGCCAAGGGGACACCCACATAATACCTGGCTGTGGCAAATAGAGGGTCATTTCTGGGAGTTGAAAGTGGACCACATGACATGTCTACCTGGGGTGTTGCCAACCAGGATCCCAAGCTGTTTTGTCATGTGGTGGGTGCAGCAATGTGCTGTACCAGTGCATGCTCCCCAACCTGACCTGACCTATATGCATTCTCACAAAGCTCTCAGATTCCAGTCAATCTCAGGACACATTCACTGTCATAGAGAGTAATTTACACTTTTCAACTAAAAGAACAATATTTGGGTTGTGAGAGGAGGCCAGAGCACACAGATAAAATCCAGGTAACCAAAGAGGAAAGTAGCACTACACAAAAACAAATCCTATGGACAGTATGTCATTAGACAGAGTGTTACAGTGCCACCTCAGATATGTCAAAAATGTTTCAAACTCTATTAACTTAGTCTTTTTAAAATTCACCTGACATTATGATATTGATATATATCTCTGATATTTGATATTCTCTCATAGACTAACGATATACTGGGCTGACTGGCCTGTTCTAAATGAGTGTAAAAGTGAAGCAGGAGGAAGTGAACATGGCCATGAAGGTGAGTGAAGGAGCATGCAGAGGTTTTGTGCACGTGTGAGTACAGCAGTGTCCTTATGAGTGATTTAACAAGTAAATCAGCATGGCTGTGTCTGTGAGTGACGGTGAGAAGCTGTTTGAATGACCCAAGATAGACTGACTTGCATTTATTTCCAAGTCATGATGTGACTATCTAAAAATCCCTGCCAGTCATACAGGTGTGTATGCTTGCATTTTCTTAAGAAAAGTCTACCTGCTCTTTGCAGACTATATTATAGCCGCATTCTTAAAAAACACAGAATTGAGCTCACCGAAATAGACATCAGGTTCTTTTACATGTTTCAGGATATCCTGTACCAGACTGGAGGGAACTGGCCCACTGTTGTATTGCTTTGCTATGAACATGCACAAAAAAGAAAAATTAGTATCCTGGCAAGAAGCCTCATCATTGTCTAAACATAAGATTGCACTAGCTCAGGAAATTTCACTCTCATTTCTCATTCTTTTTTTTAAGTAAAACAGATTACTCCCACTGGACACGACCAGACATAATTTAAAATTACAAAATGTAGGATATTGTGGCATTTGAGCTACATATTGTTGTGGCTTGACTATATTTATAAAGTACTGATTTTCTAGACCAGGGCTCCTCATTTTAGTTCATGGAGGCTATGAGTCTTTGCTATAACTACTCTCATAATTACAGGATGATTCCCATTTGTAAAATAAATCCATAGTTATTTGAATTTCTTGTTGTCTTCCTTCTGTAGTCATCTAAAAATTGATAGTTAGAATGGAAACAATTAAGTGGTGTACTAAAGTTGCAATAACCTGGTCCATATGGTTATATTTACTTTCTAGCACATTCTTTGTAATTTTCCTATCATCATATTTGTAAATTATTGGGAATTTGCATGAAACAGGCTTAACTACAAGAACCTAAGAATAACCAGGGCTCATTCATGCTCCTAAATTGATATATTGTAATTTAACTCACTGTGTTAAAGTTGTTAAGACAAATAACATAACAGGTACATCAAAAGGGCAGAATGCACTTCTATATGGTAACATTTTTAAATGGTCCAAACGACTTAGGGTTGCAACATACTAAACCTGAGCTAATTCAGAATTTTCCATCACACTTGAGAAGTGGATGACAAATGGTTGATCAAGTGATGAGTTCAATAAGACACCTGAGTGAGCCACAGATTAAGAAGACAGTGACAATTAAAATCTAATCCCTCTGTGTCCCTTTGTGGGCTTTGTTATGTAACTAGACTCTCTTATCTCACTTACTTTATTAAAACTCATATCCCAACTTCATAATTAAGAACTTAAAAAATTATGAGGTCCTTCTGTAAAATATTTCAAATACTCACAGATAAGGAACACTGTCCATTTAATTGGCCTCGAGCCAGCACTTCTGACATTCTCTAATAAAGCTTCCAAAGCTCTGCCAGGATTCGTCTCAGCATCAGGCGAGAACTCTGCATCAAAAAATGACAAGCTTAGGTGCAATAAAAATATTACACAAAACCAAAGTGCAACACTTGCTCTAAACAGAATACATTTTAGTGAGTGAGAGGGAGAGCACTAATAATTAAATAGTTCACTCATTCCAACGTACAGTGAGCTTTGGACAAGTTCAACCCAATTCTCTCTGTGCTGTTCTCTTATTTGATTTGGTATAAGAAAGTATGATATTAACTCATTCCACATTATATTGGTTATAAACAGTTAAACAGGAAGACAATGATCAAGCATGAACGACAAAAATTTACATAAATTCATCAAACGGAATGAATGAATTAACTGTTTGAAGATCTCACACATTTTTATGATAGAAAATATTGAGCAAGGGCAGCCTCTTAAATAGGATCATTTAAGTAACAGATCAAATAAGGAGAATATGTCAATTTTTGACACTACAGTACAATATACAGAGTGGCTAACATCACCTGGACTGTTTAGGCTACAATCTTTTTAAGTATAAGAAAATAAGATTTTATATTTACTTTGAAAAGAGTTCTCCCATCTTCCAAATCCCAATTTAACCATTGGATGTCAATAAAGTTGAAAATACAGTTCTCATCTTTGCTAACTTTTAAAATCCCCTAAAAGTATTTGGTCATATAGAGCTGCCTAAAAATCAACTAAAATTATTAGTTTCTGAGGACATCTTAAACTAACCAATAACCTTAATTTTTGCCTAGCTACACTCACCCCTTAAACAACCAGCTTTAAAGAACAGATTGACCCTTTGTGATTAATTTGAGAAAAAAATAAACTGTTAAAACTCCAAGAAAAAAGAAATAAACATACAGTTGGAGTTGAGTATTCACAGAGGCCCTGGTAACATCTGAAATTAACACATATGTCAAAAATTGTGAATTTTTAGTGTAAAGACACTCTGGTACTTTTAAAATTTTAGAAAATACAAAATAATTTAGGAGAAAAAAAAGTTTACACTATCAAATTATTAGCCACTGAACATTTTGGATCAATAAGGCCCAAGACTACACATTTGGAGTCACTATGGAGTCACCAGTGGCCTCATTTATAAAGATTGCATAACCACAAAAAGAGCCTTGAAATGTGTGTATGGAACTTCCCAAGTAAACTTTGGGATTTATAAAATATAACTTGAAGTAAAAGGTTATGTATTTCTGTGGCAACTCTGACCCATGCATATGCAAAACTTCGGAGAAACTGGGAAATGACAACACCCTTGATCAAGCAGGGAAATGCAGTCAAACCAGCTAAATGATGACTCATATGCATAGTAATCCATATCACTGAGCCTTTATTATAATGTATGTTGACATGACAAACATGTTAAACCTCAAAAGTGTTGCATATGATGCTGTCACACACATGCGAGTAGGAGGCAGCTAAAGGGCTTGAGAAATGGTAATACCACATCAGACCAGGGGGTGGCAGAGTGTGCTGACTGTCTTTCTCAGTTCCTTGCAGACCATTCCTGGGAAATCCCTCAAGGTTCTGGTGCCTTTGATGACTTCACTTCTGTTTTTTTGGGTTCCCTTGATGATGTCACTTCCGGCCCCGCCAGCTTAGACAATGTCACTTCCAGTCCCTGATGAAGTCACATCCGGTTCTGGGCCAGATGACATCACTTGCTCTACAGGCCTTTAAAGCCACCATCTTGCTTCCAGGCAGACAGTTCTGTTTTGAACTCAGTCTTGTGAATATCTCTGTTCAATTATTGAAAACTTTTGCAGCCAGTTTACAATATATGGGTGACTTCCCATAACCTTTATAATGTCTGGAGTGGATTCTTTATCACAATGCACAGACTGTATATTATTTTTTTAAGAGGACCAATGCAGTGTATTTGCACTGAAGAAAAGTTTTTGTTTTATGTCAGTTTATATTGTCTACCTTTTGTCACTTCTCTTCTCAGGGTATTGGCTAACAGGTCAGGGATATCTTAGCCAAGCTTCACTACATCATGCCAGCTGTTCTGGAAGCCAATAGCTGACTGAAGCGATGCTACATCCATTTATCATATGGTGTGGATGCATATAAACTATAAAGCATAACATCTTTTTCCCAACATAAAAGAGGTAATTTGTAGCAGTGTCCGATTTTCTTACTGTAAATGGAGCACTTTAGTGCACTCATGATGCAGTAAGGGCTTCTAGTAAGAACCAGGGTGAGTTTGTTAACTGTAAGCAAATACAGTCCATTAATGCACAAGTCATATGTAATTCTAAGATGAGACTGACAAACATCATGTCTTAGTGGCCTGGGTTAATGTGCGATTGTTTTATTTTGAGGCAAACTAACTTTGGCAGACAACTTGCTGATGATGAAGTACATGTTGGCTGGCTTGTTGGTAAGGTAACTGGCTGAACCCTCAGTTTTTCATTTGGCCTGTACTATTCATTGTATCAGCTATCATGTCATTACATGTGCCAGGTGATACTGGCTACTTGCTCAGATGCTGGCACCTTATGCAGTTCCCTGACTCATAAAACGCAGAGGGGAGGCACTACAACGTGCATACGATCTTGCACACTTGGCTGCAAAGCACAGGCAGATGCTCTTGAATGCAGATGGCGTGGTCTTGACGTGTCAGGAAGAAGGTTGCTCTACTAAACATTGAACATCTGCAACATAGTTACTGCATATGTATTAAGGGTTAATTAGCATTAAGGTGTATTCATGAATGCACATTTACAAGATGATTGTAATTATAATGGTAAACTGTGCATAAATATACATACACCAGGTTTTCTAAATGAGATTTTTTTATCATATGCATTTTACTGTTTTTTGGGGTGTGCACATTTTCAAAATCAAATCCATGCAATCTGCTCCCCGATGAGTATTTCTGAATCAGTTCCCCCAGAACACTATATCTCATCGGTACTGCAATACTAAAAATATTTTGAACAATCAGTATTTTTAATTTGTAATTAAAAAAATCCATACAAATGTAAGTCTCTGCAAGAGGCGATACAACTAACGTTAAGAGGAGTCTCATCATTTTACTCACCATTATATTGAACCCTGTTGACCAGGCTCTCTGTGTTGAAGAGGTTTGGATCTCGAGACACCTCAATGGTCCTGGTGCTGATCTTGTCATAGAAAATCACTTTCACTGAGATCCCACTTTTCCAAATCTTGAAGACAGGTACATGAACAAGGCATATGTTAATCAGAGCAGGTGTTGTTTTTTCTTTCTAACACGAAGTTTCTCAGAGATCCACTCACTGATTTATTTTCCCAAACACGCCTATTCCAATTTAAGATCACTGGGGACTGCGTGTGGTTGCAAAACAACAATGAACACCCGAAGAGGTACACTCACGCTTCAACTAATTAAAGATCTCCTATTAATTTAACGTAGCATTTTAATCTTGTGAAAGAAAAATTCATGCAGACACTTAAAGAACTGACATGTTTTATACAGTAAATCAGGCATGATTTGAACAAAGGACTCTGCAGCAGTGTGGCTGTAGTACTAACCACTAACCACTCACAAAGCAAATTAGGCAAAACACGACTTCAATCAGGAGCTTTCTAGTTTATTTGTGAATAAGGCCCATTGCTGTTAAGAAAGGCTTCAGTCATCGGTAACCCTGATTTGGATTAAGCAGTTTTGAGAGTGTTATGTTACTATTGTTTTTCTGTACCATCATTGGATGTCCCGATGCAGTAGCAAATTATTTATTTTGAGAAAATGTTACTGTTTAGTAAATGTAAATCTATGTAAGTAGTGAGAACCTGCCTTCAGTGAGGGGATTTATTTAACAACCAGCACTGCACAAATACACTTGACTTGAGCATTCATAGTTTTCATCCTCTTTCTCTGTATGTTTAGCATTCATTTGCTCAGAAATTGATGCACTTGTTGTTTCCTGAGCAGCTCTTCTTTCCTCCACCCTAGCGGCCCACTTCTTCTCTTCTTTTGTCAGCATCATTTCACGTTAAAACTAATTAAGTCAGTGTTTGTGTTGCAATTACTTAGTACGTTTTCCTTAATTTTTCACTTAAGCTGGCACTTAAGTCTTCAATCTGCCTCAAGAATGATTTAACATATGAAGAGGTAGGGGAAGTAATGGCGAAGGTGGTTGGGAATGAAAATGGCACCCGTATGCATGCACCGCACGGCTGCCATGCTGGCCGCTGCTGAGAGTTGATTCTACAATAAAATAAAATAAAAATAAAAAGAGGAATAACCTTGGAGGTCGATCATCACCCGGAAAGCGGATAGTAGACATCACATAGTATATGTGTACCAAATTTCAGGTTAATAGATCAAACAGTTTGCGAGTTACAGGTGATTTAAAATCCTGGACAGACAAACAGACAGCCACGGTAGTGTATTATATAAGAAGGTACATTGAACTGAGCCTAGCGTAAGTAAACAGGGAATGGATGAATTACGTTTAAGCCTTATAGGCAGTCTAAATACACTATACTGCCAAAAGTATTGGGACACCCCTCCAAATCATTGAATTCAAGTGTTCCAGTCACTTCCATGGCCACAGGTGTATAAAATCAAGCATGTAGGCATGCAGAGTGCTTCTACAAACATTTGTGAAAGAATGGGTCGCTCTCAGGAGCTCAGTGAATTTAGGCATGGTACCATGATAGAATGCCACCTGTACAATAAGTCCATTTGTGAAAATTCCTCCCTAATACATATTCCACGGTCAACTGTTAGTGGTATTATAACAAAGTAGAAGCAATTGGGAACAACTGCAACTCAGCCAAGAAGTGGTAGGCCATGTAAAATCACAGAGTAGGGACAGCACATGCTGAGGCGCACAATGTGCAGAAGTCGACAACTTTCTGCAGAGTCAATAGCTACAGACCTCCAAACTTTGTGTGGCCTCCAGATTAGCTCAAGAACAGTACATAGAAAGCTTTATGGAATGAGTTTCCATGGTCAAGCAGCTGCATCCAAGCTTTATCACCAAGTGCAATGCAAAACGTCAGATGCAGTGGTGTAAAGCACACCACCACTGGACTCTAGAGCAGTGGAGATGTGTCCTCTGGTGTGATGAATCACACTTCTCTGTCTGGCAATCCGATGGATGAGTCTGGGTTTGGTAGATGCCAGGAGAACGGTATTTGCCTGATTGCATTGTGCTAAGTGTAATGTTTAGGGGTTTGGCAGGGGTTGGGCTTGATTTTAGTGAAAGGAACTCTTAATGCTTCAGCTTACGAAGTCATTTTGGGCAATTTCATGCTCCCAACTTTGTGTGAACAGTTTGAAGATGGCCTCTTCCCTTTCCAACATGACTGCACACCAGTGCACAAAACAAGGTCTATAAAGAGATGGATGAGCGAGTTTGGTGTGGAGAAACTTTACTGACCTGCACAGAGCCCTGACCTCAACCCAACAGAACACCTTTGGGATGAATTAGAGCGGAAACTGCGAGCCAGGCCTTGTCGTCCAACATCAGTGCCTGACCTCACAAATGATCTCCTGGAAGAATGGTCAAATATTCCCATAAACACGCTCCTAAACCTTGTGGAAAGCCTTCCCTGAAGAGTTGAAGCTGTTACAACTGCAGAGGGTGGGCCAACTCCATATTAAAACCTATGTATTAAGAATGGGATGTCATTAAAGTTCATGTGTGTGGTATATGCTGTATGTCTGTAGATTAAACAAAACAGGCAGCACTCAAACCATATTATATGATAAGGAAAAAGTGGGTGATATTCGAGCTCATTTATAGCGTTATTATTTTAATTGACATACAGGAAGATTCCTTTCACAGGGCAGCATGCTCAGCTTAAAATGTGAATTTCATCGACTTGCAACCTTCCAATATACCCAGTGTTTACATCTTCTTTTCTGTTAACCTCATTTGTAAGTCACTTTAGATAAAATCATCTGCTACATGAATAAATGTTCTTCACAATCTTGCTGGTCTGAGATGAGCAGGTAATGACCAGTACCCATTGACTCCAAGATTGGAACAACATAATAGAAACACCTTCCTAATTTTTTTTCTAGGAATGTTTTGGGCTTGGTCAGTGGGGTGCCTGCCATGCCCATTCTTGTTTTCCTGTCTTTATTTCTCTCCATTTTACCTTCCAGGAGACTATGATTCATTTTTATTTCCAGCCCTATGGCTGTCTGTGTGCCATTTCTTTTGGCTACCTACCCTTCTGATGTAATTATCCAGAAATCTCAAGGTTTTATCAAAGTTGTAGGTGCCCACAGTACCAGAGGCATCCACCAAAAAATAGAGTTTATGAGTTCGGTCACTGAAGGGGTTAAGAGCTGGCTCAGAGGTCTTCTCACCTAAGGAGAGTTGAACAAAAATGCTGTTAACACCAAACAATGATGGTCAGGAAAAATGGATACACTCATGAGAAACTACATTAGATGTAACCAAAGGACAAAGAAAAAGAAGGCAGATAATAAAATGCACGCTGACTGACCTGAGGTGAAAATCTGTGACTTTATGTTTTGCATTTCTCTGGCCAGGTCCTGCGCACTGTCAAACTCATAGCGTCCTGTGGATAAACAAAAAAACTTGAAAAATAAGAAGCAGTGGCTGATTTCCTGCATAAAGTCAATGGAAAATGCTGGTATGGTTGTTCCACATTTTAAATGGGGGAACGTCTTGCATTTGTACTACACTGAATGAAACCTCTGAAACAACAATTTGTTCTTTAATGCCTTTTTTTGTTTTTTTTTTTTTTGCAATCCTCGTCCCAATTCTCACTAGTGAAGTACAGCTCAAAACAAAAATCATCTGTTTGAATAACTTACAGGGCTGTCTTAACATATGGGCACTGGCTGGGGGCTTCAGGACCATAGGGGCCCATGATGTTTCTGATGCTTATGTATGTTTTTGTTCTGCTATCAAAACAGGGGCTCCAACGCACTACTTGCTTGGGGGCCTATGACGCTGGTAAGATGGCCCCTGGGATCTTCACTAAAAGCTGTAACTTTTAGTGATGTGCCAGACACTTACTATTACAGTGTAGCACAGATGTGGTGTTAAAGCATCTGCAGATAACTTTTAAAATAATGTGAAACAGACAGAGTTAGTTAATCCATTAGGTAACGTAGTTGGCCGCCTAGGCCGCTGTCATCTTAGAGGAGCCATTTATGAAAGTTATAGAGCACACGCTCCAAACAACTATGGGACCAAGATCGTCAAACTATGATGATGATGAGAGGCTGACGTTAATGAAAGTAAACCCAAGGGCAGAGTGTCGTCAAACTCAGATGATACTGAGTGGGTCTCATTACCCGCTGGCCGCCGTTTATCAAAGAAAAATTGTGCACACTCTGTACACCAAGGGGCATATGCTCCAGTTAAAGTTTGCAGTATTTGCAAAAAGAGGTGCCGTTTGTGCTACTGAAGGGGTGCTCGCTCTAGACACCGAAGGTGATCCCTCCAGGTTGTCAAAGTCTAAATGCGACTATTTGCTGTTGACAAGGGGCTACGTCAAAGGGGCTTCAAATGGGCTTAGACCAGCACTGAAAGTAGGCATGGAAACAAATATATTTCATTGAACCTACATTTTCTGAAACTAAATGAAAAGAAAGATGCAAAAAAAAAAAACCCCAACATAACCAACTCATGTTGTAGTGACTCTATCAAAATAAATAATTTACTTGAATTCATGACACTAAACTAACTTAATATTTATGTGTTGAAACAGTTGAACAGCACTGTAAAATAAAATTAATATGGAACCAATGTCCAAAATTCAAATCAGTATGTTTTATTTTTTTTTATAAAAAAGTAATGAGCAATAGCAAGGTTTTATGAATGCCCTTTTCTTTGTGAAAAGATCATACTTTACTTATTTTGTCATTGGCATCATTCGGAAAATGATTCATTAAAGAAACCTAATTCAATTCTGTGTAAATATTCCACATAAATAAATCAAGAAAATCAAACTCAGATGTGTTTAATATGCTACTAGCCAAATCAGTTACTCCAACTACAATGGAAAACATTATTTTAATGTAACTTATTTGAGTTATTAAGAATCATTTTAATTGATAACTTTTTAAACAGGCAGCTCTGTTAAACCAAAAATCTTAATGTTAACGGAACAAAATTCAGATGTGTTGTTTGCAAATGTGTTTCATATCAGTTAACTAAACACAAAACTCAAAGTTTTGGTCTTGGAGACTCCATTTTCACATATTAGTTTAAGCTTGCAAATCATCTGATCCTTTGGTAGCTAAGGGCCCAAGCACATCATAGCCAACAAATAATGATTTGCTAAACAAATTACATACTCACCTGCCATTACATTGAGATGTACGGTGTGCAATGGTTTCGTCAAATTATACAAGATAAACCATCTAAATGCATTTCTGTAAGCAATACATTTTTAGCACTTAAAGGAAATATTGTTATGCATAATCTTAATCTTTACCTGGTATTACTAAAACTCTCTAAGATAAAGGGTTATGCCAATAGGCATTTTTTGACAAGAAAATAAAGTGAAAAGCTTTAAAAACAACACTCTGCCCAATTTTCTTTACTCCCACTGGAAAATGTTTTCAAAAATGAGCTAATTTTGGGGAACCTGTTCACTTGGCAACATTGCAGAATAGCATTCCAATGTGAATTGTATTTCTATGCCAATGTGATTTTGTTTTGCTTTGTTTAAACATAAATCAACATTAAAAAATGTTGCCAGTTATGTTATTAAGGCTACATAAAGCCTATAAACATGCTCATTTTAGCTGAATCAATTTTCCAAAAATAAGTTTTAAGACTGAAAAATTTGGTAATTTTAAATAAAGTCAACCTAAACATGCAGGTAATGGCAATATATCTTAGAAAATATTTCTATGAGTAGTGCTGGTATTTAAAACAAATACAGTACAGTATATTAATTCTTATTGTTTCTACATTCTTCTTAATGCAGCACCCAAGAACTTCAAGTCTGTTGTGCTGGAATTGGATAAGAAAAGGCTAATTTGTAACAGCAACAAACCCCAAGAGTATTTTTGAGTGCCTGCCATGTTGCCGGGTTGTAAACTCAAAAGCTTTCCAACAACATCTGAACTGAGAGAAGCTTTGATGATGGTCATCATACACAAGTGAAATGCCCTTCATTTGACCGGTAAAGCGCTTGTTGTTCATACCTCTAAAGATTGAGGAATGATGCCAGTCATCCTAGACTAAGATCTTAAATCACCACACTTACCTTCACATGTCGTCTCCACTCCTGACCACACTCCATTCTTCAAGCACTTTCTCTCCACTGATCCCCGCAGCAACAGACCACTGTTGCATGTGAATGTTACAACAGAACCAAGTGTGAAAGTGTCTCCTGATCTCACTCCGCCAAATGGGACTCCAGGATTTGGACAGAAGTTCTCTAAAGCAGAGAAGAACGTGTAATGACTGGAAGGGCATCATGGCCAAAAAGTATGGTAAACTTGAACACTGTGCTTAACTGCAGCCACTAATGTTAAAGCATGTCATTGCCAAAGGAAATGATAGTGGAGACAGCTAAACTAGGTAATAAACAATTAAAACTGTAAAGGGATACAAAAGGTGAGCAAAATGAAAAAAAATACAGATAAAGGTGGCTAGTCAGTCTCTAGATACACACACTTCGCTGGCACCTGCTGACCTCCACTACCATGCAAGTAGATTGAGGCATGTCGTAAAAGTTTGATTGACCCTTCACCCGGGGTAGTTCTAGACCCCATTTTCCAAACAAGACATGGTAGCCTACCTTGTTTGTCACACACTGGCAGATTCCCGCTCCAGCGGCCATTGGACTGACAGGTTCGTTCAGAGGACCCCAGAAGCTCAAAGCCAGGTAAGCAGGAAAAGTGCACAGTGTCATTGAATGAGTTGTACTCGCGGTCACTGGGACTCATCTGTCCAAACTGAGGAGCAGCCGGTCTGACACACTTCACAGCTGTAAAGTGGAGAAGTAGGAGGTTAATAAAAAGACAAAGGAATCAGAGATGGGGACCTTCATGAAGGAATGAAACTGCGTTCCACTAGGGAAATGGGAGAAGGACATGAATCACCGAAGGACAAAGGAAAGTTTAGGAATCTGATTGAGTATTATGGAATACACATTGACCAAAGGAAGAGGGGTATATAGAAAATAACTTTTGTCAGAGATCACAGGCTAGGGTTGAGACATGAAGGACATGAGCATTTCAACCAAGCCACACACTGTAAGTTCTTGTAACAGTTAAGCAAAATCGACTTTTTATAAGCTTACTTGGATATTCATTATTACAGCTGCTATTAGAAACTGGGAAATGTGCCTCAAGCCAGACAAGGAAGGTTCATCTGTGTGTATGGTACAATGTAATTGCTGTAATGTAATGTAAACTGAAACCCACCTCAAACTCACTAGGTGACCAAGTGTAAGTCATTTAGCCCCTCCGTGGTGCAATTGTAAAAAATATATATGTATATGTGTAACCAATTATAGCTCTTTTAAAGCTCACAGTATATGAGATCTTACTATAGAGGGGCACAATTTAAAAGGTCTCTGGTAATGCAGGGGGGAAGGGGCAATGAGAAGAAAGATGGAAGTCTATGAGACAAACGGTGAATCATACTTACGTTTGCAGACAGCCTTCGAAATGGGGTCTTGGCCACTGTCTGTCAGGGAGCTCCATCGACCTTGGATGCAGACTCTCCAGCCAACTGGAAAGGCAAATGTTCCTTCGGGACACTCATACTTCATCACACTTCCTGTGCTTCTCACCTCTGGCAACACAATGGACCCTCCCTCAATGGTTTCCTCGGAGTTGCAGGACATGTCTACATCTCTACGCTCCCTGCTTGGCAGATCCCCACTTTTGTAATTTTCCTCTAACACATCAATGTTTAATGATGGTTTACCTAAAGAAGGAAAGAAAGAAGCAATAGGATTGAAATCGTATAGCCTGTTGTATTGTGAATTATTTCATACCCTTTTCATACTGGACATTCTGAGGAAGAATGAGGGTACATTTGAGAAATGAAAGTGATCCTTCTCCTCTGTCTACCATCAGATGTCTGTGTGTCATGATAAAAACATCCCATCATCTCTCACATTTCTCAAAATTTGTCAGAGAGCCAGAGTCTACCACACTAGTAATGGGGGGATAGGCTGGAATTAGGCAAGCAGTCACTCACAAGACAAATTCATCCATAATCCACTTAAACAGCAAATCTTTGTGAGAGGAAACCCAAGTAAACACAAAGACAATGTTCAAAGTCCACACACAAGGCAGCTCCTCTGCACACTGGGCTCCGTCTGTCTGTTGTGTCATAATGTGACTAAAAGAAACTGAGTAAATTAAAGTAGCAAAAAAAAAAAACATTTCAGACAATGAAGCTGATTTGTTTCTCTCTCTTAGGGCTGTGCAACATTGATTTAAGGACCCTGGGCCATGCTGTCATTAAGAAAGGGCATCCACAACTTGCATAGATGTAAGTGATAAATGGAATGACAGGTATATTCAGAAAGCAGTCATAAAGGGTAAAATGTAAGACCTTAAAGTTTGAAAGAAAGTCATTATCAACAACAATAATAATCAAGCAGCCTATTCCATTGGCGTGTTACATGAGGACACAGTTGGAACAGACTAGCAAGGCCATTATAGAGCACACTCCTACCAGTCAATTTAAAGTTACCAAACAGCCTACCTTGCATATATTTAGCAAAGTGGGAAAAAAGTAAAAAAATAAAAATAATAATAATAATACCTTGAATAAGCGTCACAGGCCCCAGTAGGAACACGAGAAGTGTTACTGCAATCATTTCTTTCACTATAGCAAGAGCTCCGTTCAGGCAGTTCTGGCTCATGGAGTCAGCACATCCAAACCAATATTTGCTTCTCTTCAGTTTTTGTTTGCTGTACCACCCCCTCTCACTCTCAAAAAAAGAAAATGATTAACTGTACTGGGCTGATCAAATGCTTTTTTATTCACATTAACTCAATCTCTAAACTAAAAATAAAATGTTTTATCAACCAGCTGTATATTTTTGGTTAAATCCTGTACATGTTCTAACACATATGTTGTAAGAAGGCGATCCCATGGCATACAGAAAAAAAACTAGAGTGTAGTAAATTATACAATCATGTGTATCAACTGTCAACAGTCATTTCAGGAATTAAGATGCATTGATTAACCAGGGGTTCAGGCCTCCAGATAAAACATTCTCAAATGTCTGCTTTATCTGGGTCAGGGGTTCAAAGGACAAGAGGCTAACCTTGCAACATTGGACTCAAGTAGAACCCAACTGTAGACAGGGTGCCAGTCCACAGAAGGCACCACTTATACACTTACAAAGAACCAATTTAGAAATACCAATCCATTTTGCAGGTACCACTTTGGTTGTAAAATGAAAACCAGATTATGCAAAGTGGGGGCTCTTAAACTTTTTAATCTGAGGACTTAGAAGAGAAAATCAGTACTATACTTGGATCCAAAAAGAAGATTATTTTTATAATTACATTAGAACCATAAGTAGACAAATAACATTGACCATATAATCAAATAAGATTCTTTCAGACATATTTCTCACTTGAATGTCTCTCTATATACAGTATAAAAAAAAATCCTGGAATGTAAAAGCAAAGCGATGATACGTGATCTTCTTGGAAGTTCTTGAAAGACATTTTAAAGACCCGCGAGACAACAAAGACTGGCCACGAAGCGTCTCGCGGGGACCGTAAACATGAGACTTGTTGCCAAGAGATTGTCCCAGGGCCGTCTCACGGGGACGTCAATCAATCAATCAATCAACATTTATTTATATAGCACATATTCATACAAAAAAATGTAGCTCAAAGTGCTTTACAAAATGAATAGAAAAATAGAAGACACAATTAAAGATAAACATAAGTCAACATTAATTAACATAGAATAAGAGTAAGGTCCGATGGCCAGGGTGGACAGAAAAAACAAAAAAAAACTCCAAAAGCTGGAGAAAAAATAAAATCTGTAGGGGTTCCAGACCAAGAGACCGCCCAGTCCCCTCTGGGCATTCTACCTAACATAAATCATCATATTTTCATGGAAGGACCTGATGATGATGGTCACGTAGACTTCTGGCTTTCAGTCCATCATTGTTGGAGCATCATGATGCTTTGAGTAGGTGGTGGTGGCGCAGGCCGCCACCACAAAGAAACCGGAAAAAGAAACAGAAGAGAGAGTAGGGGTCAGTACGGATTTTAGAGCCACCATGAATAGTTATTATGAAGAATTGAACATACAGAGTATCAGGATTATGTTAAAGTGAAGTTATAAAAAGGCCATGTTAAAGTGACGTGGAGCATAAGACACACAGATCCTGTGTTCTCAGCAAAGAAGAAAGAGCAGCGTGGAGAAAAGAGATACATATGCAGAGAAAGGTACAGAATATGAAAGCAGTAACAGTCGAAAGTATTATAGCGTCCCAGCCAAGCTGAAGCCTTTTTTGTTTTAGGTGACTGTTAGGTCTGTTCGAGGGAGGGCAGAGTACAGCATGGAAGACTGATAGCTGGGTGCTGATTGATGCAGTAAAGGGGAGGCGAGACCCATGGGAGGAGGGGTTGGAGAGGGTGCTAGAAAGTTGTGTTTGGGGTTATGCAGTCAGCGATTGTTAAAGTAGAACTTTTGTGACACTTTATTACGTCAGTCGCTACAGTATCAAAAAAAAGATAGCGCAGATCGCATTGACACAAACAAAAGAAAATTAATTTATGTCAGAGAATTTCAAAAATGGGGTTTAACTCACATGCATTTATTGGTTACTTTGGAAAAAAAAAATTATTAACTGCTGATGATGTGGATCATTTTGTCTGTACTGAAATTCCAAACAGAGAAACCTATCCTGAATTATGGTACAAAATCATTAAACACAAGTCTCACAGACCTCATTTAAAAGATTTAGCATATTGGGACATGAAAGATTCCAAATATTGTTATTACAGAAGTTCGGAAATAAAAGTGAAACTAATGAAATAGCAACAATTCAAAGAAAAGAAAACTCTTACAAATGTGTATCCGGAAAACCAAACACGGGGTTTGGCGAGCAAAGTGAGCAGGGGGCGAAGCCCCCTAGTTAATAAAAGGGAAAAGTGGAAAGCAAACATATTGTTAATATACAGTAACAATAATTAATCAAAATAGGGAATAAAGTCCTAAAGTAAAGTATATACTGTTTTTATTATATAATCTAGCTGCTGTTTTATTATATACTCTAGCTGCTGGTTTTAATATATGTGCAGATTACACCAAATTAGTTGGATCGGCAAATAATCTCAGATCCATTAAATCATTAGAGAGACTTGGACAGCATACAGGCTTGGGCAGATTTGTGGCAGATGAAGTTTAATGTCAGTAAAGTATTACACATAGGAAGTAAAAATGTTAAGAAGGCAAAAAGAATATTAGGTTATATAGCACGATGTGTGGAATACATGTCACAGGAGGTTATACTGAACCTTTATAATAACAACAACAACATTTATTTATATAGCACATTTTCATACAAAAAAAATGTAGCTCAAAGTGCTTTACATAATGAAGAATAGAAAAATAAGAGACACAGTAAGAAAATAAAATAAGTCAACATTAATTAACATAGAATAAGAGTGAGGAACAATGGCCAGGGGGGACAGAAAAAACAAAAAAAAAAACTCCAGACGGCCGGAGAAAAAAAATTAAATCTGCAGGGATTCCAGGCCATGAGACCGCCCAGTCCCCTCTGGGCAATCTACCTAACATAAATGAAACAGTCCTCTTTGTATTTAGGGTTTTCATGGAAGGACCTGATGATGATGATGATGATGATGATGATGATGATAATGATCATGTGGACTTCTGGCTTTTAGTCCATCAATGCTGGGGCATTATGGTGCTTTGAGTAGGTTGGTGGTAGCGCAGGCCACCACCACAGAGAAACCGGAAAAAGAAACAGAAGAGAGAGTAGGGGTCAGTACGGATTTAAGAGCCACCATGAATAGTTATTATGATGAATTGAACATATAGAGTATTAAGATAAACTGAAGTTATAAATAATGCACTGGTGAGGCCTCATCTTGAGCACTGTGTGCAGTTTGGGTCTCCAGGCTACAAAAAGGACATAGCAGCACTAGAAAAGGTCAAGAGAAGAGCGACTAGGCTGATTCCAGGGATACAGGGGTTGAATTATGAGGAAAGATTAAAAGAGCTGAGCCTATACAGTTTAAACAAAAGAAGATTAAGAGGTGACATGACTGAAATGTTTAAAATCAGTACAGTGGATCGAGACTGTTGTTTTAAAATGAGTTCATCAAGAACACTGGGACCCAGTTGGAAACTTGTTAAGGGTAAATTTCACACAAACATTAGGAAGTTTTTCGTTACACTAAGAACCATAGACACTTGGAATAAGCTAGCAAGTAGTGTGGTAGACAGTAAGACTTTAGGGCAGGGGTGGACAAAGTCAGTCCTGGAGGGCCGCAGTGGCTGCAGGTTTTTCTTCCAACTCAGTTGCTTAATTAAAAAAAAAATCTTGTCAACTATTTAATTTCAGGGCTCGTTAATGCTTTAACTCTGCCATGTCAGGTCATTTTCATATCCTAGATTTTTTTTCCATTCTAAGGATATCATCCAAATCATTTGAAGTCTAAAACAGATGAGTAATTCTCAGTCATTCACTTTTTTCTCTTAATTTTCATTCCAAGTATTTAATTAAACCCAATAGTGCATGATAGGTGTACATGGAAACCAGCTAAATGGAGAAATGCTGAATTTATTTTGCCATTTGCAACTGATTGCTAAAAAGAAGCAATTAAAAACCAAGACTACAGCTGTTTAAGACTAAAATAAGCAATAAGGGTTCAAAATCTTAACGAGCAAGACAACTAAAGTGAAGCAGAAGTGTTACTTGAGCAATAAGGGCTTCTTATGAAGCAACTGGGTTGGAACAAAAACCTGCAGCCACTGCGGCCCTCTAGGAATGACTTTGCCCACCCCTGCTTTAGGGACATTAAAAAGTAGACTTGATATCACCGCCAGTACAAATGCTTAGACTAAATTTATTAAAGCCGATAGAAATAAATTCTTGGGGTGTGACACAAGGATACCATGATTTTTTAAAGAATAGTATGAATGATCATTTAAGATACTTCATTTGAGGAAGTCAGAAATCATTAATCAATGCAGCTTGCTTAACTTGTCTTACATAGCATTATTTTTTGAAAAATAATGTTTTTCAAGTGAACTCCATCATTAACAATGCATACAGTAACTATATGTGTGATACAGTACCTGCCAAATAATACAAAGAGCACATGACACAAGTTTCGCCCTACTTGGGGCACGTCAGGCGTATACATCTTTGTATCCCCTTAACGGGATTGAACCTTGAATGTCGGTGCCTGAGGCAAAGCCTCTGAGGTTGTGCCATGGCAGCTGGTTTCACTTATTTCACAGGATGAAGATCAGAGTACTGTACAGCATTACATTCTTAGTTCTGAATCACATTATTTAGGTGGTTACCTACCACGTGACGCTCGTGGTTGGTTGGCCAGTCGGCAAACATCCGCCATGTCCTCTCAGTTGCGAGAAGCAGATCATAGACATGATATATAGTACCTGCTAAATAATACAAAGAGTACACAACATGTGTTTCGCCCTTATTGGGGCTCATCTGGTGTACACACTTTTGCATCCCCTTACAGGAATTGAACCTCATACGTCAGTGCCCTTTATATCTTAACTCTTTGAGGGCTGATGTTGACTTTTGTCAAAAGGAGGCGTTGACGATGGTAATCAACTGTAAACTGTGACCAAATCACCTGTTATGTTTTAGTTGGACTCTTGTAGCTAGAAGGAAAGTTAGCTTCATTGGTTTGACCGAGATATTGTGCACTTGCGTGCATAGCAAGACGCAAAGAATGGCAAAAATGGTACTGATATCTGGCGAGATATCAAAGCGAATCCGTAAAGTAATATACTCTGTGGACGACATTTTGCCAATTATTTCTGAACTGGACTATGACTTGTCAAACACAGATTTTGATACAAGTGATCGAAAACGAATGTGAGGTTCCAGCTTCAGCTGATTGGTCCCCAGCTATTCGTGGTGCTGAACAGGTTCATGTAGCTGACACGCCTATGGCAATGTTTGCCAGGGAGGACTGCCACTTAACAATGATAGGAGGTAGAAACCAGATTGTAATGTAATGCACTGTGACTGTGACCGCTGCTGCTACACCAGCCGCATGAACACGGCCTGGCAGCAAGCCTGACGCACATTCTGCGGCAAACTGGCAGCCACAGCATACAGCAACAGATGTTTTATGTTGATTTTTATGTGAAACCATTGCTTTTCAGAAACTGTTTTTTGGAAAGAAAATTCAGCCCTCAAAGAGTTAAATATAAACGTCTACACATGGAAGTGTGTGTGTCTGTCTGTCCAGCCCGGAAGTACGAGGCTACAGCATGACACTCAAAGAAAGCGACTCTGTCACCAAAGTGAAACCGCTGAGAAAGAAAAACCCTCACAATGCACAACCTATGTGATTCATTGATTAAAGGGCTTGAATCCATGGTTTCTACAAGCCCGGGCTTTTTACAGCATAGCCTTACACAGCTAGTATATACTGTATATAAAATGCTAAGGGATGTCTGTATATCACGTAAAAACCCCTGAACCACTGGGTCTTAATTTAGAGCTTATGGCACAGTATGTGGTCCTGCAGTGCAAAAGGAGTGCGGGCTACCCTGGTAACAAAGGCCTTAGGTCCTTCTCACAGCAAAGTGTAACATTTGCATGCACCCTGTATGACAGAAAACAACAGCGGTAGCAACTGCGGAGAGTGAAATGCATTGAATAGGCTAAATGTGGGATAGATAATGTAGACACAACAAACATGGGCAGACAAACATCTGCTAACTCTGTGATGGTAAGAAGGAGAAAGAAGTGTATGAATCACCTTTCTTTGAGGACTGGAGGTCTGTGTGTTTCCTGTCTTCTAATGGAGTTCATATATAGCTCAGCACATCCTGCTTTTCATTTAACAATTCAATAAACTTAGTAAAAAGTACCTAAATTATTTCTAAAAACTTTTTGCACTATTATTTGGTAAACAGTCCAATTTGAAATGTTTAATGCTACCTACTGATATTATGTGGAATTTATGAAGCTTGTCTCAGTGTTTTGGTATTTTTCCAGTTCTTGGTGGTCCAACAAACATGTCCTTCACACTACCAACAGACTGAAATTTATCAAACCACTCTCAATTATTTTGTAAACTATCACAATAAATAGTATGCAAAATAGAGAGTGGTGTATCACTTGACACAGAATTTGCACTTGGATGAATTCTGCTAATTTTAACACACAATCATGTGGTGACCCATCATAAACATGTTTGTCCCATAGATTAAGAAACACTGATTTAAAAAAAAGCCCATGCAGATAATGTTTAGGGAGAAAATGCAAACTAGACACAGTGAGCACTCAGTTGCAGGATTCAATCCCAGTTTTCTAGAACCAGTCTGATTATTATGCTTCAGTATTTTGCCATGACTAGATACAATGCATTTAGTCTTTTGTGAAAAGGATAAAGTGTACTTATCCTGTAATACCCAACCTACCCTTGGACTATAGACTACCCAGACTTCCTGTTCCCCGTCATGGCTCTCACTGTTTGCTGTAGGGGAAGGAGTTGTTGCCTTGTAAACAACCCTACAGGGCACACCAGCATAAATTACCTCTCTAAAAAATGTCTCCAATGAATGCAAGAACAGACCGTTCTTGTTTCTCCTTCACTTGAAACCTCTATTTTCTATTCATAATTGGAATCCTGGCTACACATTTTAGACGGAAAGCCCTCTAGCATTACTATGATGTCCTTTGGTCAATACATGAATTTACTCTTTTCAAGCTTGGATAAAAAGGAAAAGTAAACAATGTAATATGAAAACATTATGATAATAACAAGAACTAAAATTAACAAAGGGAGGAACCCTAAAATAAAAAAGTTATTATAAAGCTTGCAGCCATTCCCTTTTAGTCACCTTCACAATACTCCACTTGAGAAGGAATACACTTGTATCAGTGCTTCTCCCATTCCTGTTATCGTTTCCTGTATTCATCTGCGTTTATTTTTTGCCCGATTTCTTCCAAGGTAGCAAATCTTCCCCATTTCAATCTCAATTTTAGTCACAGAGAGCAAGATCTCACAAATCTCATGAATACAGAGGGTGTGAAGGAAAGAAGCAGATTGTTTTTGGTCATAAACTCTTTCGACTCACAACATGGTGTGTTCTTGAAATGTTTTCTTTTCTTGATGCTTTCCCATAGATGCCTCAGCAATTTAATGTAAGGTCACTGCTGTAGTTAATATTCTGTTCAAGCAGATCAAACTCTTTATGAACACAAGTGTTGACAAATGTGATCATCATTGTCTCTTGAAAATTTCCCACGGTGGCTTCAGCAAAAAATAAATTAATAAATAAATCAGCAGTCACCTGCATGGTTGAGGAATAAACATCAGAAATACACACTTGATCAGCTAACCAGATTTTTAGGCCTGCCATAACTACTGACATATTCAAAAACTACACCCGACTCCCATGCTATGACCAATTCCAGGGAATTTTTGGGACCACCTCATATATTGTATATAAAAGAATAATACTTAATGAGCAGATTATTCATAGCAATTCCTAGCTAACTGAATACATAGAGAACACTGATGGATTGAATATCTATTGATCTTCAATGATGCCTACATATGGGCTTCCGTGAAATCCTGTCTCAGTAATAATAACCTCCTTAGGTTATTGTCCTCCTTTGGTGTCATATCCTTTCTTAATCTGGTGGATGATGGGCACTGAACATTAGACACTCGGTCTTATTATATACTAGAAAAGATAAATCTTGCCCAAAACACAAAAACTGTTCAACCATTTATCAAAAACAGTTATTCCTTAATATGGCTGTAGGAATTGTGTCTGTTCTGGAAGCAAGAGATGAAAGGTAACAATAGACTGTAAATGAGCTGTTGAGAAAGTCTCAGAATGGCCAGTTTAGAGTAGCTATTCAAACTGACTTTGATATCTTAATGAAGTAGAACAGTGGTCTGTAAAGTCTGTCCTGGAGGGCCACAGTGGCTGTAGGGTTCTATTCCAACCTGAATGCTTAATTAGAAACCAGTCCTTACCAATAACAGATCTTATTTAATTTTATGGCATGTTAGTATTTTCATTCTGCCATGTTAGCTTTTGCTCTATATTTTGTTAAACCAGATAGTTCCCAATGAATACACACAAGTATAAATTGAAGCAAGTTAAATGGAGAACAGCTGCTTCTTTGCCATTTGCATCTTATTACTAAGAAGGAGCAATAAAAGCAAAGAATACAGCCTTTCAAGACTAAAATAAGCAATTAAGGGTGGGAAATCTTAACAAACAGGACAACTAAAATGAAGCTTAAAAAGTTTGCTCGAGCAGCAAGCGTGTTAATGGCAGCAATCGACTTCTCATTAAGAAATTGGTTTGGAATAAAATCATGCAGCCACTGCAGCCCTCCAAAACTGATTTTGCAAACCCCTAAAGTACTGTAGAAAAGGACAAAATTGGACATGCAGAGAACCTGCTAACTGTATACAGAGGGACCCTTACCCCTTCCTACAGATATGAGGTTGTGGCACTATTAAACTATTCTGCCAACATTTCACCCTACCTAAAGAAAGCACATGTAGGTACACTTGCATGTAAAGACAAACGGAAATTTTCGACTTAATATGGTGTATACCAAATTGATCAAAACAGTTCATTTCAGAATACTCTTCAAGATTCTGCTATGCACCTACTGGTTCTGAAATTCAACACTATACAATACCTATTTATGCAGCTTATCCTTTACACCAGCACTCCATTCACCAAACAGCTTCTGACACTAGTCTTCAGATTTACGACAGCAACTCACCAGAAAATCCTGTCTAAATTGATCCAAGAAATGTCTTTAATGTCAATGCTTTGATATAAAAAAATAGGACAAACCATTTTATAGTTGCTTTTGAGAAATATTTTCCTTGCATTCTATAACGTCACAGTTAAAACTGTTAAGCTTGCTCACTGAACTTTACTGATCAACATTTATTAAACTTTGTACATATTGCTTACATTGTTCTTGCTTATAATAATTGTGTTAATTCCTTTGTAAATCACTGTAAGATGGTACTGTATATGTAAAAGGGAAAACCAAAAATTAAAAACATCAAGCCATTGGTTTAAAAAAATAAACTTTAATTAATTTCAATATAAAAAACATTTATCAGTTTTGTAGTTTTGAATAATACTATCTCCTCAAACTGAATTACTTACTAACAAAGTGGCTAGAAAAGTTTACAGGTAAAACAAACTAACGCTTTGCACCCTGCCATGTGCCATTTACTTTGCACTACTAGTCGGAGTTAGTAAAACAGGTATTCAGTGACTTTAGAATTAGTTAAAAAAAATATGCCAGAGACAATGATACTGTAGATCACATAAGGGAGTCTGTCATTGTACATAGAAGATGATAAAAAGCACTGTATTATGTCATGTTTATGTTAACTCACAAATATTTACTTTGTTTATCACATCATGAGATGGTCCATAGCTCTGCATTGATCAAATGCAGAACATTCTGCCTAATGAGCTTCTTCAGGAATGCTGTCTTCTTTGGCTTCTTTCACAACTTTGTGATGGTTCCAAGATCCAAGGCAAAACTCCTCTGAAAGCTGACATGGCTGAAAGAAATATCACTGTTAACACCATCTTTTAGTGAGACTATGCAGTTTCCTTACTTCTAAAGATAACATAACATTCTCAAATCGACCAAATACAATTCACGTTTAATGGGGGTCGGAGTTTATTTTGTCTGCATACTGTGTAGATGGTGTTAAAACTGCCTTGGACTGGGCATCAGTCCATAGCAGGAACCATTGGCGCACACACCCTCAGTCACAAAGGGGCTAAACTTGGAATTACCAAACAACCTAGACTGTCTTTAAGAACTGTGAGAGGAAAATCCATGTAGTCATGGGAAGAGCATGCATATTCCACATTGACAATATCCAGGTGTGGGTTCAAACCCAGGATGCTAAATCCATGAGGTAGCAAGACTACCCAGGGTGCCACCATGTCACCTTTCTAAGTAAACGAAAGCAGGTTATATGGAGCAGTTACTTCAGGTCACATAATCCTTCAACATTCAACTAATTAACAAAACCATTAATTTGAAGGTCTTCAAAAACAGATCACCACTGTGAAACTACTTCGACAGTTACCTGTCGGGATGACTTCAATAGGGTTGCCCGGCGCAATCCATTTTGTGTTGTCATCTCACTATTCACATGCTGTAACAGAATGCGTGTGCGAGGAACATGACTCCACGAGCGCCCCAATCCTGGTTTCACTGCTCCATTACTCTCTCGTGTCACATGATTTGTCACCTAACAGAAAGATGTTGAAAGGATGACAAAATGATGTTACAAGGTCATTTCGGACACTTTTGAACAATACCGACAGAAAAGGTGTAATCCTCCAAACCTTGCAATGTTAAATGTTTTAAAAGGCAATAGCTACAGTACCTCTATAATTTAAATTTCAGTATATTGGTTATGTTAACCAACTATTTTACATCTGAAAATTGCTATTACTTATCTCTCTTTTTCCATTAAAAATTCAACACATACTGTATACAGTCATGTTTAAAGGTAAAGACATACTGGGCATATCAGGAAATAAATAAAAATGATCTAGCCCTCCCCACTTCATAAAACCAGACAAATCTGACCCCAATTATCAAACAACACAACAGATTTTACTTTGTCTTTATTTACTCAGTAAAATTACATGGACATTGTAAGGCTTCTATTTTCATTACTCATTATAATAAGTATTTTATAAAGACTCATTCAAGGTGACTTGAAATGCATTCTGTAAAATAAATTATATGAGCTAGCTAACAATTACATTATTCTAATATACAAGAATGTGAAATTTAGGCTAAAACTTGTCTAAGTTACTGAACTCCTATCCCCTGCATACACATTCCTGCAAACCCACACATTTATTGACATCTATGTAATTCATAAAACGATAGGTTTATAATGTACCGTGAGCAGACTTTCATCACATAGGAATAAATGGTATTATACAAAATGTCTAGACATTTTTCGTTCAATGATTTCATAATACACTAATAGCATGCTGCATATCTATTGCAAACATGATTATCAGTAATACTTACCAGCACAGCAACACAGAAGTCCCGAGAAATCATTCGCAACTCCCCTGCCAGCTGCATCATAAGTGACAATCCTGCAAGGCATGATGACAATGCTCAGTGCTTAAAACACAGAAACCACTCCTGCATTTCACAACCATTTTCATTATTATTTTTGAAAAACTACATAATGAATTCTAGGGTTAGAAACAAGATGCTTGTGTTAAACTTACACTTCTTAGACATCTAGTGAATTAGGTATTCTGAAACCATATGGCAAGAATAACATGACACAAGCCGAGGTGAGCCAGAAGAAACTCAAAGCAAAACAAAATGTGCCTAAAACAATAACCTACCTGGAGTGGTACTTCTTAATTCTTCTGATTACTGATTTGAACTTTGTACTGGCATTATTCCTTGTCTGACCAACCACATGCAGAGTAGTTATATAAAACTGTTATGCATCTACATTGAAGTATTTTCATATATTTTATCAATCTTTTTTTTTCTTTTAAAAAAGGAGAGGGAGATGTTGCCTATTTTAACTCACTCATACCAAACCAATTTAGAGATAAAATTTAGCCTAACACATATCTTAGTTATAAGGAAGAAACAAAAGTATTGAAAGCAAACCAGTGTAGACATGGGGAAACATGTAAACTAAACATCAGCAGTTAGTCTGCAGAGATATGAGCCACATTCATGGATGTGTTTAGTAATGCTAGCGACTACATCACCATCATGTCATTTGACAAAAACGCTTTTATAAATAAAATTGTGAAAAGATATTGCAAAAAACTTTATTAATTCATTTTCCTCTGTTAGTTGCACAAGCAGAATAATATTTTTTGGAAAGCGATTTACAATTTAATCAAAAAACATACAAAAATAATGATAAGCTCATCATGGGTTTAAAATAAACATTTTCAAAAAAATTTTATTCAAAGAAAATAACATTCCATACAATCAAGTCTAACTTACAGATCGAAGTAGATAACATTACATACAATCAAGTCAAACTTAAAACAGAATTCAACAAAAACAGCCAACAGCAAGAGCAAATCTATAAAATCAACAAAGTATGGCCTTTTCCCTGATATAAGTGCTTATTCTACAATGTTAATAACTTGATCCTGCCATATAAAAAAAAAAATGAACAGATCCTCTAAACGAGAATTAGATTTTTTTCCCCCCCAATTTCAATTAGTATAGAACGCCAGTTACCCCACTGACTTATAACATGTGGGCTGGGAATTCTTCCAGGTGAGCAAGATAAGTATACATACTAGTTCTGTGGTATAAGCAACTGCAATCAATTTGTCCTTCTCCACTTTAAGTCCCTCTGGGAGTACACCAAACACCAGTGTTAGGAGTGATTGTGACACCAAGGCTGACTGATAGGCATTCAAAGTTTTTTGTCCACAATAAATTTAATTTGGTGCACTTCCAAAACATGTGGCCTATTGAGGCTGGAGCTAGATTGCAACATTCACAGATTGAAAAGTTTGAGTTAGAATTTTGTTGTCTCTAGCTTCTATAAACACTGCTAATCACTCCAGCTATACAAAGAAAACTAGAGGTGTAGGAATCTTAATACATAAAACAATCCAATTTGTATCAGATCCTGAAGAGCGATATGTCCTAGTAATGGGTAATTTATTTAAATCTAAAGTAATTTTGATAACATCTACACTCACCTAAAGGATTATTAGGAACACCTGTTCAATTTCTCATTAATGCAATTATCTAGTCGACCAATCACATGGCAGTTGCTTCAATGCATTTAGGGGTGTGGTCCTGGTCAAGACAATCTCCTGAACTCCAAAATGAATGTCAGAATGGGAAAGAAAGGTGATTTAAGCAATTTTGAGTGTGGCATGGTTGTTGGTGCCAGACGGGCCGGTCTCAGTATTTCACAATCTGCTCAGTTACTGGGATTTTCACGCACAACCATTTCTAGGGTTTACAAAGAATGGTGTGAAAAGGGAAAAACATCCAGTATGCGGCAGTCCTGTGGGCGAAAATGCCTTATTGATGCTAGAGGTCAGAGGAGAATGGGCCGACTGATTCAAGCTGATAGAAGAGCAACTTTGACTGAAATAATCACTCGTTACAACCGAGGTATGCAGCAAAGCATTTGTGAAGCCACAACACGCACAACCTTGAGGCGGATGGGCTACAACAGCAGAAGACCCCACCGGGTACCACTCATCTCCACTACAAATAGGAAAAAGAGGCTACAATTTGCACGAGCTCACCAAAATAGGACAGTTGAAGACTGGAAAAATGTTGCCTGGTCTGATGAGTTTCGATTTCTGTTGAGACATTCAAATGGTAGAGTCAGAATTTGGCGTAAACAGAATGAGAACATGGATCCATCATGCCTTGTTACCACTGTGCAGGCTGGTGGTGGTGGTGTAATGGTGTGGGGGATGTTTTCTTGGCACACTTTAGGCCCCTTAGTGCCAATTGGGCATTGTTTAAATGCCACGGGCTACCTGAGCATTGTTTCTGACCATGTCCATCCCTTCATGACCACCATGTACCCATCCTCTGATGGCTACTTCCAGCAGGATAATGCACCATGTCACAAAGCTCGAATCATTTCAAATTGGTTTCTTGAACATGAACACAAGTTCACTGTACTAAAATGGCCCCCACAGTCACCAGATCTCAACCCAATAGAGCATCTTTGGGATGTGGTGGAACGGGAGCTTCGTGCCCTGGATGTGCATCCCACAAATCTCCATCAACTGCAAGATGCTATCCTATCAATATGGGCCAACATTTCTAAAGAATGCTTTCAGCACCTTGTTGAATCAATGCCACGTAGAATTAAGGCAGTTCTGAAGGCGAAAGGGGGTCAAACACTGTATTAGTATGGTGTTCCTAATAATCCTTTAGGTGAGTGTATATATCTACTGTGGATGATAGAAATGTATTTGCATCTATTCCAAGTATGAACACTCATGAAATTATAATGGCTTGAGACTTTGTGTTTTAAATTCAAATTTGAATAGGTCTTCAACTAAAGTTGCAATAACATCTAATACCACAAAAACAATCACACAGTTTGTAATGTATCATGACTTATCAAACCCATGTAGATTTTTAAATAAAACCCAAGAGAATATTCCTTCTTCTCACTAGTACATAATAGCTAATCAAGAATTAACCATTTCTTTATTGGTAATAATTTATTGCCCACTATCAAATCTTGCAAGTACGAAGGCTATTGTTACCTCCAATTACACCCCTCTGATCTTGGAGCTTGAATCACTATGCCCTACACACTAATTTCGTAGCTGGCATCTTAACCCCCTGTCATTAGCAGATAAGAACTTTACAGAACGCTGTGACTGAAGGAATACTATGGGAAACTCTGAAGGATTTTTTTAACAGGTCAGTTTAATATTTTTTTCATTAAAAAAATTGGAAACCAAGAAGGCGTCATAGTTAATCAGCAAAATTACCAGAATAAATCATGAATATGCCAAGTCTCCAAATCATACACTTTATAGGCAAAAACAGGTTTTACAATCAGAATTTAACCTCTTGACGACAAAAGACATGAAACAGCTCATCCTTAAATTGTGACATAATTACCATGAACACAGAGAGAAGGCTAGTAAGATTTTAGTTCAACAAATCCATAAGTAGGAAATCTACAACGCAATTACAGAAATTATCAACACAGATAAAATCATTGACCACAAAAATATAACCCACACATTTAGAGAGTACTGTAAGTCCTTATATTCTGCTCAGTCTATTCAGTTTAAAGAAGATAATACAATCTAATGAGTATTTTGATTCATTAAAAATACCACAGCTAGATACTCTTTGGAGTACTCAGTGGAACTGGCTAAACCTCTGACACTCTCAGAATTACTGGATGGTATAAACTCACTTCAAAGTGGAACATCAACAAGCCCTGATTGGTACCCAATGGAATTTTATTTAAAAAAATCTCAAATAAGTTAGCTCCTCTAAAATATTACATTATTAAATGCAATGCAAAAAATAAATTTTCATTTCTTCTGTCTTTTAAAGACGCAGTCTTTACATACCTTCTGTCTGGTTACCACCAATGACAGGAAGGAGGACAGCTCTCACAGAATCTACAATGACTGCCTTCAGAGAGCTGCTGCCACTGGGACTCTGTAACACAAAAGATACCATTTCATTTACTGTGAGTAATTCATAAGTAACGAGGATGTGATTCCTATCAAACTTGTCCTGGAAAGGGCAGGTACAAAAAGTATGCATTACACATTTAAGACTTTTTGAACCCTGAAAACAAGTGAGGTTTATGAAGTAAATAGATCAATGACTACATGCAAATGGAAAAACTTTCTGTACAGTAATACTGATATAATAATTAGAGGTAAGGAAGATACTATTGTTGATAAATAGTCAGTAAAACAACTGTTGAGCTAAAACAGAAGTAGGGCTCAGAGGTTTCTGTATGTGGCTCATTTTGTTTCAAATGGAGGTGCACATTAATGCTGTTTGTAAATTAGATCTACTGTTGTGTACATTCATTGGTTTATTTATTTAACTTTATACTGCAAGATTAAAACTGGCATCATGTCTCAGGGTTTATTTCTGCTCAATCTGGCCTCTACAACACTGAATTGAATTTAGTGAGTTCAGAAAAATAGATTAATAAATATATATTAATATATACAGTATATTTTCAAAGAACAGCACAAAACTTTGAAGTGTACAAAAACATTTATAGGAGCCATGTAGCTTTGAATAAAGTAAAAAAAACATGAAAGTGCATAAAATAATTAAAAACTATTCTCATAAACAAACACTTGTATCATTTTCTTATTATACACAAATGAGAAATGTCTCCTTAAAATAGGATTTTACATTTTATAGCAATAGTCCAGAAAAGAATACTGAATTTGTTTGTGTTGTGTATATATGTGGAAGTGTCTCATGACCAAAAAGAACAACTTAAAAGCAGAACTGAGGGAATATTTTGCTTTTATTTCCATGACTCCAAAACCGCGATTTAATGATGGTTTACAACTTGACATCTGCTTACATTTTCACTCACCTCTGGAAAACCTCCAGTTCTTAAAGTTTGAAGCACCTTCAGCATGGAAAATATATCAAAAACTTCAGTGACATAGATCCTACGCAGAGCATCCAGCTGCAGGTAAAAGACAGACTGATGAAATACCTCTTTAAAATAGTATCCAAATAATATTACAAATACATTTTTATTAGATTCTAAAAATAAGCAAGAAGCACATGATGATTTGAATACAGGCTATAGACTGTCACATAATCAAAGTATGGTCCGATAACATTTCATATACAATATGCATATCAACATTTAGAAAATAAGACTATCTGCTCTTGAGATTTCCCAGTGTTAGTTAAATTATGGGTGTGTAATATAATGATTTATACTGTAATTTCAGCTTCAGATGCTTGGGGTATCTTTCATCTTCTCACCTTGCCTGGAGGTCATTAAAGCTCAGATAGCAAGTTCAAATATAAAACATTAAGCTTCTTTGAATGGATCTGTTAAGCAAAGGAATAGATTTTTTGTGCTTGAGAATAAAGCACACAAGAGCTAAATGGGTTTGATGCTGCACAAGGGACATGTTTAGGTTTTAGACAGTGTGTGCTTTTGAGATTTCAATTGGAAATTGCATTAATGCAAACAAAGTTTTTAGTAATAAAATATTCTTTAAATATTCTTTTAGGTTGAAGAATGCAGTTCACTTTATGCAAAATTCACTCCTACACTCATCAGCGTAAACCACTCTAGTGCAGAAATGACAACTGCAATGATATTACACAACCTTGACATTTTTACTCACTTTTTTAAACTTGGAGACGTTGGGTTACAATGTGCTGGATTGGAGGAAAAAGTCTCTTTTGTGTCTGTTTTGGTGTTGGGTCACACAGTATTTAGGAGAAGTCTGATTCACATCACAGTTTTACACCTATACGGACTTTTAATTAACATCCATCCTTCTTGGTAGATTTACTCCTCCATTTACCTTAGGTTTGTTTATGAACTGAAAAGTTTTGTTTGTGCCCTGAATCCCTAGTATGGTTCATTTATCTTTGTATTCTTGTGCCACTTCACTGGAGACTAGCTTTATGTTTGGTCACTATCTAGAGTGTTCTGACCAGCTGCATCATTGTCTAGATTAGGAGCTGCAGAATCACTGACTGGAAGTTCCTAAAACGGATAATGCATACAGCAGAAAAGATCACTGCCATCTCTCTGCCCTCCATTAAAAAAAATTCATTAAGCGCTATATCTGCAAAGCCTACAGTGTTGTGGAGGACCACTCCCTCTCCTCCCATGATCTCTTTATCCATTTTCCATCTGGCAGAAATTTCTGTAGCATCCAAACCAGTTCTGCCAGGTTCTGTATCAGCTTCTACCCTTGGTTATCTGGATTTTGAACTCTGTGTTGCCTTCCTGTGTTTCCTTAAGAGGCATTAGGTCTCTTGGAAATGTGTTCTTTTGAAACTGCGGCATATTAAGTAACTAAACAATATAGTAATATAACAGAAAAGGCGATATCCCTCTCATCGTGATGACGGCGGTACACGAATCACATGAGAAAAATATACTTTAGCTTACATTTACTGACGATTGATGCGGTTACAGACGGGAAGAATATAACAGACTTTATCCAGGTGGGAATCTGGATCAACACAGCCTGCCATTTTTCGTCCCCATGCTGGGAGGTTTTTCGGAACTTTGCCGACACATGCCTCAAAGGGTCTGGCTGTTGTCCAAGCCTTTAAATAATGTCTGCTTCACTTGCTGGTCTTCTCTGTCTCCAATCAAGGGCTGAACTCCTCCTCCACAAAATACAGAAATATCATAGTGCTTACATGCCGGTTCTCATTCTCCCAACAAGGAAAGAAGATTTTGTACTGACAGAGGACAGAAATACTCTTCTGTATTTAAGCTGACTATACAATCCTCCAGTTGTTTTTGGCTATCTAATCCAATGCTTGGTTGGCAATTCTAACTGCTGAGCCCCTGTGTGCCAAACTTAGCATGCACATGTGAATAAATCCATACCAGTGAACACAGAGACAGTGACATTAATATTGAAGAAAAATGTAGTATAACATCCTGCCCCCTGATCTACTGCTAACAGTTAATTTACAGTATATATGGTACAATGTGTTACTACTGTTGTTTTCATTATTAGTTATTATTTATTACTATCTACTTTACCAATTATTTATTTATAGTATATTGGAGTTTTTCACTTGTCTTCAACATATCCTGTGCTGTGTTAATGTATATGTTGCACTGCAGTCCTGGGGAATATTATTTTGTACCACTGTATACTGCAATACTATGTAAGAATGGTATGACAATAAAGCCACTGGACATGGCTTGGCCTGTTATGTGATGAAGTGAAAGAGAATTAACAGTAGTACCAGAACGTAAGAACACGCTTTAGTAACAGATGAACAGTGGCAATTGCTCATTAATTTCTCCTCACCTTATTTGCTCAAGAATGTAATTTCACTATGTTAAGGTAACTCTGTATTATTTCAGCTACATGAGTAGGTAACCGGCTCCTTATATTAAAAGTTCTCTGTGTTAAGAAATGTTTCCTAACATTTATTTAAAACGTAATTAACTTCCTCCTGTGCCTTTAAATTAACTTTAGAGTTAACAGTGGCATTTGTCTGCATATTTCCATTACCATTTAAAATACTTAAAGTATATCATATCATATTTTCTACGAATGCCCTGTCAAATTTTCACTGGGATTCTTCTGTGTATACCAATAAGATTAATATGTCTTTTGCTGACTTCCACTACTAAACACTTTGCCAGTCTGTCACAAGACATAATCACTCACTAAATTCAGTGCTACCACAGGGGTAAAAATGTCAGAAAAAATATATCCGTATAAATCTGCTTTTTCCTTCTCTGTATATTTTTCCTTGTTTGTCTTTTTAATATACTTGACCACCTTCTTGTCTATTCTTGAACTGCTGAAATACTCTAATAAATGTTTGAATTATAGTTTATTACCAATATTCATCTTGAGATGCTTCTCAAATTTCTAAATTTCCTTATAGGAGTTGATGTAACATATTTTTAGGCCTTATGGTTAATGCTGTTGCCATTTTTCTCAAAGACATTGTCATTTAATGTATGTTTTGTGCTCTCTGTTTAGCTGTGCATGAAGGAAATTTTATTTATTGTAATATTTGCAGTTTTTGGTTTAAAAGTATCCTCCTAACTAACTACTTTCATGTCTATATCTGGAAGTTCCTCAGTTTCTTTAAAGTTGCTACAAATCTTTTTGAAATAAAATTAAATAACAATTTTGCATCATGGTTCAATAATCTTTATATTCTGTAGTATGTCTTTGATTATTTTAGAGTATTAAGGCATGACAGCATTCTCTTCCTGAATGCAATTTAAAAAATAATATAATTAATAAACAAAATAGGTTAATTCTATGGTTTCATATTTTATCATTCCATTACTTCTTTGCAGCTTCATGCTTATATTTGTTATAATTGTTCATATTATTTGCAATGAGAAAGCTTCTTTAAATGTTATCTCTATTTTTGTGGCTTGCTGTTCTGCTTTTATTCCTTTCCTCTTATGCCATTCAGTGTTTCATAAAGCTCTTCAAATCTGTCATAGAAAACTTCTAGACAATATTTTTCTGTTTTGTTTATACAATGACAAATGTATCCAAACCAGTTATAGCCATAAGCTTATCCACAAGAACAATAGGTCTGCTGGTTTTGAACTGGGCAAACAAGACACCACACTCAACGTTACTGATACAAACCTGCATATCAGCTCTAATAATAAACAAGTTCTCTACTACGTCTTTTGTGGTGGTGGGATAAGAGGTTGGTTGCTGCAGCTACTTAGTCCTTATTTATTTCTAAGTATTAGTCGCTCTTTTGGCTCCTTATAGACAATTCTCTCTCTTGAAATTATGCCCTTAAACAGTTTGAACTTCCTGCCAGTTTACTATAAAAATAATTATGAGACTGTAATTGAGACAATGGAAAGTAGATTTTAGGATATATGACACTATATTCGAAAATATTATATAAGTAAAAAACCAGAAAGATGTGGGACTACAGTGTCTGCACCTTGAGCATTATAATGCAAGACATATAAATTATTTGCATTTACTCTAATAAATCAAATAGAAACTTGTTAGAGAATTGTTTACAAAATTATAATTGTATGTTAGTATTTTCCACATAAATATTCTGTTTTTGAATTTCAAAAAGGACCTCAAATATATACTTGCACATAACTTACTTTGACTACATTTCCAGTATGCAGAACTGATGCCAACAGTGGGGCTGCTGCATAAATAGAATTTTCCTTACAGAAAGCACCTTTGTAGTTGCCTTTTGAATCAAGACCAGTTGAACAGCTATCAAAAAAGTAGGTGCACAAAGGGGTGGCGATCTAAAGTGTTGCTGTTTGCCCATGGGCCATTTGTAATTACATACAGTTCATATAAGTTAATAAAAACATGTTATAATAGAAGACAATGTCCCCTTACATCTGGAATGAAGCATGTACATGCATAGAAAGTAGTGTCCTTGACAGTATAAAGGGCACTCAAGTCTATGTGTAAAGGGCTGTTTGGTTAATTAAGGTAATAGAAATACAAAAAAATCTCCTGAAATTAGCCACAAGATTAAACCATAAATTTTATAACGTGTTTTGCCATGATGACCAGTGATGATGTACAAAGCAACTCAATGATTAATGAGTAATTTAATTTTTTTTTTTTTGTCTATGTAATCTTTAGACAATATTAATAGTACTGTAATGTGTAGGCAATATTCAGGGGATGTTTATGAACTGTAAATAGGATTTATTAGGCACTGAATATACATACATTACTCTAATAATGGATGGAAGTTGGGGACCTCGACAATGCTGTTTTCTGGGAACACTGTGATCTCAGAACACAATTTACCAAAACTTATAACGTGTGCCTATTTATAATAGCATTCAAAACCTTTTAAAAAGTGCTTTTATCTTCATTTTGTAAACAAACTTTGTTTTGCTTTGAATTTGACAAGTTTGTAAAAAAAAAAAAAAAAAAAAAAAAAAGTATTTTTTTCCATATTCCATGCAAGGTCTTTTAATATTAAAATATAAAAATGTTATTTTGCATAACTATTTTAAATTACTTTCTAGGAAACAAGTTCAAGGATATTTAACAGCTCGTTCTCATTTGTTAAAGCTGAGTCATGCTAACCTGCTGCTCTGCAGTGGACACCTTAGACTTCACAATCTCCAACAGGCGAGAGGCTGACAGACCTCCTGTTGAATCGATATAGACAACATTTCTCTTTAACTCACATGCCACATTTGCTGCCACACCAAGGCAGACCTAGAAAAAAATCAGGGGGAAAAGATATGTTTAGATAAACAATAACTCTTTTATCTTTGATTTATAGTCTCGGTTCACTCAAAAAGAGCCTCAGGTTTTAAACTCTTAATATGTGTTAACTGAATAAGAGTTAATGATTAACATATTTAGTTTAAATGTTTGTAAATATCCATTTAAAATTCATGGGTCCACATAATAAATATACTTTGGCATCATGTGCATGTAAACCAAGAACATACTGTTTTCACGATAAATTACTGAACTTTCCAGAGAAGTAAAATTTGTTGAACACTATTCAGTTCTCAAAAATTGCTAAGTGCCTTGTGTTATTTAGCTATAGTAGTGTATATCCTATGAAGCTGTTGCACCACTTACATTTTATTTTATTTTTATTTTCAGTGCACTTGCACTCTTTTACTATACTCACAGAGATATGATGCACCTCTTTAAAATATAAATTTTGGCTAATCAAGGTGGAAGCAAATAAAGTGTATAAAGAATCTTGCAAACACTACAGGCACAGTAATGAATGACTGAGGAGAACAGTGATGAGGACAACTAACTTGCTTCATAGTGGTATGTTAGATTATTGAAATCATGGCAAGGCAAATAAAAAAAGTAAAACAATGAATGGCTCACTACAGATAGCCAGTCTAAATTTACATACTAAGATACAAATTATGTTTCACACTTATCTACTGCATATATTAACCTATTACAGCTATTTCTTTGTTTAATAATTTGTGTTTAGAAATTTGTTTCTGCTGCATCATTGCACCACTGTGATGTATTGCTGCTGGTTTTCATGTTTCTGCACAAGCGGGACCAGCAATATTTTTAATTTTAGTTTAAGGTAAATTGATAATAAATTGAATTGGACCATTACTAAATCATTACTATAATCATACGAGTAATGAATACTGAAGTTGCAAATGGATCAGTTCTCATTTGTGATTCAATACCTGTGTTTTCCCACTTCCTGGTGCTCCGATTAATTCTGTCACTTCGCCTGTATACAGGCCAGAATCTAACAGCTTGTCAAGACTATGGAATGAGGAGGGAAAAAAACAAGAATGAACTTTGCTCTGCTAGAATGACTTAAAACCATTTAGTTTAAACTGGAAGAAATTACAGTGATACATTTTCCTTTTGGTATACCATTACACCCTAAATGCAATTCAGTGTAGACCTGCAAATAGCAAATATCACACACACAGCCCTTCCAACTACCTGAAAATGCCCTTTAAAATTAGAAGTAATAAAATATGCAGGCCAGAGGGTGAAATGAAAAATAAACTTCTTCTTTATCCCCACTCCCAACCACATGACAAAGAAACAACAATTCAGTTTAAATTCTCACACTCAGGAGGAGGTAAAATAATACTTTAGCACAAACTAAGAGTCAATGGATAACTTGATTTTTAAAATGCACTGTTCCAGAGAAAGGCATAGTATTCTCCATTGAAGGATACATATTTTGATGGAAACCTATTTTCTACTAGGAATACACGAGTACATAATAATGGTATAATAGAAATACAGTGACTCAACCATGTGCTCAAAGTACTGACCCCTACTATGACAAGAATGCATAAAAATATTGCCTTACCTCTCATTTCCAGTAGATAGGATGGCAGTGGAGCTCAGTAACTCATCGTAAAGGTCAGCCCCATTTATAGGAAATGAAGCATATTGCGCAAGTAGGACACGATTTATAGCCACAAGTGTCTAAACAAATATACATATATATATAAATAAAATAAATGATTCACACACAGTACATCTGCAACAATACCAACAAAAGCAAACATTTGGATACTTACTGATTGATGGGGGGGGGGCAAGAAAAGATTTCTTTATAACAAGTTAATTTTCATATACATATTTAGAACTTACTAACATAAGCTGTAAATTAAATATCAGTAGGATTTTTTATAAATATGTAAGCAAAGAGGAGACACTACTAGTCAGCACAGTAGTCGTGATTGTAATGGTTTATATTTGACAGTCAAGTTTATGAAAGTGTAAATCAAGTTATCAAGATATCAAGATACAAAATGAATAGGTTTCATAGGTATAATTCAAATGCATACATATATATATATATATATATATATATATATATATATATATATATATATATATATATATTTATATTATATATGTAAGGAAAAAAGTCATTCTCAAATCTATTAACAGAGACAGGTCTGTCCTGTGGGAAAGAATTGCTCAAAAATCTAAACGTGTACTGCAATTCAGAAACAATAAAGCAAACAGCAGTCAGAGTGAAACATAAGAGAAAGCTTTACTCCTGGAACTTCTGTATTCTCAGGAAAACTGCATTTTAATAGAATTGCTTGGATAGAAAGGTGTATATGTGAGAAGACTTCTTTTAAAGAGAGATAGATAGTCATTCTCTTCAAGACAGCGTTTATACCTGAACGTTTCTTGTGACATAGGGTGCTTATGTAACAGAGGTGTTGCACTCAAAAAATCATTTAACATCTTAGGATGAGCGTGCTTAATTAGTAATCTATACATATTTCTTGTGCACGAGAGAGTGTTCTAAAAGAGGAAATACAATCTGTAAAAAAGGAGTTTTCTAATTCCCAAAGAGACTGCATTTAAACAGAAACAGTAGAAAATAGAACCTTCTTCATAAGTGAATTGTGTTTGTGGATGGAGAAATAAACGATTTTATAGGTGAGTGACAAAATGGAAGGTTATTGTACGGTAAAAGAGATGAGAAGAGACAAAAACATAATTCATGAATATGTGCAGGTCTAGTTTTTAAACATTATTTTGTACAAATGCACAACTGAAAAAAATTAATGGAACACTTAATCATCACATTCTAACTCCAAGTCACCTAAGCTTCAGGGATATCAATCTGTCCAGTTAGGAAGCATAAGTGATTGTAAATCAACTTCACATGCTTTGGTGCAAATGAAAGTGACAACAGGTGCACTGGAGAGGCATTAGCAAGGCAACAACCAAAACAGAAATGGTGGCCAGAGACAATTGCTCACTCCCTATCTTTTCTTTATCTTTTCAATTTGCATTGTGCTAGTGTCCTTTTCACTACTGGTAGCATGAGGCGGTACCTGTAGCCGATTCAGGTTGCACAGGCAGACCAGCTACTCCATGATGGCAAATCTATATGTGCCGTTGTAAGAAGGTTTGCTGTGTCTCCCAGCACAGGCTCAAGAGAATGGAGGAGATACAAGGAGACTGGCCGTTACATGAGAAGAGCTGGACAGGGCCATAGAAGGACAACAACCCAGTAGCAGGACCAGTACCTGCTCCTTTACGTGAGGAGGAACATGAGGAGCACTGCCAAAGCCCTACAAAATGACCTCCAGCTAGCTACTGGTGTGCATGTTTCTGACCAAACTCACTCCATGAGGGTGGTATGAGGGTGCGGCGTCCTTTATTGAGAGCTGTGTTCATAGTCCATCATTATGCAGCTCAATTGCCATTTGTCAGAGAATACCACAATTGGCATCTCTGATATTGGCACCATGTTCTCTTCATAGATGAGAGCAGGTTCACACTTAGCACATGTGACAGACATGAAAGAATATGGAGATGCCGTAGTGAACATTATGCAGCCTGCAACATCATCCAACATGACTGGTTTGACAGTGGGCCAGTGATCGTCTAGGAAGGCATATACTTAAGAGGGTTGCACAGACCTCCAAGTGCTGGGCAACTGTACCCTGACTGCAGTTAGGTACTGGGATGAAATCGTCACAGCCATTGTCATACTTACAGGTGCAGTGGGCCCCAAGTTCCTTCTGGCGCAGGACAATGCCTGGCCTCATGTGGCCAGAATGTGTAGGCAGTTCCAGGATAACGAAGACTTTGACGCCACTGACTGTCCCACAAGCTCCCCAGACTTGGATCCAATTGAGAACCTCTGGGACATTATGTATGAGTGCATCCAATGCCACCAAATAGAGCCACAGACTGTCTAGGAGTTCACTGATGCCCTAAACCATGTCTGGAAGGAGATCTCCCAGGACACCATCAGGAGAATGCGGAGATATTGTCATGAGTGCATATACGCATCTGGGGGCCATACACACTACTAAGTCACATTATGAGTTGCCATGATTAAATTTACATAAATAGGATCAGCCTGTGATTTCAATATTTGACTTTCATTTTCGATATGTTGTTGTACAGCTCTCAATGGGTTGTTGATTTTGGTTTCCATTGACTGTTGTTACATCATTTTGTTCTCAATGAATTACACAGTATTACTCAGTAAAGATTTTTCACTTGAATATTTCATTCATTGTGATTCGACATGTGATTTAAGTGTTCTCTTAATTCTTTAGAGCAATGTATAAATTATTTTTTTGTGATTTTGTATATGTGAATAATCATGTTATAATTTGCATATCTAGTATGCTTGGCATATACCCTTGTAATTGAATTTCACCAAACAACATCTAATCTGAACAACTATCCCCTATATGGCAAATTATAGCCCTACCATCTGTGCATTACAAATGAAATCGAGATTCAATAGATTATAAAACACATCTCCAATTTCCATTTGTCCAGGTTTGACAGTCACTTGGTTGCTGTAGACTTATCTTCCTGTTTTTGGCTGGTAAGAGTGGAAACCACTGTGGTCTTCTGCTGGTGAAGTTAATTTGCTTAAAGTTGAAATGTGTTGTGCATTAAGAAATGCAAGTGTAAATAGTACTCCCTTTACATTAATTTCCTTACTATGTTTCCACAATTTATTCCATTAAAAAAATGTAAGTATGGCATGCTTAATGTGATCAGAATTTACTGTCATGCTAAAAGGTGAAGTGGTGGAGGATTTTTAGTGGTGGTGTGGTGGCTATGAGGCTAGGGATCTGCACTGGCAATCAGAAGGTTGTGCGTAAATGCCAAAAGTGACTCTATTTCATTGGGCCCTTGAGCAAGGCCCTTAACCTGCAATTACTCCGTGCTGGGTATGACATTAAATCCTCATCCAGCCCCACTTGTAGGCCCTCCAACCTGTAGGGATAAACCTTGGGGTTGGTGGCAGAACTGGCACTCCAGCCACCATAAAAAACTTCACTCCGGTTCCATTCCATCTGAACTAGTGTGGTGCTGAGGTATCACATAGCTACACTTGGATCTTAATCTGGGATCCTGAGTTGGTTTGTCGTGTGGTGGGTGCGGCAATGTGATCTATCAGCGCATGCTCCTAACCTCTAATAGGTAAACAAAATACACACACATATTTTATATATATAGTATACTAAACAAGTGATATATTATGTACAAAGATGAGAAAACTACAGGCATGTATCTAACACAAATAGTGCTAAATAAGTTGTACTGTGTTATATACTCTTCCTCAAAACCATAGGTATCAAACTTTGTATGCATCAATTATCCTTATTACATATTAAAGCCTATCCAAAGATTAACAAGCAAAAAGTGTGAATATATGAAACTGTCAAAAGAAAAAAAAATGAACAAATTCTGATGGCTCTCTTACTCTGAACAGCATCCTGTGTTTTGCACTTTAACATGCACCTTAACTCAAACACTAAAACTTTTCAGGCAAATTATGTATCTGAGAGTCTTGAACATGTGGCAGATATACTATAGCAAGAGTCTGAAAAAAAGAGTGTCAGCATGTGTGGCTTATCTATTGTTAATTATATCTTTCTGAAAAACATTTTTACGAATCAGCCATGGTATCCCACCTTGTATGACAGTGAACATTTACATGATAGCTCCTCTGCATCTGCTGTCACCAGATCGACTACTACAAAAGAAAGAAATAATTATTTGGGTATTCTTAAATGTAGCTCTCTTGAACATTTAACATAGAAAAAAACATTCAAATCTGAATGTACATGATGTACCAGAAACTACTGCACTTCTAACTTTCTCACTTGCCTCTACACTGCATAAATCAAGAAAATGAAATCATGCTCTCAATGCAAACCAGTTGTACAGTATGTCATTTAGTCCTTTTGGAAAAAATATAAAAAAACAGAGAGAGATGGGTTTTTATTCTCATAGTTAATCAGATTTCTTTCCTCAAATTGGTGTCAACCACCATGCTGTTGTGCCCCAATATTTAGATTGTTAATGTACATATCAGGTCACAAGAAATGCTCAGGGTGAAATTCGATCCTGTGGCAATTGTCCTAAAAAAACTTTAGCTTCTTTGTTACCTGTTCTCACTAAGTTTTTGTAAGACTGCTGAATGAGTACATGTTGGGCCTCCAAAATAATACCAGTCATTGATGCTTGGAGTGGAGATCTTAAAAGCTCCTTATCTGATACATGATAATTTCTGTCTGTGCACAAGACACTACTGCAGTTTTCCATCCCCATGGCATCAAATAAACTCATGAATTTACAATTTATTAATAGTAATACTACGCAGTCTGCCACGCTATGCTCAGTAATTAAGATACTAAGACCTCATGCTCTAATTACCATAGAAGTTGCAGTGCAATTTTATTCACTCTCACTTTGAGATGATTACTTCGTTAAATTTGTGCCCTCAAAGATATAAAACAAATGCTTGAACTTTATCCTTGCGCTGATGCGCTAACGGCCTACTGACTGTTATAATTAACCCGCTGCGTGATTACGCAGTTTATGCTTTTCCTTTTACCAGTTCGGATGTTCTGAGTCCTCAAAGCCTGTATCACTTCAGCAGTTAATCCAGGACACTGGCCCTCTTTCAGAATCATCTGGTGCAAAAAGTGTGGCAGACAGCAAAGGAAACGAAAAACATAAGGTGGACAGCTGAAAAAAAAAACCAAAAAAAAAAAAACCCAGTTGTTAATAATATACTGAAAGCACTCCTCAGATGGTGTGCTTTTAAAGCAGAAGCAACATCTTATCCAGCAAGTATCAGTAATACATAAACACCAAAAGAGCAAAAACTGTCCCTACCTCAATGAGAGCACACAATGGAGCAATGAGGGCTGGTGTCTTCAAAATCTGTGCAGTCGCCCCTAAAAAAAGAACAATCCTGCAATACTAATGGGATATGAGCTGGTTTCGTTTAATTTGTAGGCTACTCTCTGTCACAAAACAAGGGAATGGAGGTCAACATCAGACATCTCTACACAAGTCCTTTAACAATTTCGCAAAAAAGAAAAAAGTGACCGAAACAGTTTCCAGTGACCCGAAGTCATTAACTTGGTGTAACTGGATATTGAAACCGTACCTAATGCTAATGAAGTACTGGAAACTGAGCCCAATGTCCGCAATTAATCGGTTACTTCGATCGGAGAATGCTGAGACAGGCACGTCCCTTTCGACAGTGCGCGCTCTGTTTTCCCGCACATAAACTTTTACTTGAGTCAAACCTGCTGTACATGAGCTACTATGCTTTAATTACAGCGAAGGATGCAATTTATTTTCTAAATAAATCGATAGGGCTCGATGATGATCGGAATTATAGCGAACATGCATTGGTAGCAGTTTATTCTTTGGATTGTAATCCTTCGTCACGCATCCAAAACGCGTTCGGTAGTATAAGTTTTGTCCCCCGCGGGTCGCCGTAGCTGGGTAAAGGGCGTGCTATTTTCTAGCGTGCCTCGACATCAGCGTGCGTATTTGCGTGCGTGAACGGCCTTAGTGTAGAAAGGAACATAGCTAGTGTTGGGACTGGCGCTCCCATGAAGACATTAGAGGAGTAGGAGGAGGCGCTAAAGGTGTAAACAGGAGCATTGGGGCAGCCGTGGACTTTAGAGTAAGAGTTAAAAGCTCGCCACATAAACAGGGATCCCAACCTGGCGGCATGGGCGAAGAATGGGCCATAAAACGTGGTGAACCCTGAGTGTTTCCTTTCTTGCCCGCACCGCCAGGATTCTTGACTCGGTAGCTGCGGCGGATACTAGTGGATAACATGGTGAGTAAATTACAGGGAGAAATCAAAAAGCAATAAAACGGAAATATTTATGAATGTAATCTGTCTGAGTGCTTCTCTGGACTTGTTTACATTCTGTTAAGTTGCTGATGCCGCATTTACTCAATGATTGGTAAAAGGTCTGCAGATTAGTGACGTGACGTAGCTGAAGGGGAATTCAACACCCTTCTCTTTAAGACTCCTGTGTAGATGATTTTGCTTGGAATCCCCGTTACTTTATTTGTTGCCGTTAAATGTTATGGCGACATTCTTGCATAACACCGTTTAATGTCTGCACCCAGTTGACACTGTTAATGTCATTCAAGCTGTTGGAATCGATCACGTCATGGTGAAAAGGCTCCAGTCCCATAACCAGACCCGGAAAAGTAACCGGATGCTACGGCGTGTTTGCTGAAATACGCGATCTGGTGTGAGACGATTACTTGTATAGTGAACCGCCAACAGAAAATGCCATATAAAGAGTAGTATTGGTTTGCCTGATAGTCCGCAGTAGCCCACTGATTTATTCTGATTGTTTAAATTGTCTTTCGGGAGCAGAAGTAAACTGGGAACTTCCTTGATTATCAACCTGGTTACTTTATTTCCTGTAGCCTATTTACCTTTGAATATGAGGTGCGTAATGTGCACAGCATTCCAAAAGAATATACCCTAAACCAAAGCTACTAACGTCTTACCAAAAACGAGCAGGATACCCCTTTATTTGATTTAATGTTAAACGTATTGTTTGACGTTCGCGAAAATGACCTTAATTATATAGTAATAATGGTAAAAACCCTTAAATTTATCATTTCAATTTCTACTAAATATTTCTGTGATGTCAAGTGGCAGGAAGCTGTACTTAATATCATTTATTGTTGCCATTTTGGTATTGCTTCATCAAAGTATAGTTTGATGAGTTTTACCGATGGGAGTATACATGTAACAGCAAACCTACCTTCAAGTTTTAGTTTTAACTGTAAAAAGCAATAACGTCGTTTTTGGTGGGAACAGTCAGTTATTTGGTTATGGTGCTCTGTATCAAGTACACTGACTGCTTTATAAGAAATTAGTTTTTATTTTATAGTAGCTGTGTTTGAAATGGTAGATAATTTCTAGTTTACAAGTAAATGAATAGCATCCTGTAGTATTTGTCAAATAGTCTTGTTGTTATATTGCACTTGTTTTATAATGCACTGTAACAATGTGCATTATATAACAAAACACCAAGCAGGATGTGATAATTATAAGGATTAAAAGATAAGATTTATTTATTTACATTTTTGTATTATGTAATTCACATTGACATTCACAAATATAATTACAATAAAAAAATAGCATTTGTTAAACTCAGAACAGCATGTAATGTCTAAACCCATATTTATACATTACTAATTTTCTATATAATCAGGTTCTTAAAGTTCATATTCATGGTATTTAATATGTAATAAAGCATAGTTTACACATTAAAGTCAAGTTATGGTAATGAGAGAGGGGAAAGTCCTTGGATCTTGAACAAAATGAGACTAGTAGTAGTAGTAGTAGTAGTTGGTAAAACGCAATTCAAATTCCATTAGGTTTCGGCCACCTTCCTACTTAGCTAATATTCCAGGGTCATTCATTTATTTATTGAATACGACAAAATATTGGCACTGGATATTTCCTAAGGTTATGCCAGTGTCTCCTGACTACTCTGTGGTCTTTTTCCAAGGCCTGGATGGATAACTTGGCACCAACAACAAGTACTACCAAAGAATACACAGAAGTAAAAAAACTTTGACCCCCAAAGGTCATGCAAAAAGACAGTTTCCCCTGGGGGATTAATATAGTGGACCCAATACCAAAAAAATGAATAGTGGGGTAGTTCTGCAAGAAAAAGTTGGTTACATTTTAGTTTTGGGTAAAAATATTTTCCCATGGGGATTTTATCCATGCCTCGCAGTTAGGAGGCCTGGGTTCGCTTCCCGGGTCCTCCCTGCGTGGAGTTTGCATGTTCTCCCTGTGTGGGTTTCCTCTGGGTGCTCCAGTTTCCTCCCACAGTCCAAAAACATGCAGATTAGGTGCATTGACAATCCTAAATTGTCCCTGGTGGGCGTGTGTGTGCCCTTCGGTGGCTGGCACCCTGCCCGGGATCTGTTCCTGCCTTGCACCCTGTGTTGGCAGGGATTGGCTCCAGCAGAACACCGTGACCCTGTGTTAGGATATAGTGGGTTGGACAATGACTGACTGGCATTTTAACTATTAGCAGGTGCTGTATTTAAGAATATTGTGATGGAAGGTAAAACTGTATGAACAACTCATACCAGCTGAGTAAAAACAGAAGAGAATTATTTGTTGATCATATAACTGATGTCAGTGCTGCAAGGATTGGCTCCAACCCATCTTAAGCCTGAACTGAATTAAGCAAGTTTGAGAACTTTGTTACCTTAAAATCAACATAATTGACATTACTAATAAATAGGTAAGACCAATCTTTATACCTATGCTAGTGGTGAGAGTTTTATCGTGTCATCAGGTGCACCTAACACAAAAGGTACCAACTAACGTCTCTCTTAATAGGTGACTTTAACTCTTTCATGTCCTCAAAAATTTGGAGGTGAACACACAGCTTTTCAGATGAGGATTTTATTCATGCCTTGCAGTTAGGAGGCCTGGGTTCGCTTCCCGGGTCCTACCTGCGTGGAGTTTGCATGTTCTCCCTGTGTATGCGTGGGTTTCCTCTGGGTGCTCCGGTTTCCTCTCACAGTCCAAAGAAATGCAGGTTAGGTGCATTGGCGATTCTAAATTGTACCTAGTGTGAGCTTGGTGTGTACGTGTTCCCTGCGGTGTGCTGGCGCCCTGCCCGGGGTTTGCTTTTTATTGCCTTGCGCACTCTGTTGCCTGGGATTGGCTCCAGCAGGCCCCCATGACCCTGTAGTTAGGGTATAGCGGGTTAGATGATGGATGGATGGATTTTATCCAGTGACTGTATTACACTGAATTATACCCTGGCACCACAAGGTTCCCCTGCTATTGCTCATAGATCTTACTGAGAATCATTGTCATATCTTAAGAGCCATTGTTGTGTAGCTTTACCACCTAGTTCATAAGTATCCATTTTAGGATCATGGATGGCTACTGTTCTTTCTCAGCAACATTGAATGTAGGAACCAACTCTGATGTATAATAATTGTTACATTATTTTGAACTAACTGTAAGCTTGATTTAAAAAAAAAAAAAATCTTGCCAATCAGGTTAATTGTTAACACCAAATTGGCCCTTCATGAGTGTGTGCAAACTGTAATGAACTGGCTTTTCATCTGTTGTTCGTTTGCCTTGTGCTTTAGTCTTCAGCATATCAACCTTGCAATGAAAAGAAACATAAGTGAACAGATGGATAGATTGTTTAAATATTGGTTTCTTGAAGTCTTCCTTGATAAAATTTCACAATGCTCAGAATTAATTTTTTGCACCTTTCTATCTGTATGCCACAAGTCTGTTTAACTGGTTCAGCTTCAAGCTTTGTTGTTTCTTTGCTTATAGCTACACATTTCATACGGCACGGGGCTTCTCCTTAGCTTTCCTGCCATTAAAAAGATGCTTTTATCTTTCACATCTTATATGCAACGTTGGAAATGTACCTGAATGTGAGAAAATTCACTGTCAAAAATTTATTGCATATTGCAGAAATAAGAGCAAAATTGCAAACATATGAGGTAGCACAAAGGCTGCATATGCTGTCATTTCTAAAGAGAGAAAAAAAACACAAGAAATAAGTGCACAATAAGCTTGTATGGAAATAATTTGCTACACAGTATTTCTTAGCAGGTACTCTGAATGCACGTAGCAAAACCCATAGGCTGATCCAAATTTCATTCCTTCTTTAATTTTTCAAACACACTTAAATGGATATCACTTTTGCTTCTTGAACCCTTTCTGCCTCTCCTATTTGTTTTATGTAACCTTTGGTCATTCTCCTATTGGCCTTGTGAGTTTCTGTGGTTTTTCTGGTTGTCTCCTCCTTCCCAAAAGATGTGCAGATTATATTGACTGGTGACTTTAAACATGCTTGATTAAGCTGTGCAAGGAAGCATACCTGGCTACGGATTGTTGCATCAAATACATTTGATTCCTTTTTTGTGTTTAATGCTTGTGGTGAGAATAAACTCCCAGTCTATGTTGTTCCTGTATAGGGTAAAATGTTTTCTATAGTTTGTTTATAAGCACACAAAAATATCAAAGACTGAAAATTACTTGTAAAATTGAATAACTTTTTATTAACATTAGATGTTCTACATTTATTTGTTTTCAGTTACTAGCTTCCATTCTTTTAAGTATTAAAACATTTGAAATTTCTGTCAAGTTTTGTTCAATTGTTTTCTACTATTAGGTGGTCAACATACCTTTCTTGCACATCCCTCCTGAAATATTATCTTTGAGGGCCAAACATAGAGAGTCATTGCAATACTGTGAATGCCTCTTCCTGAGTTCTATTATCACTGAAGTAAAATTTATGAAACTGCTTTCTCTAGGCAATAATTAGTTTGAACAGTTAATAAAAAAAAATTTTCAGTGTCCTGTGCTATGATTTATTTAAAATGTCCATCAGCGATTTGTCATGTAATATTTGGTGGATTTACACAGAAAAAGAGATGGGTTGAAATAGAACGTGTTTTGTGCTTGATGTTAATTTATGATTTTGACAGATTTACTTCTACCAAAAATATTGATTTAGAACAAAGGTACAAAATTACATTACTATCTGTAATTCCATATTTCACTTTGTTACATACTCGCACCTTCTTGTTTTTGGGATGTGCACAGATATAGTAAACATTTTCAAAAGTATATGGTGCAGAGAAGATGTAGATTACCTGTATCTGATTAATTCCCACAGCCTACGTCATTGAACCCACTTCTTGCACGATCCCTTTGTTTCAAACTGTCTGTAGATGTAAAAATTCAATCGGTGAAAAAGGAAAAAAAAAGATATCGTAATTACAGTTTGATATAGGTCACAAATGTCATCTAAAATTCTAGGAATAATATCAATTTAGTAACTTGTACAGTTTTTAAATATAGTGGTGTAAATTGCACACCCTTCTTTCTATTTGCTAAAGAGGATAATAATACGGAGAGGTTTTTTTTTTTGTTTGTTTGTTTGGAGGATGATGCAGTGTTTAAATATTTTGAGAAGAGAATGCAAAAATATGCTTGAAGTGTGTCACTAATTAATAAGTGCAAATCACAAAATTGCAAACTTTGAAGTACTCATGCACAGATTTTTTGTCAAAGCAGATTAATGTTGTTCAGGGTATTGAGAGCGGAACCCTTTCCTTTCTTCAGCAGGTGCAAGGCAGGACCCAGGCCTTACAAAAGGTTCTAGTTCATTGCAAGGCATAATCACTCATACCCAATCAGTTTAAAAGTACTCATTTACCTAGCAGGTATGTGTTTAAGATGTGAATGAATGGTACATTGTAGTACCTAAAGAAAAATACACACAGTCACAGGGAAAATGACAAGCCCTACAGAGGTAGCAGTCATAATTTCAATCTAGAAATGGTCATTTCAAATGAATATGGTTAGTAGAATGTTGTGTTATATTGCATGTGCTATGCTGAGTATACTTTGTCCATGTGCACAGGAAAGTCCAAGGAATTGCCTTGACTGATTCCAGGGTTGCAGTATAAGCTATGTGATGATATTGAAAAAGTTAAATCTTTATGTGTTATGATAGAAGTAATTAGAATCATGAAGGAAATGAGTAGGGTGAATAAAGCTGTTACTCTTTAAACTAAACTCTTCAAGTTTTATAGGGGATAGGTAAGGCTTATTTGTACAAAAACTGGAAATTGTTTCTTCACATGGAGGCCTGTGGATAGGTGGAATAAGTTATTATGTATTGTTGTAAATAGTTTGATGACATGAGTATCTTTTTGATTTTGACTTCACAATGCTTACAAAAGTGGAATTGGCATTGACCAACTAAGCTGTACTGACTAGCCTGTTCCTGTCAAATTCGTTTTTTGTGTTATTGTGCAATATGAGCCATTTACTGTAATCCCACACCTTTACACTGCTGCTGTAAGGCAGTATTTATTTTTTTTTTACTTTATAGACAGATCCATGGAGATGTTGGATGTTTAAAAGAACCATTTTAGTTGTTCAGGTCACATTCTTTTCCTTGGTTTTTCTCTGTGCTTTAATTTTGTTCTGACCATTAAACCTATTTTGAGACAAAACCAAAAATAACTTAATAGAATCTGTTTTAAAAGACAGAACACTATAATCCTTATATATAATTTGATATTATCTGTATGTATAGTGTTCGCGTCAATACCTCGACTCAATACAAGTTAGAACCATGGAATGGGACTCTGCCTCTGTAGTTAGAACATAACGCGGCAAACGCGGACGCAGTATTGTATGATTGGCTAAGAATGTTCGATTGCTTCAGTGACACTGCTGGACGGTTGAGTATTGTAAGTTGGTGTTGGTTCGAGGAGATAACAGTAAATTCGATTGCCTTTTGGAACGTTGGTTTGGTGGGGCGTACTTTCCAGGACTAACATCTTCGATTGACTTAAACCCTTCGACAGCTCCGGAACTAAGTAATTTAGAATGTATCGCCATTTGCTTGGTACTTCTAAATCTATCTTTGGGCAGTTTGGTTTTGGCATCTGTCCTCCTGACATCTATTGGCAAACTGATTAATGATGGCTGGGTATTAACAAAGGCTAATATTTAAATAATGACCGATCTCAGATCT